>NC_134536.1:161958740-162273615 GCF_050624435.1 Tenrec ecaudatus
CAGAAAAAAATAAAACAACAAAATTGACACACATTGGAAAGGATAAAATATGAATAATAGAAGCATACATATACAAATAATTAAAACATTTTAAAACACCACCATTAATTTTTAAAAGATAAGGGGAGAAATTTTTGTCATAGAAAAGCAAAAGATATTTGCACCTAAAACAAAATCAGATTGGTTCAATAGGGAGATTGACCAAGCTTCAAGATCAAGTCAGAATAATCAAGATTACAATGATCGCTGTCTGATAATAAGGGTGTTTGAGAACCTCAACATTGGCTAGAGGGCATCTGCCAGTGGCATAGTATGACTAGTTACTCTGCAGATGGGTTTTGGCTCCCACTACCCTCCATAGCCTTTTACTATTAAGGTTTCCATAATGTAAACTCTGAAACATTTCCCTTCATCTTCTTTGAATTTATTATCAGTTTTGGATCACACAAGTTTGTGTGCTTCTTCCATGTGGACTTGGTTGACTCCTCACTTAATGGCTGCTTGTTTGAATGCAAGACTTTAAGACCCCAGACATTATATTCCAATTGATAGCCAGGCACCATCTGCTTTCTTCCCCACGCTTTGCTATAGCACCCTTATCTTCAGTGATCATTTCAGTAATGTGAATATCTAGCACAGCCATGTTATCAGAATTGACTGTTCCTTGATTGGGGCGAGAGCTAAGTAGGAACCCAGAATCCATGTGTATGTCCATGGAATATGCACGACTCAGGTTTAGTTTGGTGGCTGTCATATGACCAAATCAAAACTCCCTAAGACCAAATTGGCCCATGAAGTATGAAGTGATTGCACTGGTAACATTGTCAATTTTCCCAAGGACACAGCACTCTGGACACTGTCAGTGTGGGAGTCTATAGGAGGACATTTCTCTCTTGAGCGGCAACCCATGAGCTGATTACACAGTTACAGTTTAATTTCCCATTGGCTTGAGCTCTGCTTACCCTATATATGGCGGTTGGTGCCAGGAGAGACTTTACCAGATCAATTCTTCCAGGTGCAGATTCCTGCCCAGCAGATCAAAACCTGTCATGTCACTGGGAGGTGGGAATCAAGGAACTAAGTATGTGATGAATCTGTGTTCCTTTCCATTGGACACCCACCAAGCAGAGGATTCCCTCCAAGGTCCAATGACTGCCACTTCCACAGTCCTCTGCTTCCTCTCCCATCAAAGTGCCCAAGTCCCTAGTCCAAGGGTGCAGGAAACTCCAAGACAGGGCTCAGTTTATCCAGCCAGGCCTCCATGGTAAGCTCTTCTGGCATTGTCCCTGCGTTATGCCATGTGGCTTGTAGGGTCAACATCCATGATCATCATGGTGCTTAGTCTCTGGCGTGGTTCATTGAGATTTGGGTAGAAATGCATTTATGGTGTCTACTCTGGAACATAATATCTGGTCCATTGATCCCCCCCTCAGTTCTGTATACTCATTGTTTAGCATCCCTTCCATATGTGAGGTTATTTTTTCCCAATCATCCATCATATTCACAAAAAGAACTATCAGCGTCTTCACCAAACTGGATGCTTCCCTCTCCTGGTCTTTTTTGATTTTTTCGCAAGATTCTCCTTCCATGCCGGAGGGGGCAGCAGGGTAATGATTTGATCCAGCCTTGTGTTGGTGTTGTATAGCCTCATTTCCCCTTTATTGAGGGAGTGACCCCAGGTAATGTGAGGTATCCTCCTTCAAGTTGGCTCTTGAGAAATGTGCAAAAGGGAAGTGATGTATGGTTCATGGACAGAGACAGGTGTAGCCTTCTCTCCTTTTGTTCAGGAGTTGGTTCCTAGGATTTGTTTAGTTGGTGTTTCTTCTTATAGTAGTGGACTCATACAACACTTGGGCTTTTGTTATAGACTTACTTCATTCACAATAATGGTTTCCAGGTCCCTCCATGTCATGTGGTGCTTCATCACTTTTTTAGGAATGCATAGTAATCCATTGTGTGTATTGTAGCATAGGTTCTTTATCCATTCTTCCATTCTTGGGCATTTGGGCCACTTCCAGTTTCTTACTATTGTGAACTCTGCTACCACGAACATGGGAGAGCATATATCCACTTGTGTTTGTGTTGTGTCTCATTTCTTTAGGGCATATGCCTTATAATGGAATCACTAGATTGGATGGGATTTCAAATTCCAGTTTCTTTAAGTATTGCCATATCCTTTTCCAGTGACTGTCTGTATTTATAAGTCCACAGGCAGTGCATATGTATTCCAATCGCTCCACATCCTCTCCGGTATTTGTTGTTTTCTGTTTTGGAGCGGGTGGGGGGGGGGGTTTGCTTGGGAGGGGGTTTCAGGGGGGTAGCTTTGTGGGTGTTATGTGTTGTTTCATTGTGGTTTTAATTAGCCTCTCCCTGATAACTAGTGATTCTTAGCATTTAAAAAATATTTTTGTTCGCCATTTGTATTTAATTTTGAGGGAACTATCTGTTCATATCTTTTTCTCATTTTTTAATTGGATTTCCTTTATTATTTTCTTATAGCCGCTGTAGATTTTGGTAATGAGCCCTTTGCCCAATGTGTCATTGGTAAAATTATTTTTACCAATAAGTGGCTCTCGTTTCTTTATCCTGATGAAGTCTGTGGGTGTGCCTAAGTGATGTAATCTCAGCAAGTCCCTATCATCTGTTTGGTTTTCGGCTGAATGTGCCGTCTCCATTACTCCATTATACTTGGTATCCTAGGTCTGCCCTGCAATTGGGTCCCTAAATTTGTTCCAGCCTTCTTTTTGATGATCCCGAGAGCTTTGGAGTTTACATTTACATCTTTATATCTGCATGGCTCTTGTTCCGTTTTTTGCATATAGAAATCCTGTTGGTCCAACTCTATATTTTCAAGAGGCTGTGTTTCTCCCATTGGATTTTCTACATCATTTATCAAAGATTAGAAGGCTGCAGACTGGTGCATTTATATCTGGGTTTTGGTTCTGATCCATTGGTCTACATATCTCTCATTTTCCTAGTACCAGTCTGTTTTAATGTAGTAGGATTGAGGGCAGGCAGTGGTAGGCCTCCTCCTTGGTTCTTCTTTTTAAGAAGTTCTTTCTTTATTGTGCGTCTTTTTCCTGACCATTTGGATTTGGAAATTAGTTTTTGAAGTTCATTGAAGAATTTATTTGGAATTTGAATTGGTATTGTATTGCTATTGTATTACTTACTATTGTCATTTTTCACAATTTAAAGTCTGTCTATTCATGAGTATGTGATATTCTTCCATGTATTGCAGCAATATTCTGTATTTCTGTGAGGTAGTTTATTGTGCCAAACTGGCCAATAAACACATGTGGGGTTAATTGCAGGGCGGAGGGATAAATGGCTTGTGAGCCTTGCCTTTCTAGTTCTTGGGGCTCTTGCTTTGAGATGGTTGGACCAGGGTGCACCTGCCTTAGCCAGTTCCCAGCGTCAGCTGACAAGGCTCACTTCCTGCAAAACATCCCCAAGGAGAAGCCACATGGATCTACCCCAATGCATCTCTGGGTGCTGGAGCAACCATGTGGAGAGCCCTGCCAGTGGTAAGATGCTTACATGCTCACTGATTCGGGTTTCCTCCTGCAGTTGGTGTTGCAGTATATGTTTTGTGAAATGGAGGAGGACTTTGTGGATTGGTGTCGGACAGATGGGATAATGTTGGATTGTGGATTTGTACAGTACTGGGTTGGGATGTTTCCTTGATATGCACTTAACCTTTTTTTGTAAACATTTTATTAGGGGCTCATAAAACTCTTATCACAATCCATACATATACATACAATAATTGTATAAAGCACATCTGTACATTCTTTGCCCTAATCATTTTCTTTTTTTTCTCCTCTTTTCATTTTACATTTTATTAGGGGCTCATACAACTCTTATCACAATCCATACATATACATACATCAATTTTATAAAGCATATCTGCCCATTCCCTGCCCCAATCATTCTCAAAGCATTTGCTCTCCACTTAAGCCCTTTGCATCAGGTCCTCTTTTTTCCCCCTCCCTCCCCGCTCTCCCCTTCCTCATGTGCTCTTGGCAATTTATACATTGTTATTTTGTCATATCTTGCCCTATCCGGAGTCTCCCTTCCCGCCCCCCCTTCTCTGCCGTCCATCTCCCAGGGAGGAGGTCACATGTGGATCCTTGTAATCAGCTCCCCCTTTCCAACCCACTCACCCTCCACTCTCCCAGCCTTTATAAAAAACTCTCTCTTACACATATGAGTTTCTGTGGATTTGTTTCTCTAAAGTACCCAGACTAATACACTCTATAGTTCATTTGTTTCTTTAGTTAATGTTATTCCTAAGTATTTCTACTTTTGTGTGGTTATTATAAATGGTATTGAATTCTTAATTTTTTTCATAGCTCTATTTGCTGGAATAAAGGTATCCAATTGATTTCTAGTTATTAACTTTATGTCCTGCTACTCTGCTGAATTCCTTGAAAATTTCTAGCAGGATTTTTGTGGAGATTTTTAGGTTTTCTATATATCAGATCAAGTCATCTGCAAATAGTTAGAGTTTCACTTGTTCTCTGCCGTTTTGTGTTCCCTTGATTAATTTATGTTCCTGATGGTACTAACTAAAACTTCCAACAGACGTTGGACAGGAATGGTGAGAGGGGGCATCCTGGTCTGGTCCCGTTTTCAGTGGGAGTGTTGGTAGCTTTAGTCCACTGAGCATCATATTGGCTATTGGTTTCTCATATATAATTTTTATTATGTTTAAGAATTTTCCTTCTATTTCTATATTGTTGAGTGTTTTGAAGAGAAATGGTTTTGAATGTTGGCAAAGGCTTTGTCTGCATCTATATAGTCATGTGGTTTTTATTTCATTCCTTACATATGTAAGTGGATTACATTGTTTGTTTTGTTTTTAAATTATTGAACCATCCCTATATACCTTGAGTGAATCCAAATTGATCCTGGTAAATTATTTTTTTGATATGCTGCTCTATTCTATTGGCCAGGATTTTGCGGAGGATTTAGTATCTATGTTCCTGAAAGATATTGATTTATAATTTTCCATCTTTGTGAGGTCTTTGCCAGGTTTGAGTTTCTGCATTGTGCTGGCTTCAGAATATGTTTGGGAATTTGCTTTCTTTTTCTATAATCTGGAGGAGCTTGTGTAGTTATTGGTGTAGTTTTTTGTGTGAATGTTTCATTTAATTCCCCTGTGTAACTACCTGGACTTGGGTTTTTCATGGTTGGTAGTTTCTTAATGACTTGCTCTATTTCTTCTTCTGTTATCTGTCTGTAATTTTTAATATCTGCCTGCATTAATTTGAGTAGGTGATGTATTTCTAGGTATCTGTCCATTTTTAGATTGTTGAAATTGTCTTCATGGTATTTCATAGCAGTTTGTTATTAATCTTTTCATTTTATTTGGATCTGTTGTAGTGTCACGATTTTCAACTCTTATTCTAGTTATTTGCATTTTTCCTCATATTTCCTTTGTTAAGTTTGCTAGTGGTCTATTTCGTTAAACTATTCAGAGAATCAGCATCTTTTTTCGATGACTTTTTCCATTGTTTTTGTTTGTTTTTCCATCCTGTTTATTTCTGCTTTGAGCCTCATAATTTCTTTCCTTCGTTTATTAAAGTATTGCCTTGCTGTTCTTGTTCCAGTCCTTGGGATCTTGTGTTAAGATGTTAATTTTAGATGTGTGTTGATAGATATATATATATATTGGCCTCCTAAAACTTCATTCACTGGGTCAGAGAGGTTTTGATCTTTGTGTTATAATTATTATCTGTCTCAAGGAATTTTGTCATTTCCTCTTTTGTTTGCCTTATATACCAAGTCATTTTTGAGTGTTACATTGTTCGGTCTCCATGTGTTTATGTTTACGTTGCTTCTTGCTTTATTGGTGATTTCTAATTTTATAGTTTTGTGTTCTGAGATTGATTGATTGTAGAAATTCATTTTTTTAATTAGTTGAGGCATGATGTGGCCTAATATGTGGTCTAACCTTGAGAATGTTTCATGTGTGTTGTAAAAGAATGTATACAGTGGTTTTGTCAGATCAAGTGTTCTCTGTATGTCTATGAGGTTATTTTATTGATATAACTTTATTAATTATTAATTACTAATAAGTAAGCTTTTTGTGTTCTTGGCTGAGTTTTTTCTGGATGTTCTGTCTTTCCTTGAGAGTGGTATATTAAAGTCTCCTGTTATTATTGTTGCTGTGTCTATATCCTACTTCAATTCTGTAGGGATTTGAGTGATGTATTTTGAAGGTCTTTCATTGGGTGGATATATACTTATTATAGTTATGGCTTACTGGAATTTTGTTCCCTTTATCATTATGTAGTTTCCTTTCCGATCCCTTATTACATTGTTTGTTTTGAAGTCTATCTTCTCACAAAATAATATCACTACCTTTGTATCTTTTGGTTGCAATGTGGTTGGTATGCTTTAGTCTAGCCTCTGATTTTCAATCTGTTCATGCTTTTCCTTGTGATGTGTGTTTCTAGTTATACCCGAGGGATAAGGATTTAGGAGTTTTTATTTTTATATGGTGCAAGTTTTGTTTATTCATTTACTTTTTTAAAAAATTTCATTTTATTCCTTGTACCATCCATCAACTCTCCCTTTTCCCAATTTGGTACTGGGTCTCTTTGTAGTTATCAATGTCTTATCTATTGTTGTATAAACAACATTTCTTTGTGTTTCCTTATGATAATGATCTTATAAAGTGTTTATCATAGTAAAACTTATTGGTTTTGCTAAGAATAATGTTCTCTGGTTTGGCCTATTATCTAGAGGTGCTTAGTATGATTATCTTTTTTTTTTATGAATGAATAAAATTCCACATTATGAATGACCCAGAGCATGTTCATCTAATTATAATATCCCCTTTAGAGTTGGGGATTTTAGTTGTTTCCATGTTTTTACTATTATGAAAATTGCTGTAAAAATAGGTGTACATATGTGCATGTCATATTTAATTTCTTTAATGTGTGTGCCCAGGAAAGAGATAATTGGATCATAATGTACTTGGATTGGCATTTGCTTAAGAAAGTACCAAACTGATTTCCCAAAAGTTTGTACAATTCTCCAGTCCCACTAGCAATGTAAAAGCATTCCCTATATCTGTACATCCTTTCCAGAATTTGTTTTCTGTTTTTGGATGTGACCTAAAGTGTTGGTGTGAAGTGACATCTCATTGTTGCTTGAATTTGTATTTCTCTTATTGCTAATGATCTCACACATTCTTCATACATTGTTGGCCACCTAGATATAATGTAAAACAAATTGTCCGTTTCAGCCAATTTTATTGGATTATTTGTGTATTTCTTTTCTTTTCCCCCCTTGATATACATATCTTTCTTCTTTTTAAAAATCATTTCATTGGGAGCTCTTACAACAATTATAACAATCAATAATTTAATTTGATCAAGCATCTGGGTAAAATTGCTACCATCACTTTCAAAATAGTTTCTTTCTTCTTGAATTCTGATATCAGCGCCTCTTTATCCCCTCCTTCCCCCACACTACCTGCCAGGATCCCTCATTAAATTATATTATTATTATTATTTTTAATGTTTGCTGTATCTTACACCATCCAATGTAACCGGTCACCTACAATTATGTTATTCATTCCCCTCAAGTGGAGTTAAACAGTCGTCATTGCTATTTGCTACCCCTTCCCCCCTAGTCCCCTCCTCTTATTGTTAAGATGTTGTAGTTTTCTATAGATTTTGGAGAGTAGCCTTTTATGTGATGTATTATTACCGAATATTTTTTCCCAATCTATGGGCTCTCTGTTCACTCTTTCAATGAAGTATTTTGTTCTCCAAAAATGTAATGTTTTTCGCAGGTCTCAGTTCTTTATTTTGTTTTCTATACTTTGGATATTGTTCTGTATGTTTGATAGTGTGTGTATGCCTTGTAATAGGGTCCATAACTTTGTCTCTATATTTTTATTGTTGGGTTAATAATTTTGTGACGAACACTTAGGTCTTTCATTCATCTTGAGTTTTTCATTTTTTTTTGTGTGTATACATGATGTGATTTATGGGCCTCATTTAATTCTTTGGCAGGTGAAGATCTAGTTTTACCAGCATCATTTGTTGAAAAGGCTGTCTTTTGCTCATTTAATGTGTTTTAGTACAGTATCACAAATTAGGTGTCTACAGGTCCTTGGTTGTATTTCTGAGTCCCGAATACTAATCCATTGGTCTTTATATCGATAGTTGTACCACTACCAGTCTGTTTGATTACATAACTATAGAGTAGGTTATAAGGTATCAGAGCGAATGGCCTCAACTTTGTCCTTATTGTATAATACCCTTTTAGTTAGCCCAGGTTACTTTCCTATCATAAATTTGGTAACTATTTGTTTCCACTTCTTTGGAAAATTTTCATAGCGATTCGGTTAGGAACAGCATTGAATTTGTAAATTAATTTTGGTAAGAATGGATTTTTCACAATATTTATTCTACTTATTCAAAAATGTAGTAGCTTGTTTGTTTGTATAAGTTCTTTCAGTTTCTTCAAGTAGTATTTTAAGTTTTTCTTTATTGCATCTTTAGTTCCTCTAGTAAGATTTATTCCTAAATATTGTATCTCTTGTGTAGTTATTTCAAATGGCATTCTTCGCTTGGTATATTTTTTAGTATCTTCATTCTTAATATAAAAGAATCCAACTGATTTCTGTATGTTGATCTTATACCTGCTGTGCGACCACATTTTTCAAGTAGTTCCAGAGACTGTGTAGTTGAATATTCAGGCTTTTCTATAAATAGAATGATGCCATCTGCAAATAAAGAGAGTTTCATTTCTTCTATGCTCATGTGCATAGTTTTTGCCTCCTTTTGATGTCTAATTGCTCTCGCTGACACTCCCAGAACTATAGTAAATAAAAATGGTGATCAAGGGAATCCTCTCCTAGACTCCATTTGAGGAAAAACTGATTTTAATTTCTCCCCAATAAGTGAGATGCAGGTTATTGCCTTAGCTTATATTGATTTTACTGTGTAGAGAATTTTCCTTCTGTATCTATTTGGTTGAGTAATTTTATCAGGAGTGCATGTTGAATATTATCTGATGCCTTTTCTCCATCAATTCATAGAATCACATGTTTCTTCTCCTGTATTTTTTATATAGTAAATTACAGTCTTTATTTTTCTAATATTAAATTATCCTTGCATATTTAGTCTGTATCCCTCTTGATGGTATTGTGTATATTTTATATTGAATTGAAATCTGCTGGCTAGTATTTTATTTAGGGTTGGTATTTATATTTATTAAATATTTTCCTGTGCATTAATTTTAATTCTGGTTATATCTTTGCATTGTTTAGGTATCAGAGTTATAGTTGTTTGATAAAATGAGTTTAGGAGTGTAATATCCATTTGCACGTTGAGGAATAGGTTATGTAAAATTTGTATTACGTCTTCTCTAAATGTTTGATAGAATTCCCCAATAAAACTACCTGGATTCAGAATTCTTGATGGAATTTTTAAAGACTAAACCTATTTATTCTCATGTTATAGGCTTTTGAGATTTTCTACAAATTTAAGTAAATAATGTATTTACTAGATATCTATCATTTCTTCTAGATTTTTAAATTTATTGGAATACATTTTTATGTCATTGGGTCTTGTTGTACAATTTATTCCATTTCTTATTTGTTGAATTTCCTTTTTCTCATTCTCTTCCTTTGTTAATTTGTCAGTGAAAGATTGGTCTTACATTTCATTAGTTTGGCTTTCCAGCTATTCAGTTCTATTAGTCTGTTCTTTTACAATGTTGTTTAATTCTGTTATCTTTGCATTCATCTTCTGCATTCCGGTTTTTCTTATAAACATTGCACTAAAGGTTCCACTTTTTTATTTTCTTTTGCTTCCTTAGAGCCTTTACCAGTTGAAAAGCTGATTATCAATTTTATTAAATCATATTTTAAAAAAATCAATTCTCGTTCTTCTTACTTTCTTTTCCTGATATTTCAAGGTTCTTTCATCTTCAGACAATTTCGTTCAACCCGAGCATTGCTCATTTGCTCGTGGTTACTTGCTTGCTTTCTCTCCTTCTTTCTCTCAACTCTCTTTTATTTATGTAAAATGATATATTTTCTGTTTCCATGGGGTCTTAATGCAACTGTGAGTGGTGGTTGGGATGCTGGATTCTGTGGCATTTATGTGGCACAAAAGAATCATAAAACCCTTAAAACAAAGAGAGGAATAAAGAAGAATGGAGAGAGAAGAGAGAAGACTGAAATGACACACAGAGAAAAAAAATTATCAGCTGCTTGTAATAATTTTTAAAATTATAAAAACTGTAAAATCAGAAAGAAATGATAAGATTGGTAATTGATTGGGATCATCCTTTGGCCCAGGGACATTGTAGTCTGTGTGGGCGAGAGCCCAAGGTGTCACGACAGGAAAGGTGAGGCATTGATTGGGGCAGTTGCAGAGTGTGTGATGGAAGATCTTGTGCAGCAATTGTGAGCGATACCTAGCGGGAAGAGTGAAGTGGATTTGAAAACTACATCAGGGAAGAAAATCATAGAATATTGGGGAGCAGGAGGGGAGACAGAATGCTAGTACAAACTGCCAGGGTACTAGTGAAGACATGGCCTTGAACCAGCAGAGAATTGGGGCAATCATGGGAACCACCTGGTAACTAAATTATTAAGACTATGAACAATGTCCTATAGAATGAAAAGTGAGAGTACATGTAAATCATTATGAATTAAAAATCATTTCATAGCTTCACTTCATAAAATGTTTACTATTTTTTTTCCTAGGAGGGACACAGGAATTTAAAGGTAAGTTTTTGTCTAACCCCAGAAACAATATACAAAATAGGAGCCAATTATCCCATCTCAATTTTTTGTGGTGGGGGAAGGTAAGGAATTGTGTAAGATGTGATTACACAGAAGTCACATCTCAAATTTGCCAAAATATTTTTCGAATGTCAAATAGATCTGTTTTACATTTACAAAACAATGTGATGCTCATATCAAAGAAGCAAATTAATTTCATAAAATAATTTTCTGAAAACTCTCATGAACTTTTCAAAGAAAATAGAATTACTTACAACATCATTATTTTGTAAGCTGAAACTCAGGTTAAATCACAAAATATATGGATGGCAGAGGAGTAATACCTTACAGAGGAGAGTGAAGAGAATGAGGAAGAGATGCAGGAGACAAGGAAGAAATGTTTAAAGACACCAGTAAGATTTTTTGAAGAATGCATAGCTGTTTAGTGTAAATGTAGCAAAAATATCAAGACAGTGCATAAGCACACTCACTCTTTGTGACTGCTAACTATGTTGAGTGTGCTTATAAGAATAGTGGTTGAGCACTGTAAAGTAATTGTAAGGCTCTGTTTTGACCAACTAAAATTTTCCTGTAGTGCAAAATGTCTTCCCTAGATTCCATGTTGACATGTATGTAGCCTAGATTCCATCTGTACACATATAGTGTAGAGATCACTAAGGGGTATATCAGGAGGGTATTGCCAGAGTCAAGCTAAATTCAGAAGAAGACATGGTATGAGAAATATTTTTTCTGGGCTGTGCCAAACTTATCTTGTTGAAAGCAGAGATTATCACCGATGAAACACATAATTTTCTAGATCCTTGGTGCTTACTTCACCCCATTACTGTGACCTCAATTCTACCTTACATGGCAGATGAGACAAGAACATGCACACTGCTACAGAGAAGAAATCATAACACAAGAAAGCCAGAAAAGATAAATGCCTCAGGTCCAAAAATGAGAGTGGAGCGACCATGAGGATTAGGGGAGGGGAGGGGAATAAAGGGGGTACCGATTACACAGATCAATCTAGAACACCCTCCAATGGAGAAGCATAACAGAAAAGTGGGTGAGGGTCGATGGATGACGATGTAAGATATAAAAATAAGAATCTATAACTTATCAAGGTTTTGTTGGGTAGGGTGGATATGGGGGAGGGGTAAGAAATGGGGAGTGGATAGCAGGGGTCCAAGTGGGAAGAGAATGCTTTGAAAATGATGATGGTGGCATATATGCAAATGTGCTTGACACACAGGAGGAATGTATGGATTGTGATAAGAGATGTAAGAGCCCCAATAAAAGTAAGGAGGGAAAAAAGTAGGGAATACCAGAGAGTATTGAAGAATAATATCCATTTTAACAAATGGAATAATTCTACCTTCTTTGTCAGGTTGAATTTGATCAAACATGCAATTAAGATTAAGTAATAATTATTGCCAATTAGGTTGCAAAAGTTGAAAATAAAGGGAAAAGAGAGGCTTATTACCATTGTGTCATCTTTGGCTCACAAAGACTGTAAATAACATAGCTGAACCATCTTTTTGGATTTCTGAAATTTGGGGTCTTTTTGAAAGCACATGGACTCATCTGTCTTTCGTGTAGCAGCTGTTTTGTGAAATTCTGACACTATGTTAAGTGTAACTCAGTGTTCCTTCAAGGAAGGTGAACAGTAGGAAAAAATGGCTCCATCCATCCTCCTGGTCAGGAAGGGAACACGGAAGATACAGGTGCTATTGAAAACTATAGCACAGATATAGATGATGCCCAGCTATCAGGTAAGATTGAGTCTGGTGTCTTAAAGGCTTGTCTCTAAACAAGCAGCCATCTAAGTGAGATATCAACTAAGTCCATATTGAAGAAACACACCATCATCAGTCATTGAAAGATTGGAATCCATATAATCAAGTCGAAGGACAGATTACTATCAGAGCCTAAGTTGTGAGAATCTGGGGTGCAGAAGGTGATGGATGACAGTGGGAGACCAAAATTTGTTGCACTTCATAGGAAATAAGCCTCCAGAGAATTCCCCCTCAATAAAATTGATGGACAGGAGGTAAATGGTTACTAAACAGAGTTCTTGGTAGAGAGAAGTGTAGAAGATCAAAGGCATAAATCTGACCTGACAGGTAAAATTTTTCAGTAGACCCTCCTATGATGCAGGCTGGATCTGATCTTGTTTCTTAAATTTTCTGTAGTTTTGATTTGTATTGTTTTTGTTTGTTCATATTAGGGTGTACCTCAGAGGTATTATGTCATTGGAGGTTACTCTCTTGAAGCTGTTTTATATGCTTTGCTTTATGGTATATGAACCCAAGATTCATGAGCAAAAAGGGACAGGAAGTAGAAAAATGGTTTCAGGGGGAACGGGGTCTGTGGGGTGGGTATTTGTAGAAGGGAAACAATGTCAAGGAGTTCATGTAGAAAAAGAATGTTTGGAAACTAATTGTGGTAGTAATTGTACAATTCTGTACAATGTGATAGAAATATGGAATGGTGTGATATATGTATTAAATCCCACTTAATAATAAATTCCTTAAAAATAACGTATGAAGAAAGCAGAAGGTCAATAAACAATTGAAACAAAAGCACGGCAAGAAAGACTACACTGGATGTCAGCTTAGACTCTGAAATCAGCTCCTGAGCAGAGAAACTGAAGAGAAAGGAGGGAGCGTGGCTCATCGCAGCAGAGCTGTTGCAGCTCTGCATGCAGAAGGCAGCTGCCCTCATGGCAGAGAGCATGGAGAGAGGGAAGATCTGTGTCATGTTCCATGGCAGCACCAGCCATTGTGAGGACAAACAGACAGTCATACAACAGGTGCACCACTACACTTGATGGCAAGATGCCCTGCTGGTGCAAGTTCAGGCCCTGGGATAGCCCCATGACTTGCTATAGCCTGGAGTAGCATGCACTATAATGAGGAAGGCACAGAACCAATGGGTGCAGGGAGCGAGGGGCTTCAGGTGAAGCAGCAGCTCGAGAGTTGTGTCAACAAGTTTGTGTCTGATCATATGCACCTCATCCCTCCATGACCAAGAAGATGGAGTCTCTCTCATCTAGGGTAAAATAAAAGTCTTTGCGAGTAGCCATTGTGGATAAGGGCATGGATCTATATCACAAGAAGAAAGGGAGTTTGGGTGTTGTCAATGAAAGTCCTGAAAGAAAAAATAAAACCTGAGGGATGCGGCAGGTTTAAGGAATATGTCACTTGGCTTTGGCACTAGTTCATTTAGAAGTTTTACTTCACAGTAGGTTAAGTCTGCAAAACTGGTGCTAAAATTTGGGTTGGAAGAAGCGCAGAAGGTTGACACAGAGCCTAAATTTTATGGGGTAGCTGCTTATCCTTCCAGTGCTGTGCCCTGCAGTGCCGAACCATGGTGGGGTAGTGATGACTCTTACGCATTTGGTGATGCCATCCAAGGAGTCAGCAGTTTGAAAGGATCAGTTGTTCCTCCAGAGAAAAATTGGGTTTTCTACTCCTGTAAGCAGTGAATATCTCAGAAACTCATGGGGAAGATTCTACCCTGTCCTGTGGGGTCACTGTGAGTTGGCATTCCGTCAACGGAAGTGATTTTTCTTTTATACCAAGCCAAAGCTTCCCCCAGGTACCACAGTACTGTTGCAGGTACCCATAGGCTGTCAGATTCCTCCACCTGTCTATGACCTCATGGAGATTTAGGAGGGGCATTTCTCTGTCTTGACAATCTCCTGCTTAATGACGTATCATTGCCTCATTTTGCATAAACTATAAAACAAAATTCATATGAACATTAATTTACAAGTGCATTATCTAGGTATTTGTTTTGCTTGGATTTCTTTTTTATTAACAAGCTCCTGAAATTGTGTGCCATTTCAAATTGGAAGAAAGGTTAGTTTGGATAAGATGTTTGAAATGGATGACAAGATGTGTTGTTCTTGAAATTATCACATTTGTGTTCTTTCAGCATGCAGACTATGCAAGGACATGGGAGATTGCCATGTTGGCTATGAATAACAGAGCTTCCTTCTCAATGGCTGCCCTTGTGGCCTGAAGTTGATGTCCAGTACAGTGACAGGCAATCTTGCAGTGATCATCTTTCCCTTGAAAGAAAAGGTGGTTTTCATTGTGAGGAACCAGTCTCTAGCACTAAATAATGAGAGAGAAAATGCTGTCTGCTTAGTGAACAAAATTACACTCAATTGAAAAAGATTAGTTAGATGAACCCTTGTTTATCTTCCAGCCTATGGGACCCCAGATTCTATATATTTTGACCACTGGGCACCATCAACTTTCTTCACCGCATTTGCCTATGCACCCACTTTGTCTTCATCATTCGTGTTGGGGTAGGCTGGTGTGCTTCTTCCTTGTGGGCTTTGTTGTTCCTTAGCTAGATGGCTGCCTGTTTGTATTCAAGCCTTTAAGGCCCCAGGCACTACATCATTTGATAGCCGGGCACCAACAGCTTTCTTCACCACTTTTGCTTATGCACCATTTTTTCCTCAGCGATCGAGTCGGGGCATGCTGGTGTGCTTCTTCCATGTGGGTTTTGTTGTCTCTCAGCTAGATGGCTGCTTGTGTATCTTCAGATCTTTAAGAATTCAGGGGCTATATGTTTTGGTAGCCGGGCACCATCAGCTTTCTTCACCACATTTGCTTGTGTACCAATTGTGTTCAGCGATCGTGCCAGGCAGGTGAGCATCAGACTGCTGAATGGTTAGAACAAAGTGTTCTTGTCTGGAGAGAGTACTTGTGCAGGGGCCCATGTACATCTGTTTTCTTAATACTCAACCTACAAATATATGCACAAAAAATATTTCCCCATTTCCATATATAAATATATTTACATATGTATATGCCTGTATTTAAATCTCTATGATTACCTTTGCATCTGAGTCCTTTCCTCTATTTCTTAGTACTTTCCTCTTGTCCAACTATCATGTTCTGCTTTCATTTGGGTATTAGGAATACCTCTCGGTTACATTGCCCTTGATACAGCCCTGCCAGACCTCCAACACCCTCCTTGACACTGATTTTGGATCACTTGTTGTTCCCTTGTCCCTGGGTTTGTTAACACCCTCTTCCTTTCCCCCGCATCTCCTATCCCCATGTCCCTCCGGAACTGTCATCCCATTGTTCTCTCTTCTGGCGTGTTTATTCTGCCTCTCCCTTCCAGGTAGACATGCTATGTGCCATCACAAGACTGAGTAAATGAGTCTTGGTCTACATTAGGGGGGTTCCTCGGATTGTTGGCCATCTTCCAGACATGCAATATCCTTTTTATAGTGATTGCTTTTTCTTGACCACATCTCCAACTACTTACTTAGTTCCTGTAATAGCAGACTCTTGTTCAACAAAATGCTTGGCAACAGAAAAGACAAGCGATTTTCAAGTCAAGCAAGTGACTCAGGTGTTAGACAATGACTCCCTTAGGGTGTGACTTCCTGAGAGTAAAAATGGGCAACACTCTGTCACCAAATATCACTTTCTGTCCATGGCATTTGTGGTATATAGTGTTTCTGCTCCAATCACACTTTAAAAAGTTTTTGGTTTTTTTTGCAAATGGATTTTTACATACTATTTTTATTAACTATATATTTATTGTCATACATAGCACATATCATAAAAGGTTGTCATTTAATTATATTAAGGAAATTGTTGCAATTACCATCACAATAACTTTCAGCACATTTTATTCTTGTATTTATTGTCCTTAGCTCCCTCATTCTCACTTGCCATGCCTGTAGACAATTATCAATCCAGAACTATCATTACAGATTTACCTATCCTGTGCTTCATATAGCAAAAATCATACAAAATAAAAACCATAAGTAGTCAAACAAATGATAAACAACTGCCATGAAGAAACAAAACATAAGAAAACCTCATTCCAAAGAAAGCAGAAAATATTAAACACTGAAACAATTTTAGAATGGGTCAAAAGGGAAATCAAATGATAAAGGATTGCATTATAATCTAACATAATCAACCTTACAGTGCTCTCTGTCTGACTGCAAAGCTATTGGCAATGCTGGACTACGGTCAGAGGTGATTCACTGGAGGTTTAATTCATCCCAACGTGGACACCTTATTTGACAAGGGGTTTGTCCTCTGTCTATCAACTTAATACTGACGTGGTAGTGTAGCCTGTTTGCTGCTAAAAAGCTCTGATATATTTTCCTCCTGGCATAATTTTTCTTATTTTAAAGTTTCCACATCAAGAAATAAAGTGATTGGAAAAAATTGATAGAGCAAAAAGCTGAACAGAAATATTCAAAGGACAGCTTGAGATGACAAAATCAGGTATCATAGTGAAGTGCAAAAAGAGTTTAAGTTTGAAATTGTAAAAGATCATGCTAAGCATACCTTAAGCTAAAAAAAGAGAAAAGAAATGAAGAAGAGCTATCAAACTTCCAATTAAAAAAGTGTAGGATCCTGTTGGACAAAGTATTGAATGATGTAGGAAGCATCAGAAGAAGATGTCACAGATACACAAAGTCACTTAATCACTGTTTGGTCTTGTGACTGCTCGTTCCATGAGCATTGATTGTGGATCCAAGCAAACCAAATCCTTAACATCTTCTATCTGTTCCCCATTTATCATGGTGTTACCTGATGGTGCAGCTGGGAGAATTGTGGTATCCTTTCCAGGGAGCTGTAATCCATACTGAAGGCTACAATCCTTGATCTTCATCACCTAGTGCTTCAACTCCTCCTCACTTTGTGTGAGCAAGGTTGTGTCATCTGCATACCTCAGGTTGTTCATAAATCTTTCTCTAATCCTGATGCTGAACTTTTCTTCATGTAATCCACTCTCTGCAGATTTACTGAGCATATAGATTGAACAAGTATGGTGAGAGGATACTACCCTGATGCACAGTATCCCTGATTTTATGCCTCGCAGTATTCCCTTGTTCTCTTTGTACAACTGCCTATTGATCAATGTACAAATTCAGAATGAGCACAATGAAGTGCTGTGACATTCCTATTCTTCTAAAGGTTATCCACAATTTATTATGGTCCACACAGTTGATAGTTTTGGCATATTCAGTGAAACACAAGTAAACATCTTCCTTTGAGTAAACATCTCTCGTTTGAGCCAACATCCATCAGACATCAGCAATAACATTCCACGCGCATGTTCCACGCCCTCTTCTGAATTTGGCCTGAACTCTGGCAGCTCCCTGTCAATGTACTGTTGCAATTGTTTTCAGATGATGTAAAGGAAAAGGATGCTTGTGTAAAACCAATGACATCGTTCTACAGTTGGAGCATTCTGTTGGATCACCTTTCTTTGGAATGAGCACTAATGTGGATTTTTCCCAGTCAGTTGGTAATGGGTTTATTTCTACATTCTTTCATTTTCTGATGAATTCTGCCTGCGTGCAGGCCCTTTCAGGTTACTCAAAAAAGACTTATTCCCGGGGGTGAGGGTGGGGGGGTGTAAATTGAATTTTGGATTTCACTGTCATCCATGGACTTCTGCAAACTGGGGGCTCAGAATTTCATCTCTAACATACTTCCCTTCTATGTATATAGTTTCCTTTTGTGTTGTTGAAATATATATATATATATATATATATATATATATATATATATATATATATATATATATATGTTCTTGGTAAGACTGTTCATGTTACCTGGGAGTTTCAATCTGGTGGTCATTGGAGCTGAGCTCTTGCAAGGAGGAGAAGAGGAGGAGGGTGGATTGGGTGATCCAGGTGAAACTATGGAGATTCTGTCCCTCACCCCCAACCACTGCACCATACAGGGCTTCCAGGGGTCACAGAGGGAGGTGATGAGAGCACCAAATGAAATGAAGCTTGCAGTTCGGTGGGGGAGCAGAGGAGGGGAAGGGCCTGGAGAAGTCCAGAGCAGGAGAGCCCTTCACTTCTGCAGATTGCTGAGCCAAGATAGACTGGGCTGCAGGAGTCTAGCCATCGTGCCTGGCTCTGCTGAGTTGTCCAGGGATGAGAAATCAGGGAGGGAAATCCTAGAGTAAAGATAATTTGGGGTTTCCACCTGCATCCTCAGAATTTGAATCCCTAACTGATGGTCTCTGGCTTGGGCAGGGAGAGGTCTAGGCAGGACAGTGTGTGAGCAACATCTTTCCGGTGTTCCCTTGCCTTCTGCCAACTTTGTTAACATGCGTTTACCAATCAATTTTCCAGTTAGACAATCTATTTGTAATTCTTTCAATTTACTCCCTAATATATTTTTTGTCACAGTTAATGCTTTCAAAATTTGTAATTTTTATCTCATTTGTTTTTCAGAGAAACTGGTGGAACTGATCGGTACGTTTCCATTTTTGCACAAATACACGTGGGGCAAACAGAAGAAAACAAGTAGAGAGTGTATGAATGCAAGGCTTTGGGTCTCTTGATATAGGGCTTTGAAACTAACTTGATGAGGAATAAAGGAATGTAATTTCTGTGACTTCATTTGTAAATTTGCTTCCACTTATTTTTCATAAATTATTCTACTTTTTTTCAGAGAAAAACACAGGAGACAAAGTTGAGCTTCATTTTCACACACATACTGAGAAAATAATTGAAGAAACAACATTCATAGTTTTCCTGAGGGTGTGGCAATTAGCAGTTTGATATATACATTTTGTTGAACCCATAATAATGTCATCTAATTGAAATTCTTTTGCTTTACTAGTGAATTGTTTCTATCCTTTTAAAGAAATTCTTATTAATCACAAAGAGAGATGAAACAGAAAGACGACCTAGATCCATAAAATATAATTTTATGTGCACAGGCTTAGATTTGAAGCAAGAAACTTTCTTTAAACTTTCATGAACATTTGCAAGAATATGTAATTATTTACAAAAAATACTAGACACCTGGATCTTGTGTGAAACCAGAAAATAGGTGCTGGCAAAGGAAAGAGATATCTGAGAAATGACTGTAAAGGAAGAAGAAAGATGGGAGACATGGAGAAAACGTTTAAAGGAAATGAAGGAATACATTTTGGAGAATGTGAAGTTATACAGCAACATTGTACAGGCAAATGTGTGCTCTAGTGTCCATTTTTGTGCACATCTTAAATTGGAAAAACGTAGGGTGTTTATGTATGAAATACATGTATGTACATATATATTAAAATCTGATATTTAAAGATCACTCTAGGGCACCCCAAGAGAATACTGTACTGAGCCAAGAACATGGAATGGTGATATCAGTACAGTGCTCTGTTAGACTGATATCGCTGGAAGCAGATAATACCAGAGAGATACTTGCTTGTTTTACACTGACCATGAGAAAGCATTGAATTGTATGAATCTTAGCTTTGGCTTTGAAAGTATGCGAATTCCAGAACATTGCATCATGTTCTCGTGAACTCTGTACAAAGACCAAGGGGCAAAAATTCTCATAGAACCAGGGAATACTTCACGGTTTACAATCTGGAAAGGTGTGTGTCTTGGTTGTATCTCTTCAATATAGGTGTTCAATCTGTATGTTGAAAATCTCATCCAATAAACTGATCTATGTGGAGAAGAGTGTGGCATCAGGATTAGAGGAATGCTTACTTACAAACAGTGGGGTGCAGATTAGGGAGCCTGGACTGCCAAAATCCAAGAGAAATGGAAAGAATATCAAATACTACATGGTGTAGCACAGATTTCAACTCAATGTAAAGACAAACAAAATTCCTTAAAACTGGACCATAGAAAACATCATGATCAATGGAGAAAAGTTTGAATTGTCATTTTACTTGGACCCAACATCAATGTTTGTTATTGGAAGCAGCTGTGAAGAATTAATTGAAGTATTTCATTTGGCAAATCTGCTGTACAAACTTCATTGAAGTTTTACAGAGCACAGATTTCACTTTGACTAAGGCCCAATTGAACTGAACCAATGTATTTTCCGTGGTTGAAATTTTGCCTTGTGTACATGTGAATGCTACATAAAGACTAGGAAGATAATGGAAGAATTGATGCTTTTGAATTGTGGTACTGGCAAAGAATATTACAAGGATCATGGTTTCCTTGAAGGACAAACCTGTTTTGAAAGAAATACCAGCAGAGTACACGTTAGAAGAGAGGGTGGAAGATTTTGTCTCAAGTACTTTGGAAATGTTGCTAAGAGAGGCCATTTCATGGAAAAAGTACATGTTTGGTAAAGCACAAGGCATTCAAGAAGGGGAAGGCCTTTGATGGGATGTGGTGACACAATGGCTGCAACAAGAGACTCAAGCATGACAATTGTGAGGAGAGTATAAGACTAGGCATTGTTTCATTCTGTGGTTCATAGGGCCTTGATGAATCGGAACCGACTCATGCGCATCTATCAACAGCTATGCACTTCTATTTAAAAAATACTTTTATTGGGGGCTCTTACATCTGATCTTATCACAATCCATACATTCCCCCAGCGTGTCAAGCATATTTGCATATATGCCGCTATCACCATTTTCAAAGCATTCTCTTCTCACTTGAGCCCCTGATATCCACACCCCATTTCTTCCCCCTCCTTCCCCAGCCCAAGGAACAATCTAGCTCAGAAGCAACAAAGCCCACAGGGAAGAAGCACACCAGCCTATATGACCATGAGGTGTCCTTGTATCAGGCATCTAAGACCCAAAATAAAACCATACCCACAGTGAATGATATTGGGGCATGGAGTGGAGATTCAACGCCCATCTGTAGACAATTGGACATCCCCTCCCAGAGGGGTCACAGGGAAGAAATGAGCCAGTCAGGGTGCATTACAGCACCGATGAAACTCACAACTTTCCTCTAGTTCTTTGGCACTTGCTTCACTCTACTATCCTAACCTCAATTCTAACTTACAAATCAGATGAGACCAGTACATGCATACTGCTACAGATAAGAGCTAGCAACACAGGGAATCCAGGATAGATAAACCCCTCAGGGTCAACAGTGAGTGTAGAGACACCAGGAATATTAGGGGAGGGAGTGGATGAGAAGTGGGGAACTGATCACAAGGATCAACCTAGAATCCCAGCATCTGGGGCTTAAAGGCTGCTATGCACTTCTAATGAGAGCCATAAACATCATCCTAGATTGTACAAGAATAATAATTTAAAAATTCTTTGGATATTTATTTTGAAGATGGTTAGTGCATGTATGCTTAGGGAAACATTTTGAAAAAAAATTAATTTTGTGTATACTTCAATGTGATTTACCTAAGCCTCTTTCTTTTTTTCCAGAAACTCCAGAAGAAAATGGTAAACTCTAATAAATATCAATTTATTTATATAATATAACCATACTACACTAATCCTTTATTGTTCCTCCTTACTTCCTATAATTTTTTGTATTAACTTTTGCAAAAATGTCTCTTTTGCCAGAAATTAATTATCTTTAATAAATCAAACAAAACAAATTTATTATTCACTCAAAGAAACTAAAATAGGTGTTATTTTCATACTCTATATTGATATGATCTATTTATATAACAAACAGGACCCTACTTCAAAATGGACATAAGCTTCAAGAATAGGATGTAGGATTTCAACACATATATTCTTAAAACAGTATTCACCTCATAATATCAATAAAATATACTTTAAGACCAAAATTTTTCCTAGGATCAAAAAAATTCCAATAATTAAACAAATCAACTCAAGCTTTACCAATTATAAACAAAGATATCCATATGGTAGAAATAAAAATAATTTTCTTTAATTACAAATTTCAATGAATAAACCATTTTTACAATGATAATTGGAAATTTCAATACTCCAAATTCAGTAATGTGTGTAATAAGAAACCATAGCAGGAACAAGATGTAATAACTGCAGTAGAGGCATGAACAATTCTATGAGCTGAGAAGACTTAATAGACATTTATGGAACACTACCCAGCAAGAGAATACACATCATTCTTATATTAACTTGGAATGTTCCCTGAGATAATGCATACATAAGGTCAGAATACAAGTATTAATCATTTTACAATATATTTACTGTATATTAGAGGTTTCCATTACAGAGCATCTGTTTTGTATTCAACAATTTAAGCTACTAATCAAATCCCCAAGAGTTTAACCTTCACCCACTCCTTGATTTCTCTTCTCCCTCTTGTGGACTGCTATCTTCTGTTACACTCATGTTAACACTGTCAGCAGTCGACTCTAGTCACGAGACTCCAGCCTGTTTCTTAGTCTTCTCCCATTTGTCCTTCCCATCTTGGCAGTCTACATTGCCTGTTATTCTTTGATATGAATATCTTTATCTTGTTTTTACATATTCTTCCCTTCTAACTGTGGTCCATATAATATTTGTTCTTTTGTGATTAACTAATTTTACTCAGCGTTATGATCTCCATGTCCTGAAGTGTTTTATGTTTTCATCATTTTCTGCAAACAAATCATAGAATTCTATTGTGAATATGTACCAGAATTTCGTTATCCATTCTTTGACTAATGGGCATTTAGATTGTTTCCGTCTTCTAGCTATTATGAACAATGTTGCACTGAACCCTGGGATGCATCTTTCTGTCCCTGTTATGACCGTTTACTTCTTCTTTTTAAATTATTAAATCATTTTATTGGGGGCTCTTGCAACTCTTATCACAATCCATATATCCATCCGTTGCGTCAAGCACATTTGTACATATGCTGCCATCATCATTTTCAAGGCATTTTCTTTCTATTTTTGCCCTTTATATCAGCTCCTCATTTTTCCTCACCTCCCTAGTCTCCCTCCCTCATGAATCCTTGATAAATTATAATTATTATTATTTTCTTATCTTACATCCTGTGCTGTCTCCCTTCACCTACTTTACCGTGGTTTGTCCCCCTGGGGTGTATATGTGTGTTATATGTCCATGGTTGTGAATGATTATCCCTTTCTACCCCCACCTTCATCTATTCTCATTATTGGTCCTGATGGGTTTATCTGTCCCGGATTCCCTGTGTTGCAGGCTCTTATCTGTAACACTGTACATGCTCTGGCCTAGTCAGATTTGTAACGTAGAATTTAGGTCAGGATAGTAGCGGGGAGGAGAGGAAGCATTAAAGAGCTAGAGGAAAGTTGTATGTTTCATTGGTGCTATACTGCACTTTTAGACATAACTCAATAAAGGCATTGTTGGATTGTATGGAATTTCTATTCCCAATTAGTTGACATGATACCACATAGCTTTCATATTTACATATTTACAGCTTCTCTTGCAGTAGTCCATGAGAACTACAGTCTCTCTGGAGCCTCTCCAGCATTTGTTACTTTTTATATTTTTGAACTTGACTATCAGTGCCTTTTTTGGCCATTTGAATGCCATCCTCAATGAACTATGTGCTTATGTCCCTTTTTAATTTGGTTGTCTTTTTCTTATTCAGGAATTGAGGTTTTCTATAATGTTTAGAGATTAGTTCTTTGTCCATTCATTATGTCATTGTGAAACTTTTGTACCCACGCTCTGGAGTCTCGCTCTATTACTTATTTAATGAACTCTTTTGAGGTACATCCCAGTCTTATTTTTAGTAGATAACAGCATTTTATTTTGTCTTCTACTGTCTATCTTTTCTTTGTTCTATTTGACAGTGTGTCTCTGCCTGACATAAAGGCCCTTATGTTTGCATCTCTTTTATGATCTTTATAATTCTGGGTTTTACACAAAGATATTTAAACTCAATGGAGTCACCTTTTTAAATGGATGAGGGTGTCTCTTTTGTGGTCGTTGTTTGAAGATTTTTAATATGTTGATCTATTTCTTTTGTTGTGTTATGGGTTTCCTGAGGTTACTATATTAATATGAGGTAATATGTATTTTTAGTGTTTTTCTAGAAATGTTCCTATTTCTTCCGGATATTAAAATTTATTGGACTATAGTCTTTTGTAGTAATGTGTTATTGTCCTCATTTTTATTTCATTAGCATCTTTTGTGGCATTACTCTTGACATTTGCATTTTCTCTTTCCTTTCTTCTACCAGTGGTTTGTCAAAGACTTACAATTTTATTTCTTTGTTAACATTGTTAATTCTCTAAAGAACTAACTTCTTGCCTTTGTTGATATTTTCTAATTCATTTACTTCAATCCTAATCTTTACTATCTCTCGTGGTAATTGAAGGCTTATTTTGTTGCTTTTATTGTAGTTGTTGGGTTAAGATGTTGATTTTGGTTCTATATTCTTTTTTCTCCCCAAACCATTTTTTTAGTTAATAGATATCATATCATTCCATAGCTCAATCACAACAAGCAGTATAGTGCAAGTACCTCCACAAACAGTTTCAAAAAATTATTTTCCTTCTTGAACTCCTTGACATCAGTTCCCTTTTATGTCCCCTTCCCCCCATCACCATCACTGTCTCTCCAAGAAACCTTTATTCTACTTGCTGTTCCTACAGGTTCATCAATTCTGGGCTTCATATACTGAAAAACAGAAAAATATATGACAAAAATTCAGGAGTGTGATCCCAATGACATACAACTCTTGAGATACATCTTAGTATGTATGAACAAAAAAGAAAATACAAGTAGTGTTGAAAACCAGGTCAGGCCTGAAGTGTCTCAGAGGAGGGGAGGTTTTCACTTTGCAGGTGAGGTTTATCATTTTGATCTTCTGCAGTCATCTCGCCAATGAACTCTATTTGGCAACCACTTTCCTCCCATCCATCTCGCCTGAATAGAGGGAAATCCCCAGAGGCTTCATTCCTATGGAGACCCAGAAATGTTTCTTGAGCTCCCACTGTCATCCATCGCCTGCTCAAAAAAGATTCCCACAGTTTAGGCTCTGCTACAATTATGGATAGGACTCTCTCTCCCTTTCTTTTCTTTTTTCTTTCTTTCACATCTGCATTTATTTCTATAGATTGCCTTCTGAGTACTGCTTTTTTTATATATCCCAAAATTTAATATGTTGTATTTTCGTTCAAATTTGTCACAGAAAATTTAAAATTTTATTCCTTATTTCATTAATTACCCAGTAGTTTTTAAGTAGTATGTTGTTCAGTTTCTACGTTCTGAGAACCACGTTTGCTGTATCCTAAAGGTTTTGGTAAGTTGTATTTTTGCTCTCTTTTGTTACAAGGAAATTTAAAATCCCAGTCCTAATGTCATGAATTACACAATTGTTTGTGAGCAGTGTGTTGTTTAGTTTCCGTGCATTTGCCTTTTTGTCCTTCCTTTTCTTATTGTTTATTTAACAATTTTCAGGATTGTGTCTGAGAAAATGGACAGTATGGCATCCATATTTAAAAATATATATATTTATTAAGATCTGCTTAAAATACACATATGGTTTATTTTAGAGAATATTTTATGAGCACTGGAAAAAATACATACCTAATTGTTGTGTATTTCTAGAGACACACTGGTTGATTGTGCTGTTTAGTTCTTCTGTGTCTTTATACACTCTCTTTCCAGTAATTTGTCCATTGTATCTAGTGGAATATCTAAGTCTTCCACACTGTTGTTGAACTTTGTATTTGTTTATTCAATGCAATTGTGGTTATTAAGTGTTGTAGGGTCAATTTACACGCATAGTGAACAGAACAAATGTATAACAGAACAAATACTACCGAGTTTATTTTGTGCAATGTGTGTTTATTTAATGTATAATGAGGATATTTTGGGGGGGGTGCTTATATGTACATTAAAGTATTGTCTTCTGGTTCTATTTTACTTTTATTTATTACGTCGTTTCCTTTTTGTCTCTCATGATGGATTTTTGGTTTGAAATCTATTTGATTGAAATTTAATATTGCCATGCCTGGTTTCTACCATTTGTTTTTCAGTTTGTCATATTGTGATGTTTTGCGTGTTGCTTTAATGCTGGATGCTATCTCACTGGAATTTCACATGCCCATCAGGGTCACCCAAAGTGAACAGTTTTCAGCAGGGTTTCCAAAGTAAGGTCAAACAGGAATGAAAGACTTGGCTACCAATTCGGAGGAAACAGCCACTGAAAATCTTATATGTATTTTTGAAACCTTATCACATTCTGAAGGCCTAACGAGTTGAGACAGAGCACTGTCTAAGATAATACTGGCTGATGGGCCTGCAGCTTGGATGGTAGTCAAAATGTGCCTGAAGTGGAGTTGATTTCTTGGAGGGGAGGTGAAATCGTGATGGTGACATCACTTTAAATCTAAGAGAGTAGAGGCTACAGTATCTTCACTTGCTGATGGTGCATGCATCAAAGTAGGAATACATCAGGAAAATATGCTAATGATCACTACATAAAACATGCAAAATATAAATCTAGGAAATTTGGGATTGGTCAAAGATGAAATGGAATACATAAAGATTGAGAGCTTAGGCATTAATAAGCTGAAATGGGCTAGAATTTGCCATTTTAAATTTTAAAAATCATAAGATTTACTATGCTGGGGATAACACAATCAAGAGGAACAGCAAGACATTCATTGTCAAAAAAGGATATTACAAAATCAGTCATGAAGTACAATGCTTTCTGTGATAGGATTACACCTCTCTGCCTTCAAGGAAATCAAATCAATGCAACTATTGTTCAAATATATGCACCATACAGAAAAGCTAGTGATGAAGAAATTGAAGAATTCTGTCAAGACTTCGTTTGCAAATTAACCAAACACAATCCAAATAAATTGATAACTCTTGGTGATTGGAATGCAAAATTTAGGGGGGAAAAGAGGAAAGAGAAGCAGTTGGAAAATCTATCTTTGGTTTTAAAAATGAATCTGAAGTTTGAATTATAAATTTTGCAAGACTTATGACATGTTCATAGCAAATGTCCTTTTCCAACAAAACTAAAGGTGACTATGCACATGGATTTCTCCAAATGGAATACACAGAAATCAAAAGACTACCCCTGTGGGCAGAGACCGTGGAGAAGTTCAATATCAATCACTGCAACCAGACGAGGGATTGACTGTGGAATAGACAATCCATTACACATATGTAAGTTCATTATGAAGCAGAAGAAAAATTAAAACAAGCCAACAGAGACAACATTCAACCTTGAATATAATCCATTGATCTTTAAGAACATCTCAAGAAGAGATTTGAAGCATTGAACGATAATGACATTAGACTTGATAAACTATGGGAGGGCATCAAGAGTATCATTCACGAAGAAAACAAACATTCATTAGAAAGATAGAAAAGAGTTCAGACCTTACTGAAGTTCTATATGATCAGAAAATCAACAACTGCAACACCCAAACATGAGACCAGCACACTATTTAACACCACCCAGAAATCAACAGAAAAGAAATCATAAAAATTCTAGCAGAAATAAATAAACTGGAAAACTGAAAAACAATGGGAAAAGTCAACAAAAGAAGAAGTTGGCTCTTTGAAGGGATCAACAAACCACTAGCAAATTTCAAGGAAAAAGAAAGAGAAGATGATAACATTTGGAATTACGGCTGAAGGAGGTGGCATCACAATAGATCCAAATGAAATGAAAAGAATAACAACACAGTATTATGAAATGCTGTATACCAACAAATTTGATAATCAAGATGACATGATGACATGGGAAAATACCTAGAATAACACCCTCTTCCTAAATTTATGCATATGGACATTAAGAACTTGAGAAGACCCATAGCAGAAGAAGAAATAGATAAAATTATCAAGAGTCTCCCAACTGAAAACAGCCCAGACCAGATGACTTCACAGGAAAATTCTATCAAGTTTTCTGAGAAGAGCTGATATCAATTCTATGCAAATTATTTCAGAATATAGAACAGGACAGCAAACTCCCAATCTCATTTTATGAATCCAGCATAATCCTGATACCAAAACCAGGCAAAGACCCACAAATATAGAAAACTACAGACAGATATGCCTCATGAACAAAGATGCAAACGTTCATAACAAATCATGACCAATAGAATCCAAAAACAAAGCAAAAAAGAATCCATCGTTATCAAGTCAGATTCATAACAAGGAAGCAGGGATAGTTAAACTTTTGAAAATCCATTAAAATAATCCATGACACAAACAAGAAAAAGGATAAGAACAATATGATCATAGCAATTGATGCAGAAAAAACATTCGACAACATCCAACACCATTCTTAGTAAAAGCTCTTAAGAACATAAGGATAGAATGGAAAATCTCAACAGAACAAAGGCCATATTTGAAAAACCAATAGCCAATCTTACACTCAATGAAGAAAAGCTGAAGACATTTCCACTGAAAAAGGAAACTCAGCAAGGATGCCACTTATCTTTATTCTTATTCCACATTATGTTGTAAGTCCCAGCCAGAACCAAAACACAACAGTAAGAAATCAAGGGAGTACAAGTGGGCAAAGAAGTAAAATATTTGCTATTTGCAGGTGATATGATTTTAAATAGAGAGAATCTGAAGGTGTCTACAGCAGGATTGTTGGAAACAATTAAGGGAGTAGCAGAAAACAAAGTTAGCAAGCAATTATCAATTGGATTCCTATATAGTGATGAGAATTTGGGAAATGACATTGTGAAAACATGCCATTTACAATAGCCTCACAAAATCTGAAATACCTAAGAATAAACCTCACCAAATAAACAAAGGAACCATACAAAGAAAACCACAGGACATTGTTACAAAAACAAGAGAGACCTATACACATGGCAGAATATTCAGTGTTCCTGGATTGGAAGACTCAATATCATAAAAATGTTAATATACCTAAAGCAATCTGTAAATTCAATGCAATCTTGATCCAAATTCCAACATCAATCCTTGAAGAAATGGAAAAAACTAATTACCTACTTCATATGAAGAAGTAAGAAGCCTAAGATAGTCCAAGAACTCCTCAAAAGAATAACAAAGCAGGTATTCTTGCAATATCTGACTTCAAAACATATTCACAGCCAGAATTGTCAATACAGATACATAAGCTAATGGATCAGAACAGAAAGCCAGAAATAAAAGCATCTGCATGTAGACAACTGATTTTTTACAAAGTCCCAATAAGCAGAAAATGGGAAGGGGATGTCCTTTTTAACAAACAGTGCTGCAAAAACTGGATAACCATTTGCGACAGAATGAAATAAGACCCATATCTGACCACATGCCCCAAAACCACCTCAAGGCACATCAAAAAACTAAATGTAAAACACAAAACTGTCAGGATCATTTATGAGAAAACTGGAATAAATTTATGTTCCCTAATACAGGGCATACACAGACTACCATATGTAATAGAGGATGCAAATACCATAAAAGACTAAATAGACAAATGGGACCTATAACAAACAAGTTATTTGTGCGCATCGAACAGAGTAATTACTAAAATCAACAGTATATTTCAAGCCTACAACAAGAGAGCAAAGCAAAACAAATAATCCTCGGAGAAAGGGGGCAAAGGAACTGGACAGATTAATCACCCAGTATGAGATCCAAATGGCAAATAAATACAGGAGGAATTTAAAAACAACAAAAAAAACTTTTTATAGAGAGCTCTTACAATGCTTATTACATTCCATATGTCAATTGTATCAGGCATATTTGTACATATGCTAACTGCGTTCTTTCCTAGACAAGTACTTTCTACTGAGCCCTTGGTATCAGCTTCTCCCCGCACCCTGCCCACCCTCATAAACCCTAAATATATTATAAATTATTTTTATTTTCATATCTCACGCTGACCAGTGTCTCTCTTCCCCTATGGTTTCGTATTTTTTTCCCCTGGAAGAGTGTGTATGGTAGTGTGGCCATCAGTTTCCTCTTCTTTCCCTCCACACTTCCCATCTGGTATCTCTCTTCCCATTCCTGCTCGTGGGTTGCATGTGTGCCAAGCTCTTATCTATTATCTACAGCTATGTGCATGCTCTGTTCTAGTCCTAAGTGAGAGGCATTACTGCGGTCATGGTGGTGGAGTGTGAGAGAACCTCAAGGAATCAGAGAAATATTGTGTGTTGCATCGGTGCTTTACTGCACCCTTGTTGACTCACCCCTTCCCTGTGACCCCTCTGTGGGGAATGTTTCATTGTCTCTCCTCTGATCCCCCTTATTCATGCTTCCACAGGCTGGTGTGCTTCTTCATGTGGCCTTGTTGTTTCTCTGCTGGATGGCCATTTGTTTCACTTCAAGCCTTTAAGACACCAAATGCTATATTTTTTAATAGTTGGGTACCATCTGCCTTCTTCATCACATTTGCTTATGCACCCATTTTGTCTTCAGCGATTGTGTGGGGAGGATGAGCATATCAGATTGCCTATTTGTTAGAACGTGTTCTTGTATTCAGCATGGGCCCAATCTATCCACTACCTCAGTGTATTGCCACATAAATATATGTACATAGGTCAATACCACTATTTTTATGGATTAATGTATTTAGATATAGACACCTCTATGCTTATATCTCTAGCCATAACTTTGCTTCCTAGATCATGCCTCTGTTTCCTTTTACCTTCCTTCTGCCCCACCATCATGCAACACACTATTTCAGCCTCATAGTACTTCCTTACATGTAGGTTGCTGTTGAGCCAGCGCTCCCAGGATCTCTGTATCCACCTCATTGATGGTTTTTATTCCCCAGTTGTTCTCCTGTTTATGGCGCTGTTTGCCCATCACACCTTTCCCTTGCCCCTTCCCCCTCCAAGTCCCCCAGGGACTGTTGGTCCTGTTGTGTTCTCCTTGAGCTTGCTTCCCATGTCTGTCTTGTGTAAGTAGGCACACCCAAAATGGCATAGAACAAACAAATAGAAAACAAACGATTGACCCCCAAAATAGAGAGAAGTAAGAAGAAAACAAAAAGAACCCAAACTGAAACAAACAAAAAACACAACAGCAAAAACAAACAAACAAACAATGCATGCTGCCAGGTCTGTCCACTGATTGGTCCTGGGAGAACTCTGGAAACTGCTCCTCCTAGCCTGAAGTCTATTTTGGAGGGCTCTGTAGGGTTTTTTTTTAACTTGGCTTTGCTCCTGTGACTGATCTGTTGTGTTTCCTTCTTGGTTTGTCCCCACTGAAGGGGATTCAAACCACATTTTCTCCATGCTGTGTGTCCCCAGTATGGTCCTCTGTCGTAGTATTCTCCAGTAAGGGGAAAACCTGTCGAGAGCTGTTCTAGGTCCTATAGTCATCTCTGTTCATTAGCAATTCCATAGTGGGACGTCATCCTCCGTGCTTGGTGTGTCAATATAGGATCCTTACCTTTCTATTTTCCTTCTTGGTTTCCTTCCAGGTGGGCATGATAAGCTGAACCCTCCTTCTAACCTGTATGTTTAGTTGTTCTCTGTCACACATACTTCTATGGAGGAGGTGGTTTTGGCCTTGGTTGGGCCGACCCTATAGCCAATTTTTTTCAAGCATCCCTCCTCACGGTTACATTGCCCTTGTGGTTTGGTGTTTCATTTTGGGGTCTGTATGCACAGTCCTGATCTGGAAGAAATGTTCTTGTTCACTAGTCTTTCAGGAAATGCAAGACAAAACAACCATGAGATAACATCTAACACTCCTCACCATAGCAAATTTAAAAAAAACTCACTTAGAAAAAAAGGCTGGAGAGGTTGTGGAGAGATTGGAACTCTTTTACTGTTGGTGGGCTTCTAAATACGTACAAACACTCTGCAAAGAGATATGGGGTCTTCTGAAACAAGTGGCAGTGGAAATACCAGATGATCCAGCAATACCATTACTGGGCATATACTCTAAAGAAATGAACAACAGATCATGAAGAGACATTTGTCCCCATCATTTTCATTGCAGCACAGTTCACAATGCCAAGACATTATAAACAAAATAAATATCCATCAGCAGAAAACCAGAAAAAAAGAACTCTGGAATCTACACGCAATGGAATACTACACATCCCTTAAATACAGTAATGAAGCTCCTCACGGTATAGAGGGATCTGGAGGATATTATGCTGTTTGAAGTTAGTCATCCCAAAAGGACAAATACTGTTATGAGTCCACAGTTTTAGGAACCAGCAAAAGCACAGGTATTAGCTCAGACTTGCAGGGCATCCATTCATCCAGCCAGTGTGGCCAGACAGCTCAGTAGAGAGCCTAACTGGTGCCAGTGAACCAGCCTCCCTAACTATGTATATTGAAGTTTACTTTGCCTGAGAATTCTTCTTGTCTGCTGGCATCAAATTCTTAAGGGAGGAGGAGGGGATGGTGACTACTGAGGAGCTGCCATGAGAAGTTATGATGAGTTTCTCCTGGACAGGTAGATATTCCTATCAGAGGGATGAGGGATACAAATAGGAAAACCACATAAAGAGTGGGGGATTAAAAGGACAGACACGTCTGGTGGAGCACAAATGCATGACTGTTGGTAGGAAAAGTGGGAGGACCAACCCAGGGAAAGAGGGTAATGAATAAAAATATGTTTAAGGACCCTAAAGGGGGAGTGTGCCTGGTAGTTTGCATCTAATAAGCCACATTGTCCTGAGTTGGGGCACATCCTGGGGACCTAGGCCAAGTGCAAAAAAACACTGGGGCATTGAATTTGGATCTTTAAGGCATGTTCAAAAGACTGCACCAGTGATATCCAATGCGGAAACTTCAGTAGGTGAACTGGACTTTTCCTGAAACACACTTGTAACCTGAAGACACAGACTAAAATCCATGGTGTTCGAAGAAGCAGGTCAAAAGTATTGAGTGAGTATGCAGAAAATGATTGAATTACTCTATCAATGTCCTGTGTACTATATTAAGGCATATATTTTTCTGACAAACCTGTGGCTGACATTCTCAGTGAGAATTATTATGAAATTTCCCTGACAACCAACTCCCATTGTTTGTGTAAGTAACATGCAGACATGAAACTGTTGATTCTGTACAAGTGAGTAATTCAGGCATTGACATATGGAGTTAACCTCTACTAGCCCCAAATCCCTGTCTTAACAGTGCTAAAGAAAATTAGTACCCAGTGTTAATCAGTGACTATGACTGGAAGACTTGATGCCCCAGGGAAATGATCAATAACACTCGCTACCTTAAATTAACAATGAGGTTTCTAAAGGGAATGAAGGCAGATTAAAATAAATAAATAAACACAGAGCCAGGAATGGGTTTTGGTCTTGCACTAAATCCTAGCTTAAGTTTAAGAACAATTAGTTCCTGCTTCATGGTCCTGCTTGATACTTGCCCTCAGGAAGGGAACACAGAAAATATGGGTTCTATAACAAAGTGACATGAAGAAATTAGATGGGTCCAGCTATCAGATAGAATAGTACCTGGCATCTTAAATGCTTGTTTCCAAACTAGCGGCCATCTAAGTGAGATGTCAACTGAGTCCTCATGGAAGAAACACACCAACATCAGTGACCAAAGGATGGTAAATCATATCATCTGAAATTAAAGGAGAAAATTGCATCATAACTTAAAATGTGAGATTCTATTTTTCAGTAGGCTACAGATGAGAGTGGGAGTCCATGATTTGTTGTGAGATTTATGTAAGAAAGAAGCCACCTATGATTTCCCTCTATTCATAATAGAGGAATGGGGAAAAAAAAACAACTGGCTACCGGAGTGCATTGAGAGATGAGTCTAGATCAAAGGGATAAACATGACTTGAATAGTTAAAACTTTGTCAGTTGATCCCCCTGTTGATCAACTGGACCTGATCTAGCTTTCAATATTATCTGTATTTTTTTGTTTGCTCATATTGGGGTTTGTCTCAGATGTATTTTGTCGCTGGGGTGAGCCCTTGAATGTTTGTTATTTGTTTTCAGTATATGAAACCTGGGATAGAATAATCAATAGGGACAGCAAGTAGAATAAGGGTTTCTGGGAGGTACAGTTGTGCCGAATGGGGGTAAAAGGAGCTGATATCAATGAGTTCAAGTACAAAAATAATGTTTTGTAACTGAGTGTGGCAGCAATGGTAAAATACTTCTTGAATAAACTATGGAATCATATGATATCTGTATTAGTTCCCAATAAAATAGTTTGGGGGAAAATAACAGATTGGAAAGAATGAAAATATCAAAGTGGATGTCAGAAGTCAATGACTCCTACTCTTCATCATAGAGTAGCTAAAGCAAATGGGAAAAACATGGCGAACTCAAAATACTGAATTGAATATTTTCAAGTGCAGCTGGAAAACAAAGCCAAATATCATAATGAATGTGAAAGGACCTAGACTTAGAAAAACAAAAGAGAAGATCATGATCAATGTAAGTGAAACTGAAAGGACTGAAGAAAAAATTTCAGCCTCAAGTTGCAATCTTGAAAGATTATATAGGCAAAATATTGAATGATGCAGGAAGCATCAACAGATAACGGGAAAAATACATACAGTCCCTCTACCCCCCAAATCGTCGCCATTTAATCATTTCAGGATGTAGCATATGAGTAACAACCACTGGTGCCAAAGGAAAAAGTTCAAGCTACACTGAAAGCTTTAACCAAAAACAAGACTTTAGGAACTGATGGAATACCAATGGAAATGTTTCAACAGGCTGGACTGTATGAAGTCATCAGTGTTAGGAAATTTGGAAGACAGCTACTTGGCCAACTGGCTGGAAGACATCCATATCCGTACCCATTCTAAAGAATGGTGACCCAGCAGAATGCCCAAATTATAGAAAAAGATCATAGATATCACATAGAAGTAAAATTTTGCTGAATATTCTTCAACAACACATTCAGCAGTCCATTGAGAAGGTTCAGGCTTGATTCAGAAGAGTACATGGAACAAGGCATATCATTGCTGATGATGCCCAGCTATTGCTTGGCTTCTACCAGAAATATGTTTGCTTGTGTTTTATTGACTGTGTGGATCATAACATACTATGGATAATTTTGAGAACAATGGAGATCTCAGAGTACTGCTTTGTGCTCATGGGAAGCTTGTAAATGTTTCAAGAGGCAGGGAACACTGTATGGTTTAAGATCAAGAAGGTGGTGCATCATGATTGTACCCTCTCACCATACTGATGCAATCAGTATACAGAGCAAGTAATTAGGGAAACTGGATGATAAGAAGAAGAATGTGGCATTAGGATGTGAGGACGGCTTATTAACAACTTCAGATATGCAGAAACCAACCTTTCTTGCTGAAAGTGGGAAGGACTTGAAACATTTGCTGATAAAGATCACTGATTGTAGCCTTCAATATGGATTTCAAATCAGTGTAAAGAAGATCCAAATCGACACAACTGGACCAATAAAAAGTGTCATGATTAATGGAGAAAAAGTTGGAGTTGTCAGGGATTTTGTCTTACTTGAATCCACAATTAGCACTCATGGAAGAAGCAGCGAAGAGGTCAAAATACGTATCAGGTCAATCTGCAGCAAAAGGCCTCTTTAAAGTACAGAAAAGCAAATTGATACTCTGAGGTTTAAGGTTCCCGTGGCTCTAGTCATGGTATTTTCAATCATTGCATACGTGTAGGAAACTTGGGCATATAATAAGTAGGAAGAAGAATTAGTGTGTTTAAATTGTAATGCAGGAGATTATTATTAAAAGTATCATATTCTGCTAATAGACCTACCTGCCTTGGCAGAAGTATGGCCAGAATGTTCCTTAGAGGAAAGCATGTCAAGACTTTGTCTTACATAACATGTATATGTTTTCAGGAGAGACCAGTCTCTGAAGAAGGATATCATGCTTGGTAAAGTAGAGAGGCACTGAAATGAGAAAGGCCCTCAAGGAGATGGATCGACACTGTGGCTCTAACTGTAGGCTCCAGTGTAGGAACAGGTGTGTGGATGGCACAGGACCAGGTAGTGTTTTGTATTTGTGCACAAGGTTGCTATTGGTTAGCACTGACCCGATGGCACCTAACAAGAGCTACAAGATTTGGGTCTGATTCCCATTTGCTTCATATATTTTCTATTCATTGACTTTTCGTCTATTTTTGTCTTGGTATCTATGGTGAATTTTTTACATGTAGCATTGTAAGGTCATATGTTTTATCTAATCTGCCACGTTGTCTCTTGTGTGTTGCATTTAATCCATTACACTCTATGTCACTATTGGTATGTTCGCTTGTTGCTTTCATTTTGGTAATTCTCTTTGAAGTCTTATTGATTTTTTTATTTTCCTATGTTTATGTCCTGTTTGGACATTGTTCTAATTAAGTTGATTTTTTGTGTGTAGTTATCCTGTATGTTGTTTGCAGGTTTGTCTGCTGCTTTCGTTGATTGTTTGTGCACTGCACCCCATATGTTATTTTTATAACGGTAGTGTTTTTTATACAAATTCATTTAATACCCTTATTTCTCCTTCATATTTGAGTGATAGTGATGTCGGACATAAGATTCTTGGCTGGAGTTTTGTTTTTCAGGGTTTTATACATGCCATCCACTTTCTTCTCCTCTGCTTGGTTTCTGATATAAACTCTGAACTTATGCTTAGTGGTTTTCCTTTGTACGGATTGGCTTCTCCTCTTGCTGCTCTCAACAACTTGTCCTAGACCGTGGTGCTAGAGTTTGTCTGCAATCTGTTTTGCCTTTGGGGCGCCTAGGGGGAAGGTGGTCTATTCTGTTTGGTCTTCTCTCAGCTCCTTGTATAGTTATTTTCTCCACCTTTTATGCTGATTGGAAAAGTTTCTTCTGAGGTTGCTTGACCTATTTTTCTTTCTGCGTTTTCCCTCCCTTTTTTCTATCTTTTTTCATGTTATGAAATCTGGCTAGGATGTAAGCGTTCCTCTTAATTATGCCCCACATAATTCTTGGACTTTCTTCCAGCATGTTTACTCTTTTTGTTTATTGCTATACAGGCAATTTGTAATAGAAATATGTTTCTTTTAAAAAAATTACTTCAGTTTTACTTTTGCTACTTTTGTTAGCCACTCATACCAATACTTATACAAGAGGGATAAGAAATTAGGAGTTTTTATTTTTACATGGTGAAATTTTTGTTTATTCATTTATTTTTAAAAGAAATTCTATTTTTTTCCCTGTACCATCCATCAACTCTCACTTTTCCCAATTTGGTCCAGGTACTCTTCATAGTTATCAATGTCTTGTCTATTATATAAACAATATTTCTTTGTTTTTACTTTTAACAAGGATCATAATAAGTATTTATCTTTGTAAAACTTATTGAGTTTGCTAAGAATAATGTTCTCTGGTTTGGCCCATTATCTTGGGATGCTTATGATGGTTATCAATGTTTTTATGAATGAATAAAGTTCCACATTATGAATGTCCCAGAGCATGTTTATCTAATTATAAAATCCCCTTTATAGATGGGGGTTTGAGTTGTTTCCAGGTTTTTGATATTATGAAAACTCCTGTAAAAATAGGTCTACCTATGAAAGAGTCAAAATTGATTTGACTCTTGGTAATTTCCTTTTACTGAAATTGCTACTAAATTTGAAGTGAAATTCTTGTTAACTAGAAAAAAATAAGATGGGAGGAGCAGAGTTATGACCCAAGTCTTTGTTTTTTTAACTCTTTTATAAATTGATAATATTAGTACCTACATAAAGTCCTCCATGCCAGGCCAAACTCTAAACTGAAGGGATTTGTGAAGGATAAATGAAACAAAAATATTATTGCTTTAATCCCACTTCATATCAGCATAAATCATATCAAATTCAGTTTATGGCAGACACAACCCTCATATTACCATTATAAGCTTGTTAGTAATGTTATTCAGCAGTATTGATGGGAATAAATTGTAATTAGCAACAACGAGTAAGTTGAAAATTTACTTCATAAACCATTGTCTATTTTCTTTTTTCAGAGATTAAGCAGAAATTTCAAGGTGAGTTTCTCGTCGCCCTCCTGCAATGAAGACCTAAAACAAGAGCAAATTTATTTCAGTTCAATTGTGCCAATCACTAGCTAAAGTGTCTAAAAATGTACACCCTTATACTTATTGAATATTGTCATGCCTCCACCTTTAGGAGGCATATATTTTCAAAATCGCATGTAATATTTTTTGATAACTCTCATTAACCTTTCAAAAATATGAAAATATTTACAAAATTATTCCCTAACGGAAACTCCTGTGAAAATCCCCAAATATTTTGGTGTCAGAGGAGACACACTGGGGGATATTGAAAAAGAAGTAGACAAGGTTAGGAAACTGAGAAAACATGTTTAGAGGAAGCAAATCAAGGTAAGTGGAAAGATTCATAGTTGTGTTGTATGACTATAACAGAAATATTAAGGTAGTGAACACATAATCTCCCTGATGTGAATTTTATGTACTATCAATGTGCTCATAAGGGAGTAGCAGACTGCACTCCATAGGAATTAGACAACACTGATTTTCCCCAGTACTGTTTTCCTGCACTGTAAATGTCTTCCTCTATTCTTTCTTTTAATTTGATTTTCAAGCTGTTTGATTAAAACACAAATTATTTATACTGACTGTTATTTCACATTTCAATCATGAGAAAAAGGTTGCACAATCTCTGCCAAATTCAATTTTGAACATTTCTTCTTTCTACTCTTCACTGTTTCCAACTCCCCATTAGTGCATATCTTCCCTTTTCAAACACCCAAGTCACCATTAATCCAGTTATTATCTCTATAAAATAACCCACGCTGCATTTGTTACATAGAAAATATCCAGAAAATTTAAACAAATAAGACAAAAAATCCCAGACAATGTACAAATTAATGCAGTCAGAAAGCACAATGAAATAAAAAACAGAAAATTGTAAGACTTGAGATATTTGGAATGGGTCAAAATGGAGATCCAAGGAGAAAGTGACCTCCTGGCATCAGCCGGAGGAAGCACGTAGACCAGCAGGACTCGAAGCGAGCCAGAAGCTGGAATTCACAAGACAAGTACGGGAAGAGGATGTGGTAAGATGATGTGTTTAGAGCTCTGGGAGATGATGTTCACCTCAGATCTCAGGAAGATCCACCGTTTCCCAGAAAACAGGGTCATGAAAGTGTACATTATGTCTCTTCCTGAGTCTTAGTCTGCATTGTATCCCCAGAGGTGGTGCCTCTTGTTCTAGTAGTCTGTACTCACTGTCAGCAGGAATGGTCCCGCTCTCAAGTGTAAGGAAGTTGATTCATGGCTAACCTTGGTGTCTGTCTGTCTAAAGTAATCCAATTATGCCTCCATCTCAACAGAATGATGTGAGCAGACATGAATGAGATCGTCATTGTGTTATTTTAACCCCACTTACTATCACTATAAATCATATTGAATACAAATTATGGCAGACAGAAGCTCATTTCATTGTTTTAAACCTGGTTACAATGCCACACAGAAGTACTGGTGGAAATATATGTAAACAATCAATCAGAATTTAATTCACACTTTTCTTTTATAAAATTATATCTAATTTCTTTTCTCAGAGCTGACCCAGAAATCTGAAGGTGAGTTTCTTGTAATCCTCCAGAATGAACACCAAACCAAAGAAAATTCATCCCAATGAATTTTGCCAAACACTTTTTTACAATTTATTAAAATGTTTATAGTTTATCCTTACTGCACAATGTCATGCTCCCATCCTAAGGGGGCACATAGTCTCAAAAATATATGTGTATGCATTTTTAAAAGTGTCATAAATTATTCAAGACTATGAAAATATTTACAAAATTATTAGCAAGCAAACCCAGGTGAAAATCATAAATACTTTAGTGGCAGCAGAGGGACACAGGGCAGAGTATATTAAAAAGGGAAGAATAACTGATTAGGAGATTATGAGAAACTGTTTAAAGAAGCCAAGTAAGGTAATTGAAGCACACATTGGTGCATGGTAAAATATAACAGAAAAGATGAAACATACAACTTTCCTCTAGTTCCTAAAAGCTTCCTCCCTCCCCACTATCATGATCCCAATTCTACCTTACGGATTTGGCTAGACCAGAGGATGTACACTGGTACAGACAGGAACTGGAAACACAGGGAATCCAGGGTGGATGATATTTTCAGGACCAGTGGTGAGAACGGCGATACCGGGAGGGTAGGGTAGAAAGGGAGAACTGATTACAAGGATCTACATGTAACTTCCTCCTTGGGGGGTGGACAGTAAAAAAGTGGATGAAAGGAGATGTTTGACGGTGTAAGATACGACAAAATAATAATTTATAAATTATTAAGGGTTCACGAGGGAGGAGGAGAAATGATGAGCTGATGCCAAGGGCTTGAGTGGAGAGAGGATGTTTTGAGAATGGTGAGGGCAATGAATAAACAAATGTGCTTTACACAATTGATGTATGTATGGATTGTGTTAAGAGTTTTATGAACCCCCCCAATGATTATAAATAAATAAATAGAAAAATAAATAGATAAATAATAAATATATATATATGGTAAATCGAAACAGTGAATATGGAGTTTTCCTCTTTGTGAAGGCAAATAACCTCAACATACTCATTAATATTTAGTAGGCCAGCATACCATAGGAATTACCACTGATTTTCCAACTAATGTATTCTCTTTAATGTGAATATTTTCCTCTATTCTATCTTTTACTTTATTTTTAAGCAGTTAGATTGACACACAATTTGTTTATATTTCCTACTAATCAATATTGTAATCATATGACGAATACTGTGCCATCATCACCAAATTCAATTTTAGAACATTTTCTTCTTCTTTCTCTTCACTGTTAATAACTCCCCGTTATTCCCCATTAATCCCGTTACAGTCTTGATTGATTGACCTACTCCGCAATCATTATACAGGAAAAACATTCAGAAAAAGAAAACCAAATCAAACAAAAGAATCCCACACTAGTAAAAAACCAAAATCCAGAGTAAGCACAGTCCAAAAGAGAAGTAGGAAGAAACACGAACAAATTTGAAAGAGAGAAAAGCAGAGACCAAATGATGAGCTGTTACCTTTCAACGCCCTTGAATCAGCCAGAGTTAGCACGTGACCGGCCTGGTGGACAAAGTATTTGGTGTCTAATGGGCACATGGCCTTTCCATCTCTCCTACTGCCCCTTCTGACAGCCTCTGCCATATGGTGAACTCCGGTTACTTACCATTTGAGTATATTTCCAAGATTGCGGGCCTCCTGTTCTGTAGATGTTTTTATCCCATTTTTTACGGGGGATTTGCTTGCCATGGGGTTCCGGATCTCTTTGGAACCAGTGCCTCTATCCATGCATTTGTGAGACATGGCACTTGCCCAACCCATCTTTTCTATATGTCAGAAGAGCAAACTCATCTTTGTTAGACATCATGTCCTTTACCTATTGCGGTACATTATCACCATTTTGTATCATGATGGTAGGAAAACAATCTTGACAATTCTGAGGGCAAGTCTAGTTATATATATAAATACAATATAATATGTGTGTGTGTGTGTGTGTGTATGTCGCTGACATAGTGGTTGATATCCGTCTGCACTCGGTGTGTGATTATAGCAACAGTAACACCTAAGCAAGAAATCCCCTCACCAAGTACACCCCATAATTCCCTGAAATACACTACTGACAGCTATATTCTCTTTCATCTGTCAGAGGCACACTATCTAAGGGTTGAGTCATCATGCTATAATGGTTGTAAGTTTACACTTCATGGTGTAACATTTATTGATGTTGATCACTACTTTCCCAGTAGTCAGGACTGCTTCCTCAGATCATTATTCTCCACTGGAAGCCTTTCATGATTCGATTATCAACTTCCAGCACCTGCTTGCAAGAAGTCATTAAATGTAGGACAGCACCTAAGCCATTAGAAGTAGTGAGTTATTGTAGTGGCACTGGCTGAGATGATGAATACTATAACAATTTTTTCTCATGTTATCTATGAATCCTTGCATTGTAAAAGAATAAGCAAACAGTAGCTCATGAGGATTGGATAATTTTTCTCTAGGATGCTACTTTATGGGAGTGATACAGTTGTCTTCTTTCTTTCCCTTTATTTATTATTGTTGTGATTTTTATTATTTGCAGGAGAAAATCCAGTACAGAAAAGTAAGTTTGTTTTCTTGGATTTTATTGGTTTATTGATGTAATTTTGTGGAATTCTTCCCTGCAAGTGTTCACATTCCTTTCCCACTCCACATGACTTTGCACACTTTTGAAATCTCAGCTTGTCTTCTGTTATGTGCCCAAACCCTACCTACAACTGCAGCCTTCCAACACATCAGCCTTCGGTCAGAGGTAAGTCAGTGGACGCTGGTCTCTCTGGTGGCCATTCACCATGGGCTAGGTCAGAGAAAACAAACCCCTCCTCCTTTTCTTAATTTTAGAATGCATTGAAAGAACTCATAAACTTGAGGAAAAGTGCTTTCTTTAGTTGAAGGATTTAGACAAATTCACAGGGCAAACTCTGGAAGAGGATTTCCTAAAGATGAAGTGCTTAGCACTCACAACTCTGGCTTCTCCACCTTTTGCAGACCTTCCTTGTCCCCAACACAAGGTCATGAGAGTATACCTTATGTCCCTCCTGGTTTTAGTCCGCATTGCTGCATCACAGGAGGACGTGCCTCTGGTTCTATCAGCCAGTAAGCATTTGCGTCAGTATGGTCCAGCTGTCAAGAACAAGCAAGATCTTTAATTGCTGAAATTAGTATCTGTAGAACGTAGTCCATATCATGCCAAACTCTAAACATATGGTTTGGATCATAAATAAGATAATACTGCTATTTTAATCCTCGTTCTTATCAATATAAATCATACCAAGCTCACTTTTCAGAGGTTTTAAGGCTTAAAGAATCAAAACTCATTCCACCATTTTAAGCCTGGGATCAATGTCATACAGATATTTTCATGGGATATATATCAAAAAATAAAATATAGTTTGCAGTTTTCCTTAGTAAAATATTGACTATTTTTCCTAGTGAGGAACCCATTAATTGAAAATGAGTTTCTCATCGTCCTACACAATATAAACAAATACAAGAGGAAATTCATTCCATTTCCAGTTTACCAATAACTTTCTTAAGGTCTAAAGATGTCTAAAATGTATACTTACTATCTATGCTTGACACATAACAATACATGTCATGCACACATATGAAGCAGTGACAAAATTTCAAAAGCATATATAAGTTTTTGTAAAATATCCACAACCTTTACATATAATGTGCAATTTTCATGTATTTATTAGGAAACTGAAACTCCTGTGAAATCACAACACATTTTAGCAGCGCCGAGGGTACACTACCAAGGTGATTGCAAAGAGTGGAAAACATGGTTCTGAGATGAAGCAGAAATATATAAAGGTAGACAAGCAAGGTCATTTGAAGAACGCGTAGGCACAGGGTACAAATATAACATAAATATCCAGATAGGGGGGCATGCAGTCGCCCTCTCTGTGAATGCTAAGTATATTCAATGTGCACGCAAGAGAGTACCAGAAACGCGTTTCATAGGAATTAGAAAGCACTGATTTTCCAAAGTAGAGTTTTCCTCTATTCTGTTTTTATTTTATGTTTAAGCATATCTATTGATACATAATTAATTCATAATTCCTGTTATTCATTAGTTCATGCAAACAATAAAGAGTTGCACAATCATCACCAAAAAAATTTAAGTGTAGGAAACTGTCTCAGATTTATATTTATATGTCATGCATACATCCTAAGAGCAACAAAATTTTGAAAATATATAATTGTTAAAAACATCCGTGAACTTTTGCCCAATAGGGAATCATTAATACAATTATTAGCAAACTGAAACTACTTAAAATCACAAATTATTTTGGTGGAGGAGGGAGGCCCGCAGAGGTGATTGAAAAGGAAGACAAAGATGGGTGTGAGAGTAAGAGGCACTATTTTAAGGTGGACAAGCAAGTTAATTTGATGAATGCATAGGTATAGTGTATACATGTAACAAAAATATCAAGGTTGTGAATAGGAAGACGCCCTCTTTTGTGAGTGTTGAATACGTTCAATGTGCACACAAGAACAAAACAGGAGAACACTCCATCCGGTTTAGAGAGCACTGCTTTTCCCAACTAAGATTGTCCTCTAATGCAAAGATCTCCCAAACCTTTTTGTTGTGTTTTACTGTTAAGCAGTTTGATTGATATACCACTTATTTGTACTTCATACTTTACCACAGTTCAATCACAAGAAAAAGAATGGTTCTTCAATTTCAAAACAATTTCTTCTATTTATTTCTCAATGATTCCAATTCCCCATTAATCCCACACCATCTTATCAAAGCTCCAAGTAACAATTAATTCACTTATTATCTGTATAGCTTAAGCTAAGGAGGAATTCCTACATAGAAAACATTCAGAAAAATGAAACCAATAAAACTAAAAATGTCCAAAACAAATTGGAAATTAATTGAGGGAAAACCACAATGAAAGAGCAAGCAGGAAAACGTAAATGCTCCAGAAATTAGAAATGGTGAAAATGGAGAGCCAAGGAAGAGGTGTACATTCTGACCTCCTGGCATTAGCCAGAGGAAGCATGTGGACCAGTAGAAATCCAAGAGAGTCAGCAGCTGGAATTCACAGGCCAAGGTCAGGATGAGGATTTTGCAAGCATGATGTGCTCAGAGCTCTGGGAGATGATGTTCTCTCTCACTACTCAAGCAGATCCGCCATTTTCCAGAACATAATTGGACCAAACCATTTCTTAACCTTTGTACGTTTCTTTTACATCATTCTTAAATTGTTTCAAAAGAGTTTCATGGAACGTCTAATGTTACATACAGAGAAGGAAAGGAAGAAGGAAAAAGGAGAACAAGGTAGGGCAGAAGGAAGTAGGAACAAAGGGAAGATGGTAGGGCAGAAGGAAGGAAGGAAATAATGGCATTCTTTGTTCTTTTAACCTCTTGTTTCCATATCCTTTCATATCCTGTCAATGGACATGTACTCCTGCAAGGCTTTCAATGACTGACTTTGGAGAATAGATTATCAGGCCTTTCCTACCAGGTACTTCAGATGAACTCAAAACTCCATTTCAGTGGTCAGCTGAGCATATTTGACTTTTTGTAACACAAAAGCAGTTTTGGAAACTTCACCCCAATACAAAAAGACATCTTAAGGAAAACCAATCCTTGATTTATGAATGGAATGTTCTTACCTCAAGGTCAGCAGTTCAAAACCACTAGCCTCTTTTTGGTAAAAAGACCAGGTGTTAAAACTCCCACAAGGAGATACTGTATTCTGAACCCAAATGCCCAGACCCACTCTGTCTTACAGAGATGGAATGAATGGGATTCCACTCACTGGCAGGGAGTTTGGTCTCTGGGTGTTTTTTTTTGTTGTTGTTGTTATTGTTGTTGTTGTTGAAATGAAGGGAAAAGCCTTGGAGAATTAATTTAATTGAAACTCAACGTTATTTCTAGATTTCCTAAATCACTTTTCGTAATGCCTATCATAAAGAAATACTGTGGTGAATGACTTGCCCTAACCCACTTACAAGAGCTATAATTGGAGAAAGTCTCATTGTATAAAAACACATGGCTATAAGGAACTTTTAGTACTGAAACCAGTCACTGTGAGGACAGCACAGGAATGGGCAGGGTGTGGTTTGCTTGTTCACAGGGTCATTTGTGTGTCAGCACCAACTCCACCACACCTACAACGAGGACAGACACTACAAACACAAAGATCCCATCAAAGCCGCCTTTCTTTACAGAGAATTAACTAGGATTCACCGGGTAGACCAACAATCTTGGAACTTATTTTGTTACTCCTTCAATTTCATCTATAATAGAATTTTGTCCTGTTTTTTTTTTCTCCCAATAGGTTTAATTTGCTTTTCAGAGAAAATGCTAGGTTTTCCTCCTTGCATGAATAGAAATAATGTAGTTGGAGAGAATTAAGTACTTTGATATGGAAAAGCAAGTCTTTCAGTGTCTTGGTGTTGGGTAAGGACAGAAGATTTTTTTAATGAAGACAGGAATTTAATATCTGATACTTCACTAACTTATTTGTTTCTAATTATTTGTAATTTATTTTATACTGTTCTTTTCCCCAGAGCGACCTTCAAGTTGTATAGGTGAGTGTTATTTTAATCCACATAAGGAGAAAATAGCTGTTAAAAAACATTTAGATATCTAGAGAACATGGCCTACAACATCTCAAATTCTGCAAAAATTAATTTGCCTCATGGTAATTTCCTTTTACTGAAATTGCTAATAAATTTGAAGTGAAATTCTTGTTAATTAGAAAAAGATTAGATGGGTGGCGCAGAGTTATGACCCAAGCCAATGTTTTTAAACTGTTTTATAAATTGATAATAATAGTACCTACATGAAGTCATCCATGCTAGGCCAAACTCTAAACTGATTTGTGTATTTGTGGAAGATAAAGAAAACGAACATATTATTGTTTCAATCCCATTTCTTATCCATGTAAATCATATCAAATTCAGTTTATGACAGACGTAACCCTCATTATACAATGGTAAGCCTGTTATCAATGTTATATAGCAGTATTGATGGGAATAAATTTTAATTAACCAAAAATCAATAAAAAGTTAGTTAAAATTTCCTTCATAAACCATTGTCTATTTTCTTTTTCCAGAGATTAATTGGAGTTTTGAAAGTGAGTTTCTTGTCACCCTCTGTAATGAAGCCATAAAACAAGAGCAAATGCACTTGATTTCAATTGTGCCAATCACTAGTGTCTAGAAATGAACACTTTGTACCGAGTGAATAATGTTATGCCTATATCTTGAGGAGGCATATAGTTTCAAAATTACATATAATGTAATTGCTAAAACTCATTAACTTTTCAAGACTATGAAAATATTAACAAAATTATCACCAAACTGAAACTCCTCTGAAAAATCCACAAATATTTTGGTGTCAGAGGAGCCACACACTGGAGGATACTGAAAAGGAAGTAGACGAGGTAGGGATACTCAGAATACACATTTAGAGGAAGCAAATCAAGATCTCTGGAAAAATTCATAGTCATATGTTATACACATAACATAAATATCTAGCATTGAACACATAATCTACCTCGTGGCGAATTCTATGTTCTGCCAATGTGCTCATAAGGGAGTAGCAGACAGCACTCCATAGGAATTAGACAACACTCATTTTACCCAGTAATTTTTTTCTACTGTGAATATCTTCCTCTATTCTTTCTTTTAATTTGATGTTTCGGCCATTTGATGGAAACACAATTTATTTATGCAGACTTCCATTTCACAGTTCAATCATGTGATTGAAAGGTTTAAATTCAATGTAAAGTTTTAAATTCAATTTTAAACCTTTTTTTTTCTTTCTACTATTCATTATTTTCAAATCCCCATTACCCCCACACTCTTTTATCACTCCCCAAATCACCATCAGTCCAGTTATTAGCTCTATAATTTAACCCACACTCCATTTGATATATAGAATAATATTCAGGATATTTAAACAAATAAAACAAAAAAATTCCCACACAATATACAAACTAATGAAGACAGAAACCACAATGAAATTGAAAGCAGAAAAGTGTAAAGGCTCCAGAATTTTGGAATGGGTCAAAATGGAGATCCAAGGAGAAGGTGTTCCATTCTGACCTCCTGTCATCTGCTGGAGGAAACACGTGGACTAATAAGAACCCAAGAGAGCCAGAAGCTGGAATTCACATGGCAAGTTCAGGAAGAGGATTTTGCAAGATGATGTGCTTAGACCTCTTGAAGCTGATATTCATTCTCACTTTTCAGAAAGAGCCAGTATTTCCCAGAACACAGGGTCATGAATATGTTCATTATGTCTCCTCCTGAGTCTTATTAGTCAGCACTGTATCCCCAGAGGTGGTCCTTCTTCTTCTAGTAGTCTGTACTCACTGTCAGCAGGAATGGTCCTGCTCTCAAAAGAGAGCAAACTGATTCATTGCTAACCTTAGTGTCTGTAAAAGGTAATTTGTATCATGCCTACATCTCAACAGAATGATGTGAGGAGACATAAATGAAATTGGCATAGTGTTATTTTAACCCCACTTACTATCACTATAAATCATATTGAATACAAAGTATTGGCAGACAGAAGCTCATTTCACTGTTTTAAGCCTGGGTACAAAGCCACACAGAAGTACTGGTGGAAATATATGTAAATAATCAATCAGAATTTAATTCACACTTTTATTTTATAAAAGCATATCTAATTTTTTTCTCAGAGGTCACCCAGAAATCTGAAGGTGAGTTTCTTGTAATCCTCCAGAATGACCACGAAATCAAAGCAAATTCATCTCAATGAATTTTGCCAAACACTTTTTACAATTTATTTAAATGCTTAAAATTTATACTTACTGCACAATGTCATGCTCCCATTGTAAGTGGGCACATAGTCTCAAAATATACATGTATATATATTTTAATTGTCATAAATTATTCAAGAATATGAAAATGTTTACAAAATTATTGGCAAACAAATGCCAGTGAAAATCCCAATATTGCGGTGGCAGCAGAGCGACACACTGCACAGTATATAGAAAAGGAAAAATAACTGATTAGGAGATTGTAACTATATAAAGAAGCCAAGCAAGGTAATTGAATCATGCATAGATGCATGGTAAACTGTACAGAAAAATCGAGACAGTGAATATGTCATCTCCTCTCTGTGAATGCAGATACGTTCAAGTACTCATTAGAAGGCCAGCACATCATCGGATTTATTACTCATTCTCCAAACTAATATGTTTATACTTCCTACTACTCAGTAGTGTAATCATATGAAAAACAGTTGTGGAATCGTCACCAAATTCAATTTTAGAACATTTTCTTCTTTTTCTATTCACTGTTCCTAAGTCCCATTAACCCCAGCCTACTTGCCATGATCCAAGTAACCATTAATCCTGTTACAATCTCAAATGATTGACCTACCATGCAGTTATTTTACAAGAATAGTATACATTCAGAAAAAGAACACCAAATGAAACAAAAGAATCCCACACTAATTAAAAAAAAAAAAACCAAGAGTGAGCACAAATCGAAAGAGAAGAAGGAAGACACAAGAATGAATTTGAAAGCGATAAAAACGGAGACCAAATGATGAGGAACATGCTGCCTTTTAATGTCCTTGAATCAACCAGAGGTAGCACGTGACTGGCCAGAGGCAAAGGGAGCCAGCAGATGGACAAGGTACTTGGTGTCTGGTGGGAACATGGCCTCCCCTTCTTGCCAACTATCCCTTCTGACAGCCTCTGCCATGTGGCAAATTTCAGTTACTTAGCGATTGAGTCAATTTCCAAGATTGCAGGACACCTGGTCTGTCTGTTGATGTTTTCATCGAGATTTTTATATAGGTTTTTCTGCCCATTGGGTCCCTGACCTCTTTGGAACCAGAGCCTCTATCCGTTCATTTGTGAGCTATCGCAATTGCCCAACCCACTGGTATCCTTTTTCTACATCTCACAGTAGTCAACTCATGTGCCTTACCTACTGGGGTACATTATCACCATTTTGCATCTTGATGGTAATAAAACAATCCTGACAATTCTGAGGTGCCAGTATATATGTAGTTGACATCGTAGTTGACATCACTCTGTACTCAGTGTCTGACTATAACAGAACTAACATCCAAGCACGACATTCCCTGACAACGTGCATCCCAAATTCCCTGAAATTACTGACAGCCATATTCTCTTTCTTCTGGCGGAAGCCCTGTCAGACTGCCTAAGGGTTGAGTCGTAAATTTCCACTTCACAGTGTAATATATATTGATTTTGATCACTGTTTGCCAATAGTCAGGACTGCTTCGTCAGATGATTACTCTAAAGCTGGCCGCCTTCTTCCACAGTTTGATTATAAGCTTCCAATGCCCTGCTTACTAGAAGTCATTAAATATAGGAAAACATCTATCCTATTAGAAGTAGTGAATTATTGTCGTGGTACTGGCTGAGATGATGTGCGCTGTAACATTTTTTTCTCATGTTACCTATTAATCCTTGCATTGCAAAAGAATCCACAAACAGTATCTCATGAGGATTGGGTAATTTTACTCTAGGATGTTACTCTATGTGAGTGAGTGATACAGTTGTCTTCTTTCTTTCCATTTATTTATTATTTTATTTAAAATTTTTATTATTTGTAGGAAGACCTCCAGTACTGAAAGGTGAGTTTGTTTTCTTGCATTTTGTTGGTTTAGCTAATGTCATTTTGTGGAATTCTTCCCTGCAAGTGTTCACATTCCTTTCCCACTCAACATGACTCTACACACTTTTGAAATCTCAGCTTGTCTTCTGTAATGTGCCCAGACTCTAGCTGCCACTGCTGCCTTCCCACACATCAGTTTTCGGTCAGGGCTAAGTCATTGGGCACGGTCTCTCTGGTAGCCATTCACTGAGGGATAGGTCAGAGATAAAAACACCCTTCTCCTTTTCTTAGCTTGAGAATTCACTGAAACAACTCATAAACTTCAGGAAAAGGGCTTTCTTTAGATGAAGGATTTAGACAAATTCACAGGACAAGTTCTGGAAGAGGATATTGCATAGATGATGTGTTAGCACACTGGGAGATTCTGTTCACTCTCACTGCTCTGGCTGTTGCACCTTTTCCAGACCTTTCTTGGCCCCAACACAAGACCGTGAGAGTATACATTATGTCCCTCCTAATTTTAGTCCACATTGCATCGCAGGAGGATGTCCCTCTGGCTCTAGTAAGCAGCCTGTACTCATTGACATCAGGTATGGTCAAGCTCTCAAGAACAAGCATGATATTTAATTTCTAATATTAATATTAGTAGAAAGTAATCCATATCATGCCAAACTCCAAACATGGTTTGGAGCATAAATGAGATTACAATATTGCTCTTTCAATCTTATTTACTATCAAGATAGATCATACCAAGTTCAGTTTTGGGAAGACTTAAAGCTACTCCACCATGGACAAGGGGCTCTATATAAAAAATAAAATATTGTTTGCAATTATCCTTCATAAACATTTTCTACTTTTTTCCCCTGAGAGGATGCCATTAATTCAAAGTGAGTACCTTGTTGTCCTCAACCATGGAAATAAATACAAGAGCACGTTCAATGTATTTCAATTTTGCCAATCACTTTCTTAAGGTCTAAAAATGTCTATGATTTATTCTTACTCTCTTCACTTTATACATAACACCACATGTCATGCACACATCCAAAAGAGAAACAAAATTTCAAGATCACATATACATTTTTGTAAAACATCCACAACCTTTATGAACAATATGGAATTTCTTGTATAATTATTAGAATACTGAAACTCCTGTGAAATAACAAAATATTTTGGTGGAGTGGTGTGATACACTACAGAGCTGATTGAAAAGGAAGAAAAAGTGCGTTTTGAGATTAAGAGGAAATATTTAAAGGAGGGACAATCAAACTCATTTGCATAGCTATAGGGTATGAATATAACAAAAATATCCAGATAGTGAGCACGCAGTCACCCTCTCTGTGAATGCTAAATATATTCAATGTGCACACACGAGAGTAACAGGACAGCACTCCATAGGAATTAGAGAGCACTGATTATCCTAAGTAATGTTTTCCTCTACTCTGTTTTTATTTTATTTTAAGCATATCTATTGGTACATAATTAATTTGTGATTCCTACTATTCATTAGTTCAATCATATCATAAACAGTTGCACAATCATCATCAAACAAATTTTAGAGGCTATACTTCTTGCTGGTACTCAATGTAACGCACTCCCCATTTTCACTCACATCCCCTGCTATACCCAGAGAAACCTTTAATTCTATTACTATCTCTGTATTAACACACCCTGGATTTCAGATAAAGAAAAACATTATAAAAGCAAAATATGGAAATTTTAAAAATAAAATAAATCCTGACCACGATAATGATATAAAACAGAGGCAAACTACAAACAACTGCAAAGCAAAAATAAAAAATAAAAATCACAAAAAAATGTTAATGGGTCAAAAGGGAAAGAAGTGATAAAGTGTGAAATTCTAACATAGCTGTGTATGCTTGAGTTACCGCGTGGACCAGCCAATAGCCCCAGGAGGCAGCAGCTGGACAAAGCACTGGGTGTCTCCTGGCACCATGGGCATTGCCTTCTCTCTTCTGTCCCCTCTACAGCCTGCTGTTTTAGATTTTTGGTTACTTCACTGTTGAGTCATTTTCTAAGGTCACTGGCCATCGAGTTTCCCTCTCTTGATGTTTTCATGCTGATTGTGGTGGACGATTTACTTTCCATATTGTCAGTAGACCCTCTCCGTCTGGTAGCTCTACTCATTCTTCTTTCCCCCCCCCCCTTTTTTTAAACATTTTATTAGGGGCTCATACAACTCTTATCACAATCCACTCATTCTTCTTTTTGACAGCACACCATCCCCAACTAATTTGCCTCCTCTTTCCCCTTCTGACTGCAGCACACTCATCTTTTCTCATCTTCTGTAGCTTCATCTATGGCATGACAGTCTCACCATTTTTCAGCATGATGATAATAAAACATTAATGACTCTTCTGTGATGAGAGGCTATCTTTCTATTTTTGAAAAACTGTATGTGGCAAGGCATTTGCAGTGGCTCTCTGCTCAAAGTCTGATTCTATAAATAAATAACATCTATGCAAGACTTTCCTAACAAAGTGCATTACACAGTTCCTTAAAAACAGTAGCGATAACTGTATTCTCTGTCATCTGACTGATCCTAGCCCCCTAAGGATGGGGTCATCAGGTTAAAAGGTTTAGTGATTTCCTTTTTATAGTTTAATAGGCATTGATTTCAGTCATTGATTTGCTAATACTCAGGATTTCTTTTCAGATCACTTTTTTATAAATGGCAGCTCTACTTCCCAGATTGTTTATGAGCTTCCAATGGTATGACTACAGGAAGTGCTGAAAGATCGGAAAACACCTATCTCCTCAGAAGTACTGAATTACTGTAGTGGCACAATCTCAGATTATTTGTGTCATAACAATTTTGTTCCAGGGTATCTATGAATATTGCCATTGCAAAATAATCCATAAACAGTAACAATTTTGGAAAATAGATTAGTGCATACTTCCATAACATCTCTGAGGTTTCTTAGCCTTGAAATGGAGTGATGTAGTTTTTTTCTTTCTCATTTTCAATTCTTTTTTTTTTTTTTTTCAGGAAGCCCTCCAGAACAGAAAGGTGAGTGTGTTTCCTTGGATTTTTGTTTATCCAAATATAATTTTTCAGGAAGCTTCTGGGAGACTGTCCCTATCCTTTTTTGCACGCCACTTGCTTCTGAACCCTTACAAAAACTCGAGCGTCTCCTCTGTCAGTAAACAGACTGTAAGCACCACAGCAGCCATCCCTCTGATCTGCATTCTCCCAGAGTTGAGTCAGTGGTTGCTGGCCTCTACAGTATCCGGGCATCTTGGGATAGGTCCGAGATGAGAAACCCCTTCTCTGTTTCATAGGTTGAAAATTCAATAAAATCTCACAAACGTCAGAAAAGGATCTTTCTTTATCTGAAGGGGATAAACAAATTCACAGGGAAAATTCTGATAGTGGATTTTGCTGACTATATACTCTTAGCCCTCTGGGAAAAGATGTTCACTCTGATCATTTAGAAAATACCAACTCTTCGCTGGCCTTTATTAGCCCAAAGACAGGGCCTTGAATGTTTACACTGTGTCTCTCCCAAGTTTTAGTCTGCATTGAACCACAATAGGTGGCCCCTTCAGGTCTGACAGCCTCTACTCACTGGCATCAGGTCTAGTCCAGCTCTCAAGGGAAGCACCAAGTGCCATGTTTTGGAGGGGAATATGTATGCTCTATTCCTCACATTCCTTTTGGTAGAATACTGGAAGAACAGGATAGGATCATATTAAAAGGAAGTAGTAGAAGAAAAAATTCTAGATTAATATACATGGACTATGGTTCTTAACTTGCTAATGTTAGTATTTCGTTAATGATTACTGACATGGCAAAACTTTAAAGAGAATGGACTTTTGATGGATAAGATCATCATATTGTTATCTTAATCCCATATCAAATAATTATAAATCATATTAAATTCTGTTATTTCAGACACAGCTCATTCCATCTTTTCCACCCTATGTATAAAGCCTTACAGAAGTATTGGTGGGAATATATGTAAATATTCAATAATCAGTTAGAAAATAGCTTCCACTTTCCTTCATAAAACGTTATACAATTTCTTGTTCCTGAGAGGATCCAAACATTTGAAGATTAGTTTCTTCTAGTCCATCACAAAGAAAACACAAAAGATGAGCAAACCCATTTCAATTGAATTTTGCCAATAACTCTCTGAAGTGTCTAAAAATGTGTAAGCCAGTGGTAGGTACTTACATGCTCACTGATTTGGCTTTCCTCCTGCACTTGGTGTCGTAGTGTATGTTTTGTGAAATGGAGGAGGACTTTGTGGCTTGGTGTCGGATAGATGGGTTTATGTTGGATGTGGATTTGTACAGTACTGGATTGGGATGTTTTCTTGATATGCACTTAACCTTTAAAAAAAACTCTCTCTTACACATATGGGTTTCTGTGGATTTGTTTCTCTAAAGTACCCAGACTAATACACTACAGTTCATTTGTTTCTTTAGTTAATGTTATTCCTAACATTTCTTCTTTTGTATGGTTATAATAAATGGTATTGAATTCTTAATGTTTTTCATAGCTCTATTTGCTGGAATAAAGTTATCCAATCTATTTCTAGTTATTAACTTTATGTCCTGCTACTCTGCTGTATTCCTTGAAAATTTCTAGCAGGATTTTTGTAGAGGTTTTTAGGTTTTCTGTATATCAGATCAAATCATCTGCAAATAGTTAGAGTTTCACTTTTTCTCTGCCTTGTTGTGTTCCCTTGATTAATTTATGGTGCTGATGGTACTAACTAAAACTTCCAACAGACATTGGAAAGGAATGCTGAAAGGGGGCATCCTATTCTGGTCCCGTTTTCAGTGGGAGTGTTGCTAGCGTTAGTCCATTGAGCATCGTGTTGGCTGTTGATTTCTCATATATAATTTTTATTATGTTGAAGAATTTTCCTTCTATTTCTATATTGTTGAGTGTTTTGAACAGAAATGGTTTTGAATGTTGGCAAAGGCTTTGTCAGCACCTATTGTTATGGTCATGTGGTTTTTTATTTCTTTCCTTATATATGTAAGTGGATTACATTGCTTGTTTTGTTTTTAAATTATTGAACCATCCCTACATACCTTGAGTGAATCCAAATTGGTCCTGGTAAATTATTTTTTTGATATGCTGCTCTATTCTATTGGCCAGGATTTTGTGGAGGATTTAGCATCTATGATCCTGAAAAATATTGATTTATAATTTTCCATCTTTGTGAGGTCTTTGCCAGATTTAAGTTTCTGCTTTGTGCTGGCTTCAGAATATGTTTGGGAATTTGTTTTCTTTTTCTATAATCTGGAGGAACTTGTGTAACTATTGGTGGAGTTTTTTTGTGTGAATGTTTCATTTAATTCCCCTGCGTAACTACCCAGACTTGAGTTTTTCATGGTTGGTAGTTTCTTAATGACTTCCTCTATTTCTTCTTCTGTTATCTGTCTGTAATTTTTTAATATCTGTCTGCATTAATTTGAGTAGGTGATGTATTTCTAGGTATCTGTCCATTTTTAGATTGTTGAAATTGTCTTCATGGTATTTCATAGCAGTTTGTTATTATTCATTTCATTTTATTTGGATCTGTTGTAGTGTCACCATTTTCATCTCTTATTCTTGGTATTTGCATTTTTCCTCATATTTCCTTTGTTAAGTTTGCTAGTGGTCTATTTCGTTAAACTATTCAGAGAATCAGCATCTTTTTTCGATGACTTTTTCCATTGTTTTTGTTTGTTTTTCCATCCTGTTTATTTCTGCTTTGAGCCTCATAATTTCTTTCCTTCGTTTATTAAAGTATTGCCTTGCTGTTCTTGTTCCAGTCCTTGGGATCTTGTGTTAAGATGTTAATTTTAGATGTGTGTTGATAGATATATATATATATATTGGCCTCCTAAAACTTCATTCACTGGGTCAGAGAGGTTTTGATCTTTGTGTTATAATTATTATCTGTCTCAAGGAATTTTGTCATTTCCTCTTTTGTTTGCCTTATATACCAAGTCATTTTTGAGTGTTACATTGTTCGGTCTCCATGTGTTTATGTTTACGTTGCTTCTTGCTTTATTGGTGATTTCTAATTTTATAGTTTTGTGTTCTGAGATTGATTGATTGTAGAAATTCATTTTTTTAATTAGTTGAGGCATGATGTGGCCTAATATGTGGTCTAACCTTGAGAATGTTTCATGTGTGTTGTAAAAGAATGTATACAGTGGTTTTGTCAGATCAAGTGTTCTCTGTATGTCTATGAGGTTATTTTATTGATATAACTTTATTAATTATTAATTACTAATAAGTAAGCTTTTTGTGTTCTTGGCTGAGTTTTTTCTGGATGTTCTGTCTTTCCTTGAGAGTGGTATATTAAAGTCTCCTGTTATTATTGTTGCTGTGTCTATATCCTACTTCAATTCTGTAGGGATTTGAGTGATGTATTTTGAAGGTCTTTCATTGGGTGGATATATACTTATTATAGTTATGGCTTACTGGAATTTTGTTCCCTTTATCATTATGTAGTTTCCTTTCCGATCCCTTATTACATTGTTTGTTTTGAAGTCTATCTTCTCACAAAATAATATCACTACCTTTGTATCTTTTGGTTGCAATGTGGTTGGTATGCTTTAGTCTAGCCTCTGATTTTCAATCTGTTCATGCTTTTCCTTGTGATGTGTGTTTCTAGTTATACCCGAGGGATAAGGATTTAGGAGTTTTTATTTTTATATGGTGCAAGTTTTGTTTATTCATTTACTTTTTTAAAAAATTTCATTTTATTCCTTGTACCATCCATCAACTCTCCCTTTTCCCAATTTGGTACTGGGTCTCTTTGTAGTTATCAATGTCTTATCTATTGTTGTATAAACAACATTTCTTTGTGTTTCCTTATGATAATGATCTTATAAAGTGTTTATCATAGTAAAACTTATTGGTTTTGCTAAGAATAATGTTCTCTGGTTTGGCCTATTATCTAGAGGTGCTTAGTATGATTATCTTTTTTTTTTTATGAATGAATAAAATTCCACATTATGAATGACCCAGAGCATGTTCATCTAATTATAATATCCCCTTTAGAGTTGGGGATTTTAGTTGTTTCCATGTTTTTACTATTATGAAAATTGCTGTAAAAATAGGTGTACATATGTGCATGTCATATTTAATTTCTTTAATGTGTGTGCCCAGGAAAGAGATAATTGGATCATAATGTACTTGGATTGGCATTTGCTTAAGAAAGTACCAAACTGATTTCCCAAAAGTTTGTACAATTCTCCAGTCCCACTAGCAATGTAAAAGCATTCCCTATATCTGTACATCCTTTCCAGAATTTGTTTTCTGTTTTTGGATGTGACCTAAAGTGTTGGTGTGAAGTGACATCTCATTGTTGCTTGAATTTGTATTTCTCTTATTGCTAATGATCTCACACATTCTTCATACATTGTTGGCCACCTAGATATAATGTAAAACAAATTGTCCGTTTCAGCCAATTTTATTGGATTATTTGTGTATTTCTTTTCTTTTCCCCCCTTGATATACATATCTTTCTTCTTTTTAAAAATCATTTCATTGGGAGCTCTTACAACAATTATAACAATCAATAATTTAATTTGATCAAGCATCTGGGTAAAATTGCTACCATCACTTTCAAAATAGTTTCTTTCTTCTTGAATTCTGATATCAGCGCCTCTTTATCCCCTCCTTCCCCCACACTACCTGCCAGGATCCCTCATTAAATTATATTATTATTATTATTTTTAATGTTTGCTGTATCTTACACCATCCAATGTAACCGGTCACCTACAATTATGTTATTCATTCCCCTCAAGTGGAGTTAAACAGTCGTCATTGCTATTTGCTACCCCTTCCCCCCTAGTCCCCTCCTCTTATTGTTAAGATGTTGTAGTTTTCTATAGATTTTGGAGAGTAGCCTTTTATGTGATGTATTATTACCGAATATTTTTTCCCAATCTATGGGCTCTCTGTTCACTCTTTCAATGAAGTATTTTGTTCTCCAAAAATGTAATGTTTTTCGCAGGTCTCAGTTCTTTATTTTGTTTTCTATACTTTGGATATTGTTCTGTATGTTTGATAGTGTGTGTATGCCTTGTAATAGGGTCCATAACTTTGTCTCTATATTTTTATTGTTGGGTTAATAATTTTGTGACGAACACTTAGGTCTTTCATTCATCTTGAGTTTTTCATTTTTTTGTGTGTGTATACATGATGTGATTTATGGGCCTCATTTAATTCTTTGGCAGGTGAAGATCTAGTTTTACCAGCATCATTTGTTGAAAAGGCTGTCTTTTGCTCATTTAATGTGTTTTAGTACAGTATCACAAATTAGGTGTCTACAGGTCCTTGGTTGTATTTCTGAGTCCCGAATACTAATCCATTGGTCTTTATATCGATAGTTGTACCACTACCAGTCTGTTTGATTACATAACTATAGAGTAGGTTATAAGGTATCAGAGCGAATGGCCTCAACTTTGTCCTTATTGTATAATACCCTTTTAGTTAGCCCAGGTTACTTTCCTATCATAAATTTGGTAACTATTTGTTTCCACTTCTTTGGAAAATTTTCATAGCGATTCGGTTAGGAACAGCATTGAATTTGTAAATTAATTTTGGTAAGAATGGATTTTTCACAATATTTATTCTACTTATTCAAAAATGTAGTAGCTTGTTTGTTTGTATAAGTTCTTTCAGTTTCTTCAAGTAGTATTTTAAGTTTTTCTTTATTGCATCTTTAGTTCCTCTAGTAAGATTTATTCCTAAATATTGTATCTCTTGTGTAGTTATTTCAAATGGCATTCTTCGCTTGGTATATTTTTTAGTATCTTCATTCTTAATATAAAAGAATCCAACTGATTTCTGTATGTTGATCTTATACCTGCTGTGCGACCACATTTTTCAAGTAGTTCCAGAGACTGTGTAGTTGAATATTCAGGCTTTTCTATAAATAGAATGATGCCATCTGCAAATAAAGAGAGTTTCATTTCTTCTATGCTCATGTGCATAGTTTTTGCCTCCTTTTGATGTCTAATTGCTCTCGCTGACACTCCCAGAACTATAGTAAATAAAAATGGTGATCAAGGGAATCCTCTCCTAGACTCCATTTGAGGAAAAACTGATTTTAATTTCTCCCCAATAAGTGAGATGCAGGTTATTGCCTTAGCTTATATTGATTTTACTGTGTAGAGAATTTTCCTTCTGTATCTATTTGGTTGAGTAATTTTATCAGGAGTGCATGTTGAATATTATCTGATGCCTTTTCTCCATCAATTCATAGAATCACATGTTTCTTCTCCTGTATTTTTTATATAGTAAATTACAGTCTTTATTTTTCTAATATTAAATTATCCTTGCATATTTAGTCTGTATCCCTCTTGATGGTATTGTGTATATTTTATATTGAATTGAAATCTGCTGGCTAGTATTTTATTTAGGGTTGGTATTTATATTTATTAAATATTTTTCTGTGCATTAATTTTAATTCTGGTTATATCTTTGCATTGTTTAGGTATCAGAGTTATAGTTGTTTGATAAAATGAGTTTAGGAGTGTAATATCCATTTGCACGTTGAGGAATAGGTTATGTAAAATTTGTATTACGTCTTCTCTAAATGTTTGATAGAATTCCCCAATAAAACTACCTGGATTCAGAATTCTTGATGGAATTTTTAAAGACTAAACCTATTTATTCTCATGTTATAGGCTTTTGAGATTTTCTACAAATTTAAGTAAATAATGTATTTACTAGATATCTATCATTTCTTCTAGATTTTTAAATTTATTGGAATACATTTTTATGTCATTGGGTCTTGTTGTACAATTTATTCCATTTCTTATTTGTTGAATTTCCTTTTTCTCATTCTCTTCCTTTGTTAATTTGTCAGTGAAAGATTGGTCTTACATTTCATTAGTTTGGCTTTCCAGCTATTCAGTTCTATTAGTCTGTTCTTTTACAATGTTGTTTAATTCTGTTATCTTTGCATTCATCTTCTGCATTCCGGTTTTTCTTATAAACATTGCACTAAAGGTTCCACTTTTTTATTTTCTTTTGCTTCCTTAGAGCCTTTACCAGTTGAAAAGCTGATTATCAATTTTATTAAATCATATTTTAAAAAAATCAATTCTCGTTCTTCTTACTTCTTTTCCTGATATTTCAAGGTTCTTTCATCTTCAGACAATTTCGTTCAACCCGAGCATTGCTCATTTGCTCGTGGTTACTTGCTTGCTTTCTCTCCTTCTTTCTCTCAACTCTCTTTTATTTATGTAAAATGATATATTTTCTGTTTCCATGGGGTCTTAATGCAACTGTGAGTGGTGGTTGGGATGCTGGATACTGTGGCATTTATGTGGCACAAAAGAATCATAAAATCCTTAAAACAAAGAGAGGAATAAAGAAGAATGGAGAGAGAAGAGAGAAGACTGAAATGACACACAGAGAAAAAAAATTATCAGCTGCTTGTAATAATTTTTAAAATTATAAAAACTGTAAAATCAGAAAGAAATGATAAGATTGGTAATTGATTGGGATCATCCTTTGGCCCAGGGACATTGTAGTCTGTGTGGGCGAGAGCCCAAGGTGTCACTACAGGAAAGGTGAGGCATTGATTGGGGCAGTTGCAGAGTGTGTGATGGAAGATCTTGTGCAGCAATTGTGAGCGATACCTAGCGGGAAGAGTGAAGTGGATTTGAAAACTACATCAGGGAAGAAAATCATAGAATATTGGGGAGCAGGAGGGGAGACAGAATGCTAGTACAAACTGCCAGGGTACTAGTGAAGACATGGCCTTGAACCAGCAGAGAATTGGGGCAATCATGGGAACCACCTGGTAACTAAATTATTAAGACTATGAACAATGTCCTATAGAATGAAAAGTGAGAGTACATGTAAATCATTATGAATTAAAAATCATTTCATAGCTTCACTTCATAAAATGTTTACTATTTTTTTTCCTAGGAGGGACACAGGAATTTAAAGGTAAGTTTTTGTCTAACCCCAGAAACAATATACAAAATAGGAGCCAATTATCCCATCTCAATTTTTTGTGGTGGGGGAAGGTAAGGAATTGTGTAAGATGTGATTACACAGAAGTCACATCTCAAATTTGCCAAAATATTTTTCGAATGTCAAATAGATCTGTTTTACATTTACAAAACAATGTGATGCTCATATCAAAGAAGCAAATTAATTTCATAAAATAATTTTCTGAAAACTCTCATGAACTTTTCAAAGAAAATAGAATTACTTACAACATCATTATTTTGTAAGCTGAAACTCAGGTTAAATCACAAAATATATGGATGGCAGAGGAGTAATACCTTACAGAGGAGAGTGAAGAGAATGAGGAAGAGATGCAGGAAACAAGGAAGAAATGTTTAAAGACACCAGTAAGATTTTTTGAAGAATGCATAGCTGTTTAGTGTAAATGTAGCAAAAATATCAAGACAGTGCATAAGCACACTCACTCTTTGTGACTGCTAACTATGTTGAGTGTGCTTATAAGAATAGTGGTTGAGCACTGTAAAGTAATTGTAAGGCTCTGTTTTGACCAACTAAAATTTTCCTGTAGTGCAAAATGTCTTCCCTAGATTCCATGTTGACATGTATGTAGCCTAGATTCCATCTGTACACATATAGTGTAGAGATCACTAAGGGGTATATCAGGAGGGTATTGCCAGAGTCAAGCTAAATTCAGAAGAAGACATGGTATGAGAAATATTTTTTCTGGGCTGTGCCAAACTTATCTTGTTGAAAGCAGAGATTATCACCGATGAAACACATAATTTTCTAGATCCTTGGTGCTTACTTCACCCCATTACTGTGACCTCAATTCTACCTTACATGGCAGATGAGACAAGAACATGCACACTGCTACAGAGAAGAAATCATAACACAAGAAAGCCAGAAAAGATAAATGCCTCAGGTCCAAAAATGAGAGTGGAGCGACCATGAGGATTAGGGGAGGGGAGGGGAATAAAGGGGGTACCGATTACACAGATCAATCTAGAACACCCTCCAATGGAGAAGCATAACAGAAAAGTGGGTGAGGGTCGATGGATGACGATGTAAGATATAAAAATAAGAATCTATAACTTATCAAGGTTTTGTTGGGTAGGGTGGATATGGGGGAGGGGTAAGAAATGGGGAGTGGATAGCAGGGGTCCAAGTGGGAAGAGAATGCTTTGAAAATGATGATGGTGGCATATATGCAAATGTGCTTGACACACAGGAGGAATGTATGGATTGTGATAAGAGATGTAAGAGCCCCAATAAAAGTAAGGAGGGAAAAAAGTAGGGAATACCAGAGAGTATTGAAGAATAATATCCATTTTAACAAATGGAATAATTCTACCTTCTTTGTCAGGTTGAATTTGATCAAACATGCAATTAAGATTAAGTAATAATTATTGCCAATTAGGTTGCAAAAGTTGAAAATAAAGGGAAAAGAGAGGCTTATTACCATTGTGTCATCTTTGGCTCACAAAGACTGTAAATAACATAGCTGAACCATCTTTTTGGATTTCTGAAATTTGGGGTCTTTTTGAAAGCACATGGACTCATCTGTCTTTCGTGTAGCAGCTGTTTTGTGAAATTCTGACACTATGTTAAGTGTAACTCAGTGTTCCTTCAAGGAAGGTGAACAGTAGGAAAAAATGGCTCCATCCATCCTCCTGGTCAGGAAGGGAACACGGAAGATACAGGTGCTATTGAAAACTATAGCACAGATATAGATGATGCCCAGCTATCAGGTAAGATTGAGTCTGGTGTCTTAAAGGCTTGTCTCTAAACAAGCAGCCATCTAAGTGAGATATCAACTAAGTCCATATTGAAGAAACACACCATCATCAGTCATTGAAAGATTGGAATCCATATAATCAAGTCGAAGGACAGATTACTATCAGAGCCTAAGTTGTGAGAATCTGGGGTGCAGAAGGTGATGGATGACAGTGGGAGACCAAAATTTGTTGCACTTCATAGGAAATAAGCCTCCAGAGAATTCCCCCTCAATAAAATTGATGGACAGGAGGTAAATGGTTACTAAACAGAGTTCTTGGTAGAGAGAAGTGTAGAAGATCAAAGGCATAAATCTGACCTGACAGGTAAAATTTTTCAGTAGACCCTCCTATGATGCAGGCTGGATCTGATCTTGTTTCTTAAATTTTCTGTAGTTTTGATTTGTATTGTTTTTGTTTGTTCATATTAGGGTGTACCTCAGAGGTATTATGTCATTGGAGGTTACTCTCTTGAAGCTGTTTTATATGCTTTGCTTTATGGTATATGAACCCAAGATTCATGAGCAAAAAGGGACAGGAAGTAGAAAAATGGTTTCAGGGGGAACGGGGTCTGTGGGGTGGGTATTTGTAGAAGGGAAACAATGTCAAGGAGTTCATGTAGAAAAAGAATGTTTGGAAACTAATTGTGGTAGTAATTGTACAATTCTGTACAATGTGATAGAAATATGGAATGGTGTGATATATGTATTAAATCCCACTTAATAATAAATTCCTTAAAAATAACGTATGAAGAAAGCAGAAGGTCAATAAACAATTGAAACAAAAGCACGGCAAGAAAGACTACACTGGATGTCAGCTTAGACTCTGAAATCAGCTCCTGAGCAGAGAAACTGAAGAGAAAGGAGGGAGCGTGGCTCATCGCAGCAGAGCTGTTGCAGCTCTGCATGCAGAAGGCAGCTGCCCTCATGGCAGAGAGCATGGAGAGAGGGAAGATCTGTGTCATGTTCCATGGCAGCACCAGCCATTGTGAGGACAAACAGACAGTCATACAACAGGTGCACCACTACACTTGATGGCAAGATGCCCTGCTGGTGCAAGTTCAGGCCCTGGGATAGCCCCATGACTTGCTATAGCCTGGAGTAGCATGCACTATAATGAGGAAGGCACAGAACCAATGGGTGCAGGGAGCGAGGGGCTTCAGGTGAAGCAGCAGCTCGAGAGTTGTGTCAACAAGTTTGTGTCTGATCATATGCACCTCATCCCTCCATGACCAAGAAGATGGAGTCTCTCTCATCTAGGGTAAAATAAAAGTCTTTGCGAGTAGCCATTGTGGATAAGGGCATGGATCTATATCACAAGAAGAAAGGGAGTTTGGGTGTTGTCAATGAAAGTCCTGAAAGAAAAAATAAAACCTGAGGGATGCGGCAGGTTTAAGGAATATGTCACTTGGCTTTGGCACTAGTTCATTTAGAAGTTTTACTTCACAGTAGGTTAAGTCTGCAAAACTGGTGCTAAAATTTGGGTTGGAAGAAGCGCAGAAGGTTGACACAGAGCCTAAATTTTATGGGGTAGCTGCTTATCCTTCCAGTGCTGTGCCCTGCAGTGCCGAACCATGGTGGGGTAGTGATGACTCTTACGCATTTGGTGATGCCATCCAAGGAGTCAGCAGTTTGAAAGGATCAGTTGTTCCTCCAGAGAAAAATTGGGTTTTCTACTCCTGTAAGCAGTGAATATCTCAGAAACTCATGGGGAAGATTCTACCCTGTCCTGTGGGGTCACTGTGAGTTGGCATTCCGTCAACGGAAGTGATTTTTCTTTTATACCAAGCCAAAGCTTCCCCCAGGTACCACAGTACTGTTGCAGGTACCCATAGGCTGTCAGATTCCTCCACCTGTCTATGACCTCATGGAGATTTAGGAGGGGCATTTCTCTGTCTTGACAATCTCCTGCTTAATGACGTATCATTGCCTCATTTTGCATAAACTATAAAACAAAATTCATATGAACATTAATTTACAAGTGCATTATCTAGGTATTTGTTTTGCTTGGATTTCTTTTTTATTAACAAGCTCCTGAAATTGTGTGCCATTTCAAATTGGAAGAAAGGTTAGTTTGGATAAGATGTTTGAAATGGATGACAAGATGTGTTGTTCTTGAAATTATCACATTTGTGTTCTTTCAGCATGCAGACTATGCAAGGACATGGGAGATTGCCATGTTGGCTATGAATAACAGAGCTTCCTTCTCAATGGCTGCCCTTGTGGCCTGAAGTTGATGTCCAGTACAGTGACAGGCAATCTTGCAGTGATCATCTTTCCCTTGAAAGAAAAGGTGGTTTTCATTGTGAGGAACCAGTCTCTAGCACTAAATAATGAGAGAGAAAATGCTGTCTGCTTAGTGAACAAAATTACACTCAATTGAAAAAGATTAGTTAGATGAACCCTTGTTTATCTTCCAGCCTATGGGACCCCAGATTCTATATATTTTGACCACTGGGCACCATCAACTTTCTTCACCGCATTTGCCTATGCACCCACTTTGTCTTCATCATTCGTGTTGGGGTAGGCTGGTGTGCTTCTTCCTTGTGGGCTTTGTTGTTCCTTAGCTAGATGGCTGCCTGTTTGTATTCAAGCCTTTAAGGCCCCAGGCACTACATCATTTGATAGCCGGGCACCAACAGCTTTCTTCACCACTTTTGCTTATGCACCATTTTTTCCTCAGCGATCGAGTCGGGGCATGCTGGTGTGCTTCTTCCATGTGGGTTTTGTTGTCTCTCAGCTAGATGGCTGCTTGTGTATCTTCAGATCTTTAAGAATTCAGGGGCTATATGTTTTGGTAGCCGGGCACCATCAGCTTTCTTCACCACATTTGCTTGTGTACCAATTGTGTTCAGCGATCGTGCCAGGCAGGTGAGCATCAGACTGCTGAATGGTTAGAACAAAGTGTTCTTGTCTGGAGAGAGTACTTGTGCAGGGGCCCATGTACATCTGTTTTCTTAATACTCAACCTACAAATATATGCACAAAAATATTTCCCCATTTCCATATATAAATATATTTACATATGTATATGCCTGTATTTAAATCTCTATGATTACCTTTGCCTCTGAGTCCTTTCCTCTATTTCTTAGTACTTTCCTCTTGTCCAACTATCATGTTCTGCTTTCATTTGGGTATTAGGAATACCTCTCGGTTACATTGCCCTTGATACAGCCCTGGCAGACCTCCAACACCCTCCTTGACACTGATTTTGGATCACTTGTTGTTCCCTTGTCCCTGGGTTTGTTAACACCCTCTTCCTTTCCCCCGCATCTCCTATCCCCATGTCCCTCCGGAACTGTCATCCCATTGTTCTCTCTTCTGGCGTGTTTATTCTGCCTCTCCCTTCCAGGTAGACATGCTATGTGCCATCACAAGACTGAGTAAATGAGTCTTGGTCTACATTAGGGGGGTTCCTCGGATTGTTGGCCATCTTCCAGACATGCAATATCCTTTTTATAGTGATTGCTTTTTCTTGACCACATCTCCAACTACTTACTTAGTTCCTGTAATAGCAGACTCTTGTTCAACAAAATGCTTGGCAACAGAAAAGACAAGCGATTTTCAAGTCAAGCAAGTGACTCAGGTGTTAGACAATGACTCCCTTAGGGTGTGACTTCCTGAGAGTAAAAATGGGCAACACTCTGTCACCAAATATCACTTTCTGTCCATGGCATTTGTGGTATATAGTGTTTCTGCTCCAATCACACTTAAAAAAGTTTTTGGTTTTTTTTGCAAATGGATTTTTACATACTATTTTTATTAACTATATATTTATTGTCATACATAGCACATATCATACAAGGTTGTCATTTAATTATATTAAGGAAATTGGTGCAATTACCATCACAATAACTTTCAGCACATTTTATTCTTGTATTTATTGTCCTTAGCTCCCTCATTCTCACTTGCCATGCCTGTAGACAATTATCAATCCAGAACTATCATTACAGATTTACCTATCCTGTGCTTCATATAGCAAAAATCATACAAAATAAAAACCATAAGTAGTCAAACAAATGATAAACAACTGCCATGAAGAAACAAAACATAAGAAAACCTCATTCCAAAGAAAGCAGAAAATATTAAACACTGAAACAATTTTAGAATGGGTCAAAAGGGAAATCAAATGATAAAGGATTGCATTATAATCTAACATAATCAACCTTACAGTGCTCTCTGTCTGACTGCAAAGCTATTGGCAATGCTGGACTACGGTCAGAGGTGATTCACTGGAGGTTTAATTCATCCCAACGTGGACACCTTATTTGACAAGGGGTTTGTCCTCTGTCTATCAACTTAATACTGACGTGGTAGTGTAGCCTGTTTGCTGCTAAAAAGCTCTGATATATTTTCCTCCTGGCATAATTTTTCTTATTTTAAAGTTTCCACATCAAGAAATAAAGTGATTGGAAAAAATTGATAGAGCAAAAAGCTGAACAGAAATATTCAAAGGACAGCTTGAGATGACAAAATCAGGTATCATAGTGAAGTGCAAAAAGAGTTTAAGTTTGAAATTGTAAAAGATCATGCTAAGCATACCTTAAGCTAAAAAAAGAGAAAAGAAATGAAGAAGAGCTATCAAACTTCCAATTAAAAAAGTGTAGGATCCTGTTGGACAACGTATTGAATGATGTAGGAAGCATCAGAAGAAGATGTCACAGATACACAAAGTCACTTAATCACTGTTTGGTCTTGTGACTGCTCGTTCCATGAGCATTGATTGTGGATCCAAGCAAACCAAATCCTTAACATCTTCTATCTGTTCCCCATTTATCATGGTGTTACCTGATGGTGCAGCTGGGAGAATTGTGGTATCCTTTCCAGGGAGCTGTAATCCATACTGAAGGCTACAATCCTTGATCTTCATCACCTAGTGCTTCAACTCCTCCTCACTTTGTGTGAGCAAGGTTGTGTCATCTGCATACCTCAGGTTGTTCATAAATCTTTCTCTAATCCTGATGCTGAACTTTTCTTCATGTAATCCACTCTCTGCAGATTTACTGAGCATATAGATTGAACAAGTATGGTGAGAGGATACTACCCTGATGCACAGTATCCCTGATTTTATGCCTCGCAGTATTCCCTTGTTCTCTTTGTACAACTGCCTATTGATCAATGTACAAATTCAGAATGAGCACAATGAAGTGCTGTGACATTCCTATTCTTCTAAAGGTTATCCACAATTTATTATGGTCCACACAGTTGATAGTTTTGGCATATTCAGTGAAACACAAGTAAACATCTTCCTTTGAGTAAACATCTCTCGTTTGAGCCAACATCCATCAGACATCAGCAATAACATTCCACGCGCATGTTCCACGCCCTCTTCTGAATTTGGCCTGAACTCTGGCAGCTCCCTGTCAATGTACTGTTGCAATTGTTTTCAGATGATGTAAAGGAAAAGGATGCTTGTGTAAAACCAATGACATCGTTCTACAGTTGGAGCATTCTGTTGGATCACCTTTCTTTGGAATGAGCACTAATGTGGATTTTTCCCAGTCAGTTGGTAATGGGTTTATTTCTACATTCTTTCATTTTCTGATGAATTCTGCCTGCGTGCAGGCCCTTTCAGGTTACTCAAAAAAGACTTATTCCCGGGGGTGAGGGTGGGGGGGTGTAAATTGAATTTTGGATTTCACTGTCATCCATGGACTTCTGCAAACTGGGGGCTCAGAATTTCATCTCTAACATACTTCCCTTCTATGTATATAGTTTCCTTTTGTGTTGTTGAAATATATATATATATATATATATATATATATATATATATATATATATATATATATATATATATGTTCTTGGTAAGACTGTTCATGTTACCTGGGAGTTTCAATCTGGTGGTCATTGGAGCTGAGCTCTTGAAAGGAGGAGAAGAGGAGGAGGGTGGATTGGGTGATCCAGGTGAAACTATGGAGATTCTGTCCCTCACCCCCAACCACTGCACCATACAGGGCTTCCAGGGGTCACAGAGGGAGGTGATGAGAGCACCAAATGAAATGAAGCTTGCAGTTCGGTGGGGGAGCAGAGGAGGGGAAGGGCCTGGAGAAGTCCAGAGCAGGAGAGCCCTTCACTTCTGCAGATTGCTGAGCCAAGATAGACTGGGCTGCAGGAGTCTAGCCATCGTGCCTGGCTCTGCTGAGTTGTCCAGGGATGAGAAATCAGGGAGGGAAATCCTAGAGTAAAGATAATTTGGGGTTTCCACCTGCATCCTCAGAATTTGAATCCCTAACTGATGGTCTCTGGCTTGGGCAGGGAGAGGTCTAGGCAGGACAGTGTGTGAGCAACATCTTTCCGGTGTTCCCTTGCCTTCTGCCAACTTTGTTAACATGCGTTTACCAATCAATTTTCCAGTTAGACAATCTATTTGTAATTCTTTCAATTTACTCCCTAATATATTTTTTGTCACAGTTAATGCTTTCAAAATTTGTAATTTTTATCTCATTTGTTTTTCAGAGAAACTGGTGGAACTGATCGGTACGTTTCCATTTTTGCACAAATACACGTGGGGCAAACAGAAGAAAACAAGTAGAGAGTGTATGAATGCAAGGCTTTGGGTCTCTTGATATAGGGCTTTGAAACTAACTTGATGAGGAATAAAGGAATGTAATTTCTGTGACTTCATTTGTAAATTTGCTTCCACTTATTTTTCATAAATTATTCTACTTTTTTTCAGAGAAAAACACAGGAGACAAAGTTGAGCTTCATTTTCACACACATACTGAGAAAATAATTGAAGAAACAACATTCATAGTTTTCCTGAGGGTGTGGCAATTAGCAGTTTGATATATACATTTTGTTGAACCCATAATAATGTCATCTAATTGAAATTCTTTTGCTTTACTAGTGAATTGTTTCTATCCTTTTAAAGAAATTCTTATTAATCACAAAGAGAGATGAAACAGAAAGACGACCTAGATCCATAAAATATAATTTTATGTGCACAGGCTTAGATTTGAAGCAAGAAACTTTCTTTAAACTTTCATGAACATTTGCAAGAATATGTAATTATTTACAAAAAATACTAGACACCTGGATCTTGTGTGAAACCAGAAAATAGGTGCTGGCAAAGGAAAGAGATATCTGAGAAATGACTGTAAAGGAAGAAGAAAGATGGGAGACATGGAGAAAACGTTTAAAGGAAATGAAGGAATACATTTTGGAGAATGTGAAGTTATACAGCAACATTGTACAGGCAAATGTGTGCTCTAGTGTCCATTTTTGTGCACATCTTAAATTGGAAAAACGTAGGGTGTTTATGTATGAAATACATGTATGTACATATATATTAAAATCTGATATTTAAAGATCACTCTAGGGCACCCCAAGAGAATACTGTACTGAGCCAAGAACATGGAATGGTGATATCAGTACAGTGCTCTGTTAGACTGATATCGCTGGAAGCAGATAATACCAGAGAGATACTTGCTTGTTTTACACTGACCATGAGAAAGCATTGAATTGTATGAATCTTAGCTTTGGCTTTGAAAGTATGCGAATTCCAGAACATTGCATCATGTTCTCGTGAACTCTGTACAAAGACCAAGGGGCAAAAATTCTCATAGAACCAGGGAATACTTCACGGTTTACAATCTGGAAAGGTGTGTGTCTTGGTTGTATCTCTTCAATATAGGTGTTCAATCTGTATGTTGAAAATCTCATCCAATAAACTGATCTATGTGGAGAAGAGTGTGGCATCAGGATTAGAGGAATGCTTACTTACAAACAGTGGGGTGCAGATTAGGGAGCCTGGACTGCCAAAATCCAAGAGAAATGGAAAGAATATCAAATACTACATGGTGTAGCACAGATTTCAACTCAATGTAAAGACAAACAAAATTCCTTAAAACTGGACCATAGAAAACATCATGATCAATGGAGAAAAGTTTGAATTGTCATTTTACTTGGACCCAACATCAATGTTTGTTATTGGAAGCAGCTGTGAAGAATTAATTGAAGTATTTCATTTGGCAAATCTGCTGTACAAACTTCATTGAAGTTTTACAGAGCACAGATTTCACTTTGACTAAGGCCCAATTGAACTGAACCAATGTATTTTCCGTGGTTGAAATTTTGCCTTGTGTACATGTGAATGCTACATAAAGACTAGGAAGATAATGGAAGAATTGATGCTTTTGAATTGTGGTACTGGCAAAGAATATTACAAGGATCATGGTTTCCTTGAAGGACAAACCTGTTTTGAAAGAAATACCAGCAGAGTACACGTTAGAAGAGAGGGTGGAAGATTTTGTCTCAAGTACTTTGGAAATGTTGCTAAGAGAGGCCATTCATGGAAAAAGTACATGTTTGGTAAAGCACAAGGCATTCAAGAAGGGGAAGGCCTTTGATGGGATGTGGTGACACAATGGCTGCAACAAGAGACTCAAGCATGACAATTGTGAGGAGAGTATAAGACTAGGCATTGTTTCATTCTGTGGTTCATAGGGCCTTGATGAATCGGAACCGACTCATGCGCATCTATCAACAGCTATGCACTTCTATTTAAAAAATACTTTTATTGGGGGCTCTTACATCTGATCTTATCACAATCCATACATTCCCCCAGCGTGTCAAGCATATTTGCATATATGCCGCTATCACCATTTTCAAAGCATTCTCTTCTCACTTGAGCCCCTGATATCCACACCCCATTTCTTCCCCCTCCTTCCCCAGCCCAAGGAACAATCTAGCTCAGAAGCAACAAAGCCCACAGGGAAGAAGCACATCAGCCTATATGACCATGAGGTGTCCTTGTATCAGGCATCTAAGACCCAAAATAAAATCATACCCACAGTGAATGATATTGGGGCATGGAGTGGAGATTCAACGCCCATCTGTAGACAATTGGACATCCCCTCCCAGAGGGGTCACAGGGAAGAAATGAGCCAGTCAGGGTGCATTACAGCACCGATGAAACTCACAACTTTCCTCTAGTTCTTTGGCACTTGCTTCACTCTACTATCCTAACCTCAATTCTAACTTACAAATCAGATGAGACCAGTACATGCATACTGCTACAGATAAGAGCTAGCAACACAGGGAATCCAGGATAGATAAACCCCTCAGGGTCAACAGTGAGTGTAGAGACACCAGGAATATTAGGGGAGGGAGTGGATGAGAAGTGGGGAACTGATCACAATGATCAACCTAGAATCCCAGCATCTGGGGCTTAAAGGCTGCTATGCACTTCTAATGAGAGCCATAAACATCATCCTAGATTGTACAAGAATAATAATTTAAAAATTCTTTGGATATTTATTTTGAAGATGGTTAGTGCATGTATGCTTAGGGAAACATTTTGAAAAAAAATTAATTTTGTGTATACTTCAATGTGATTTACCTAAGCCTCTTTCTTTTTTTCCAGAAACTCCAGAAGAAAATGGTAAACTCTAATAAATATCAATTTATTTATATAATATAACCATACTACACTAATCCTTTATTGTTCCTCCTTACTTCCTATAATTTTTTGTATTAACTTTTGCAAAAATGTCTCTTTTGCCAGAAATTAATTATCTTTAATAAATCAAACAAAACAAATTTATTATTCACTCAAAGAAACTAAAATAGGTGTTATTTTCATACTCTATATTGATATGATCTATTTATATAACAAACAGGACCCTACTTCAAAATGGACATAAGCTTCAAGAATAGGATGTAGGATTTCAACACATATATTCTTAAAACAGTATTCACCTCATAATATCAATAAAATATACTTTAAGACCAAAATTTTTCCTAGGATCAAAAAAATTCCAATAATTAAACAAATCAACTCAAGCTTTACCAATTATAAACAAAGATATCCATATGGTAGAAATAAAAATAATTTTCTTTAATTACAAATTTCAATGAATAAACCATTTTTACAATGATAATTGGAAATTTCAATACTCCAAATTCAGTAATGTGTGTAATAAGAAACCATAGCAGGAACAAGATGTAATAACTGCAGTAGAGGCATGAACAATTCTATGAGCTGAGAAGACTTAATAGACATTTATGGAACACTACCCAGCAAGAGAATACACATCATTCTTATATTAACTTGGAATGTTCCCTGAGATAATGCATACATAAGGTCAGAATACAAGTATTAATCATTTTACAATATATTTACTGTATATTAGAGGTTTCCATTACAGAGCATCTGTTTTGTATTCAACAATTTAAGCTACTAATCAAATCCCCAAGAGTTTAACCTTCACCCACTCCTTGATTTCTCTTCTCCCTCTTGTGGACTGCTATCTTCTGTTACACTCATGTTAACACTGTCAGCAGTCGACTCTAGTCATGAGACTCCAGCCTGTTTCTTAGTCTTCTCCCATTTGTCCTTCCCATTTTGGCAGTCTACATTGCCTGTTATTCTTTGATATGAATATCTTTATCTTGTTTTTACATATTCTTCCCTTCTAACTGTGGTCCATATAATATTTGTTCTTTTGTGATTAACTAATTTTACTCAGCGTTATGATCTCCATGTCCTGAAGTGTTTTATGTTTTCATCATTTTCTGCAAACAAATCATAGAATTCTATTGTGAATATGTACCAGAATTTCGTTATCCATTCTTTGACTAATGGGCATTTAGATTGTTTCCGTCTTCTAGCTATTATGAACAATGTTGCACTGAACCCTGGGATGCATCTTTCTGTCCCTGTTATGACCGTTTACTTCTTCTTTTTAAATTATTAAATCATTTTATTGGGGGCTCTTGCAACTCTTATCACAATCCATATATCCATCCGTTGCGTCAAGCACATTTGTACATATGCTGCCATCATCATTTTCAAGGCATTTTCTTTCTATTTTTGCCCTTTATATCAGCTCCTCATTTTTCCTCACCTCCCTAGTCTCCCTCCCTCATGAATCCTTGATAAATTATAATTATTATTATTTTCTTATCTTACATCCTGTGCTGTCTCCCTTCACCTACTTTACCGTGGTTTGTCCCCCTGGGGTGTATATGTGTGTTATATGTCCATGGTTGTGAATGATTATCCCTTTCTACCCCCACCTTCATCTATTCTCATTATTGGTCCTGATGGGTTTATCTGTCCCGGATTCCCTGTGTTGCAGGCTCTTATCTGTAACACTGTACATGCTCTGGCCTAGTCAGATTTGTAACGTAGAATTTAGGTCAGGATAGTAGCGGGGAGGAGAGGAAGCATTAAAGAGCTAGAGGAAAGTTGTATGTTTCATTGGTGCTATACTGCACTTTTAGACATAACTCAATAAAGGCATTGTTGGATTGTATGGAATTTCTATTCCCAATTAGTTGACATGATACCACATAGCTTTCATATTTACATATTTACAGCTTCTCTTGCAGTAGTCCATGAGAACTACAGTCTCTCTGGAGCCTCTCCAGCATTTGTTACTTTTTATATTTTTGAACTTGACTATCAGTGCCTTTTTTGGCCATTTGAATGCCATCCTCAATGAACTATGTGCTTATGTCCCTTTTTAATTCGGTTGTCTTTTTCTTATTCAGGAATTGAGGTTTTCTATAATGTTTAGAGATTAGTTCTTTGTCCATTCATTATGTCATTGTGAAACTTTTGTACCCACGCTCTGGAGTCTCGCTCTATTACTTATTTAATGAACTCTTTTGAGGTACATCCCAGTCTTATTTTTAGTAGATAACAGCATTTTATTTTGTCTTCTACTGTCTATCTTTTCTTTGTTCTATTTGACAGTGTGTCTCTGCCTGACATAAAGGCCCTTATGTTTGCATCTCTTTTATGATCTTTATAATTCTGGGTTTTACACAAAGATATTTAAACTCAATGGAGTCACCTTTTTAAATGGATGAGGGTGTCTCTTTTGTGGTCGTTGTTTGAAGATTTTTAATATGTTGATCTATTTCTTTTGTTGTGTTATGGGTTTCCTGAGGTTACTATATTAATATGAGGTAATATGTATTTTTAGTGTTTTTCTAGAAATGTTCCTATTTCTTCCGGATATTAAAATTTATTGGACTATAGTCTTTTGTAGTAATGTGTTATTGTCCTCATTTTTATTTCATTAGCATCTTTTGTGGCATTACTCTTGACATTTGCATTTTCTCTTTCCTTTCTTCTACCAGTGGTTTGTCAAAGACTTACAATTTTATTTCTTTGTTAACATTGTTAATTCTCTAAAGAACTAACTTCTTGCCTTTGTTGATATTTTCTAATTCATTTACTTCAATCCTAATCTTTACTATCTCTCGTGGTAATTGAAGGCTTATTTTGTTGCTTTTATTGTAGTTGTTGGGTTAAGATGTTGATTTTGGTTCTATATTCTTTTTTCTCCCCAAACCATTTTTTTAGTTAATAGATATCATATCATTCCATAGCTCAATCACAACAAGCAGTATAGTGCAAGTACCTCCACAAACAGTTTCAAAAAATTATTTTCCTTCTTGAACTCCTTGACATCAGTTCCCTTTTATGTCCCCTTCCCCCCATCACCATCACTGTCTCTCCAAGAAACCTTTATTCTACTTGCTGTTCCTACAGGTTCATCAATTCTGGGCTTCATATACTGAAAAACAGAAAAATATATGACAAAAATTCAGGAGTGTGATCCCAATGACATACAACTCTTGAGATACATCTTAGTATGTATGAACAAAAAAGAAAATACAAGTAGTGTTGAAAACCAGGTCAGGCCTGAAGTGTCTCAGAGGAGGGGAGGTTTTCACTTTGCAGGTGAGGTTTATCATTTTGATCTTCTGCAGTCATCTCGCCAATGAACTCTATTTGGCAACCACTTTCCTCCCATCCATCTCGCCTGAATAGAGGGAAATCCCCAGAGGCTTCATTCCTATGGAGACCCAGAAATGTTTCTTGAGCTCCCACTGTCATCCATCACCTGCTCAAAAAAGATTCCCACAGTTTAGGCTCTGCTACAATTATGGATAGGACTCTCTCTCCCTTTCTTTTCTTTTTTCTTTCTTTCACATCTGCATTTATTTCTATAGATTGCCTTCTGAGTACTGCTTTTTTTATATATCCCAAAATTTAATATGTTGTATTTTCGTTCAAATTTGTCACAGAAAATTTAAAATTTTATTCCTTATTTCATTAATTACCCAGTAGTTTTTAAGTAGTATGTTGTTCAGTTTCTACGTTCTGAGAACCACGTTTGCTGTATCCTAAAGGTTTTGGTAAGTTGTATTTTTGCTCTCTTTTGTTACAAGGAAATTTAAAATCCCAGTCCTAATGTCATGAATTACACAATTGTTTGTGAGCAGTGTGTTGTTTAGTTTCCGTGCATTTGCCTTTTTGTCCTTCCTTTTCTTATTGTTTATTTAACAATTTTCAGGATTGTGTCTGAGAAAATGGACAGTATGGCATCCATATTTAAAAATATATATATTTATTAAGATCTGCTTAAAATACACATATGGTTTATTTTAGAGAATATTTTATGAGCACTGGAAAAAATACATACCTAATTGTTGTGTATTTCTAGAGACACACTGGTTGATTGTGCTGTTTAGTTCTTCTGTGTCTTTATACACTCTCTTTCCAGTAATTTGTCCATTGTATCTAGTGGAATATCTAAGTCTTCCACACTGTTGTTGAACTTTGTATTTGTTTATTCAATGCAATTGTGGTTATTAAGTGTTGTAGGGTCAATTTACACGCATAGTGAACAGAACAAATGTATAACGGAACAAATACTACCGAGTTTATTTTGTGCAATGTGTGTTTATTTAATGTATAATGAGGATATTTTGGGGGGGGTGCTTATATGTACATTAAAGTATTGTCTTCTGGTTCTATTTTACTTTTATTTATTACGTCGTTTCCTTTTTGTCTCTCATGATGGATTTTTGGTTTGAAATCTATTTGATTGAAATTTAATATTGCCATGCCTGGTTTCTACCATTTGTTTTTCAGTTTGTCATATTGTGATGTTTTGCGTGTTGCTTTAATGCTGGATGCTATCTCACTGGAATTTCACATGCCCATCAGGGTCACCCAAAGTGAACAGTTTTCAGCAGGGTTTCCAAAGTAAGGTCAAACAGGAATGAAAGACTTGGCTACCAATTCGGAGGAAACAGTCACTGAAAATCTTATATGTATTTTTGAAACCTTATCACATTCTGAAGGCCTAACGAGTTGAGACAGAGCACTGTCTAAGATAATACTGGCTGATGGGCCTGCAGCTTGGATGGTAGTCAAAATGTGCCTGAAGTGGAGTTGATTTCTTGGAGGGGAGGTGAAATCGTGATGGTGACATCACTTTAAATCTAAGAGAGTAGAGGCTACAGTATCTTCACTTGCTGATGGTGCATGCATCAAAGTAGGAATACATCAGGAAAATATGCTAATGATCACTACATAAAACATGCAAAATATAAATCTAGGAAATTTGGGATTGGTCAAAGATGAAATGGAATACATAAAGATTGAGAGCTTAGGCATTAATAAGCTGAAATGGGCTAGAATTTGCCATTTTAAATTTTAAAAATCATAAGATTTACTATGCTGGGGATAACACAATCAAGAGGAACAGCAAGACATTCATTGTCAAAAAAGGATATTACAAAATCAGTCATGAAGTACAATGCTTTCTGTGATAGGATTACACCTCTCTGCCTTCAAGGAAATCAAATCAATGCAACTATTGTTCAAATATATGCACCATACAGAAAAGCTAGTGATGAAGAAATTGAAGAATTCTGTCAAGACTTCGTTTGCAAATTAACCAAACACAATCCAAATAAATTGATAACTCTTGGTGATTGGAATGCAAAATTTAGGGGGGAAAAGAGGAAAGAGAAGCAGTTGGAAAATCTATCTTTGGTTTTAAAAATGAATCTGAAGTTTGAATTATAAATTTTGCAAGACTTATGACATGTTCATAGCAAATGTCCTTTTCCAACAAAACTAAAGGTGACTATGCACATGGATTTCTCCAAATGGAATACACAGAAATCAAAAGACTACCCCTGTGGGCAGAGACCGTGGAGAAGTTCAATATCAATCACTGCAACCAGACGAGGGATTGACTGTGGAATAGACAATCCATTACACATATGTAAGTTCATTATGAAGCAGAAGAAAAATTAAAACAAGCCAACAGAGACAACATTCAACCTTGAATATAATCCATTGATCTTTAAGAACATCTCAAGAAGAGATTTGAAGCATTGAACGATAATGACATTAGACTTGATAAACTATGGGAGGGCATCAAGAGTATCATTCACGAAGAAAACAAACATTCATTAGAAAGATAGAAAAGAGTTCAGACCTTACTGAAGTTCTATATGATCAGAAAATCAACAACTGCAACACCCAAACATGAGACCAGCACACTATTTAACACCACCCAGAAATCAACAGAAAAGAAATCATAAAAATTCTAGCAGAAATAAATAAACTGGAAAACTGAAAAACAATGGGAAAAGTCAACAAAAGAAGAAGTTGGCTCTTTGAAGGGATCAACAAACCACTAGCAAATTTCAAGGAAAAAGAAAGAGAAGATGATAACATTTGGAATTACGGCTGAAGGAGGTGGCATCACAATAGATCCAAATGAAATGAAAAGAATAACAACACAGTATTATGAAATGCTGTATACCAACAAATTTGATAATCAAGATGACATGATGACATGGGAAAATACCTAGAATAACACCCTCTTCCTAAATTTATGCATATGGACATTAAGAACTTGAGAAGACCCATAGCAGAAGAAGAAATAGATAAAATTATCAAGAGTCTCCCAACGGAAAACAGCCCAGACCAGATGACTTCACAGGAAAATTCTATCAAGTTTTCTGAGAAGAGCTGATATCAATTCTATGCAAATTATTTCAGAATATACAACAGGACAGCAAACTCCCAATCTCATTTTATGAATCCAGCATAATCCTGATACCAAAACCAGGCAAAGACCCACAAATATAGAAAACTACAGACAGATATGCCTCATGAACAAAGATGCAAACGTTCATAACAAATCATGACCAATAGAATCCAAAAACAAAGCAAAAAAGAATCCATCGTTATCAAGTCAGATTCATAACAAGGAAGCAGGGATAGTTAAACTTTTGAAAATCCATTAAAATAATCCATGACACAAACAAGAAAAAGGATAAGAACAATATGATCATAGCAATTGATGCAGAAAAAACATTCGACAACATCCAACACCATTCTTAGTAAAAGCTCTTAAGAACATAAGGATAGAATGGAAAATCTCAACAGAACAAAGGCCATATTTGAAAAACCAATAGCCAATCTTACACTCAATGAAGAAAAGCTGAAGACATTTCCACTGAAAAAGGAAACTCAGCAAGGATGCCACTTATCTTTATTCTTATTCCACATTATGTTGTAAGTCCCAGCCAGAACCAAAACACAACAGTAAGAAATCAAGGGAGTACAAGTGGGCAAAGAAGTAAAATATTTGCTATTTGCAGGTGATATGATTTTAAATAGAGAGAATCTGAAGGTGTCTACAGCAGGATTGTTGGAAACAATTAAGGGAGTAGCAGAAAACAAAGTTAGCAAGCAATTATCAATTGGATTCCTATATAGTGATGAGAATTTGGGAAAAGACATTGTGAAAACATGCCATTTACAATAGCCTCACAAAATCTGAAATACCTAAGAATAAACCTCACCAAATAAACAAAGGAACCATACAAAGAAAACCACAGGACATTGTTACAAAAACAAGAGAGACCTATACACATGGCAGAATATTCAGTGTTCCTGGATTGGAAGACTCAATATCATAAAAATGTTAATATACCTAAAGCAATCTGTAAATTCAATGCAATCTTGATCCAAATTCCAACATCAATCCTTGAAGAAATGGAAAAAACTAATTACCTACTTCATATGAAGAAGTAAGAAGCCTAAGATAGTCCAAGAACTCCTCAAAAGAATAACAAAGCAGGTATTCTTGCAATATCTGACTTCAAAACATATTCACAGCCAGAATTGTCAATACAGATACATAAGCTAATGGATCAGAACAGAAAGCCAGAAATAAAAGCATCTGCATGTAGACAACTGATTTTTTACAAAGTCCCAATAAGCAGAAAATGGGAAGGGGATGTCCTTTTTAACAAACAGTGCTGCAAAAACTGGATAACCATTTGCGACAGAATGAAATAAGACCCATATCTGACCACATGCCCTAAAACCACCTCAAGACACATCAAAAAACTAAATGTAAAACACAAAACTGTCAGGATCATTTATGAGAAAACTGGAATAAATTTAAGTTCCCTAATACAGGGCATACACAGACTACCATATGTAATAGAGGATGCAAATACCATAAAAGACTAAATAGACAAATGGGACCTATAACAAACAAGTTATTTGTGCGCATCGAACAGAGTAATTACTAAAATCAACAGTATATTTCAAGCCTACAACAAGAGAGCAAAGCAAAACAAATAATCCTCGGAGAAAGGGGGCAAAGGAACTGGACAGATTAATCACCCAGTATGAGATCCAAATGGCAAATAAATACAGGAGGAATTTAAAAACAACAAAAAACTTTTTATAGAGAGCTCTTACAATGCTTATTACATTCCATATGTCAATTGTATCAGGCATATTTGTACATATGCTAACAGCGTTCTTTCCTAGACAAGTACTTTCTACTGAGCCCTTGGTATCAGCTTCTCCCCGCACCCTGCCCACCCTCATAAACCCTAAATATATTATAAATTATTTTTATTTTCATATCTCACGCTGACCAGTGTCTCTCTTCCCCTATGGTTTCGTAGTTTTTTCCCCTGGAAGAGTGTGTATGGTAGTGTGGCCATCAGTTTCCTCTTCTTTCCCTCCACCCTTCCCATCTCGTATCTCTCTTCCCATTCCTGCTCGTGGGTTGCATGTGTGCCAAGCTCTTATCTATTATCTACAGCTATGTGCATGCTCTGTTCTAGTCCTAAGTGAGAGGCATTACTGCGGTCATGGTGGTGGAGTGTGAGAGAACCTCAAGGAATCAGAGAAATATTGTGTGTTGCATCGGTGCTTTACTGCACCCTTGTTGACTCACCCCTTCCCTGTGACCCCTCTGTGGGGAATGTTTCATTGTCTCTCCTCTGATCCCCCTTATTCATGCTTCCACAGGCTGGTGTGCTTCTTCATGTGGCCTTGTTGTTTCTCTGCTGGATGGCCATTTGTTTCACTTCAAGCCTTTAAGACACCAAATGCTATATTTTTTAATAGTTGGGTACCATCTGCCTTCTTCATCACATTTGCTTATGCACCCATTTTGTCTTCAGCGATTGTGTGGGGAGGATGAGCATATCAGATTGCCTATTTGTTAGAACGTGTGCTTGTATTCAGCATGGGCCCAATCTATCCACTACCTCAGTGTATTGCCACATAAATATATGTACATAGGTCAATACCACTATTTTTATGGATTAATGTATTTAGATATAGACACCTCTATGCTTATATCTCTAGCCATAACTTTGCTTCCTAGATCATGCCTCTGTTTCCTTTTACCTTCCTTCTGCCCCACCATCATGCAACACACTATTTCAGCCTCATAGTACTTCCTTACATGTAGGTTGCTGTTGAGCCAGCGCTCCCAGGATCTCTGTATCCACCTCATTGATGGTTTTTATTCCCCAGTTGTTCTCCTGTTTATGGCGCTGTTTGCCCATCACACCTTTCCCTTGCCCCTTCCCCCTCCAAGTCCCCCAGGGACTGTTGGTCCTGTTGTGTTCTCCTTGAGCTTGCTTCCCATGTCTGTCTTGTGTAAGTAGGCACACCCAAAATGGCATAGAACAAACAAATAGAAAACAAACGATTGACCCCCAAAATAGAGAGAAGTAAGAAGAAAACAAAAAGAACCCAAACTGAAACAAACAAAAAACACAACAGCAAAAACAAACAAACAAACAATGCATGCTGCCAGGTCTGTCCCCTGATTGGTCCTGGGAGAACTCTGGAAACTGCTCCTCCTAGCCTGAAGTCTATTTTGGAGGGCTCTGTAGGGTTTTTTTTTAACTTGGCTTTGCTCCTGTGACTGATCTGTTGTGTTTCCTTCTTGGTTTGTCCCCACTGAAGGGGATTCAAACCACATTTTCTCCATGCTGTGTGTCCCCAGTATGGTCCTCTGTCGTAGTATTCTCCAGTAAGGGGAAAACCTGTCGAGAGCTGTTCTAGGTCCTATAGTCATCTCTGTTCATTAGCAATTCCATAGTGGGACGTCATCCTCCGTGCTTGGTGTGTCAATATAGGATCCTTACCTTTCTATTTTCCTTCTTGGTTTCCTTCCAGGTGGGCATGATAAGCTGAACCCTCCTTCTAACCTGTATGTTTAGTTGTTCTCTGTCACACATACTTCTATGGAGGAGGTGGTTTTGGCCCTGGTTGGGCCGACCCTATAGCCAATTTTTTTCAAGCATCCCTCCTCACGGTTACATTGCCCTTGTGGTTTGGTGTTTCATTTTGGGGTCTGTATGCACAGTCCTGATCTGGAAGAAATGTTCTTGTTCACTAGTCTTTCAGGAAATGCAAGACAAAACAACCATGAGATAACATCTAACACTCCTCACCATAGCAAATTTAAAAAAAACTCACTTAGAAAAAAAGGCTGGAGAGGTTGTGGAGAGATTGGAACTCTTTTACTGTTGGTGGGCTTCTAAATATGTACAAACACTCTGCAAAGAGATATGGGGTCTTCTGAAACAAGTGGCAGTGGAAATACCAGATGATCCAGCAATACCATTACTGGGCATATACTCTAAAGAAATGAACAACAGATCATGAAGAGACATTTGTCCCCATCATTTTCATTGCAGCACAGTTCACAATGCCAAGACATTATAAACAAAATAAATATCCATCAGCAGAAAACCAGAAAAAAAGAACTCTGGAATCTACACGCAATGGAATACTACACATCCCTTAAATACAGTAATGAAGCTCCTCACGGTATAGAGGGATCTGGAGGATATTATGCTGTTTGAAGTTAGTCATCCCAAAAGGACAAATACTGTTATGAGTCCACAGTTTTAGGAACCAGCAAAAGCACAGGTATTAGCTCAGACTTGCAGGGCATCCATTCATCCAGCCAGTGTGGCCAGACAGCTCAGTAGAGAGCCTAACTGGTGCCAGTGAACCAGCCTCCCTAACTATGTATATTGAAGTTTACTTTGCCTGAGAATTCTTCTTGTCTGCTGGCATCAAATTCTTAAGGGAGGAGGAGGGGATGGTGACTACTGAGGAGCTGCCATGAGAAGTTATGATGAGTTTCTCCTGGACAGGTAGATATTCCTATCAGAGGGATGAGGGATACAAATAGGAAAACCACATAAAGAGTGGGGGATTAAAAGGACAGACACGTCTGGTGGAGCACAAATGCATGACTGTTGGTAGGAAAAGTGGGAGGACCAACCCAGGGAAAGAGGGTAATGAATAAAAATATGTTTAAGGACCCTAAAGGGGGAGTGTGCCTGGTAGTTTGCATCTAATAAGCCACATTGTCCTGAGTTGGGGCACATCCTGGGGACCTAGGCCAAGTGCAAAAAAACACTGGGGCATTGAATTTGGATCTTTAAGGCATGTTCAAAAGACTGCACCAGTGATATCCAATGCGGAAACTTCAGTAGGTGAACTGGACTTTTCCTGAAACACACTTGTAACCTGAAGACACAGACTAAAATCCATGGTGTTCGAAGAAGCAGGTCAAAAGTATTGAGTGAGTATGCAGAAAATGATTGAATTACTCTATCAATGTCCTGTGTACTATATTAAGGCATATATTTTTCTGACAAACCTGTGGCTGACATTCTCAGTGAGAATTATTATGAAATTTCCCTGACAACCAACTCCCATTGTTTGTGTAAGTAACATGCAGACATGAAACTGTTGATTCTGTACAAGTGAGTAATTCAGGCATTGACATATGGAGTTAACCTCTACTAGCCCCAAATCCCTGTCTTAACAGTGCTAAAGAAAATTAGTACCCAGTGTTAATCAGTGACTATGACTGGAAGACTTGATGCCCCAGGGAAATGATCAATAACACTCGCTACCTTAAATTAACAATGAGGTTTCTAAAGGGAATGAAGGCAGATTAAAATAAATAAATAAACACAGAGCCAGGAATGGGTTTTGGTCTTGCACTAAATCCTAGCTTAAGTTTAAGAACAATTAGTTCCTGCTTCATGGTCCTGCTTGATACTTGCCCTCAGGAAGGGAACACAGAAAATATGGGTTCTATAACAAAGTGACATGAAGAAATTAGATGGGTCCAGCTATCAGATAGAATAGTACCTGGCATCTTAAATGCTTGTTTCCAAACTAGCGGCCATCTAAGTGAGATGTCAACTGAGTCCTCATGGAAGAAACACACCAACATCAGTGACCAAAGGATGGTAAATCATATCATCTGAAATTAAAGGAGAAAATTGCATCATAACTTAAAATGTGAGATTCTATTTTTCAGTAGGCTACAGATGAGAGTGGGAGTCCATGATTTGTTGTGAGATTTATGTAAGAAAGAAGCCACCTATGATTTCCCTCTATTCATAATAGAGGAATGGGGGAAAAAAAAACAACTGGCTACCGGAGTGCATTGAGAGATGAGTCTAGATCAAAGGGATAAACATGACTTGAATAGTTAAAACTTTGTCAGTTGATCCCCCTGTTGATCAACTGGACCTGATCTAGCTTTCAATATTATCTGTATTTTTTTGTTTGCTCATATTGGGGTTTGTCTCAGATGTATTTTGTCGCTGGGGTGAGCCCTTGAATGTTTGTTATTTGTTTTCAGTATATGAAACCTGGGATAGAATAATCAATAGGGACAGCAAGTAGAATAAGGGTTTCTGGGAGGTACAGTTGTGCCAAATGGGGGTAAAAGGAGCTGATATCAATGAGTTCAAGTACAAAAATAATGTTTTGTAACTGAGTGTGGCAGCAATGGTAAAATACTTCTTGAATAAACTATGGAATCATATGATATCTGTATTAGTTCCCAATAAAATAGTTTGGGGGAAAATAACAGATTGGAAAGAATGAAAATATCAAAGTGGATGTCAGAAGTCAATGACTCCTACTCTTCATCATAGAGTAGCTAAAGCAAATGGGAAAAACATGGCGAACTCAAAATACTGAATTGAATATTTTCAAGTGCAGCTGGAAAACAAAGCCAAATATCATAATGAATGTGAAAGGACCTAGACTTAGAAAAACAAAAGAGAAGATCATGATCAATGTAAGTGAAACTGAAAGGACTGAAGAAAAAATTTCAGCCTCAAGTTGCAATCTTGAAAGATTATATAGGCAAAATATTGAATGATGCAGGAAGCATCAACAGATAACGGGAAAAATACATACAGTCCCTCTACCCCCCAAATCGTCGCCATTTAATCATTTCAGGATGTAGCATATGAGTAACAACCACTGGTGCCAAAGGAAAAAGTTCAAGCTACACTGAAAGCTTTAACCAAAAACAAGACTTTAGGAACTGATGGAATACCAATGGAAATGTTTCAACAGGCTGGACTGTATGAAGTCATCAGTGTTAGGAAATTTGGAAGACAGCTACTTGGCCAACTGGCTGGAAGACATCCATATCCGTACCCATTCTAAAGAATGGTGACCCAGCAGAATGCCCAAATTATAGAAAAAGATCATAGATATCACATAGAAGTAAAATTTTGCTGAATATTCTTCAACAACACATTCAGCAGTCCATTGAGAAGGTTCAGGCTTGATTCAGAAGAGTACATGGAACAAGGCATATCATTGCTGATGATGCCCAGCTATTGCTTGGCTTCTACCAGAAATATGTTTGCTTGTGTTTTATTGACTGTGTGGATCATAACATACTATGGATAATTTTGAGAACAATGGAGATCTCAGAGTACTGCTTTGTGCTCATGGGAAGCTTGTAAATGTTTCAAGAGGCAGGGAACACTGTATGGTTTAAGATCAAGAAGGTGGTGCATCATGATTGTACCCTCTCACCATACTGATGCAATCAGTATACAGAGCAAGTAATTAGGGAAACTGGATGATAAGAAGAAGAATGTGGCATTAGGATGTGAGGACGGCTTATTAACAACTTCAGATATGCAGAAACCAACCTTTCTTGCTGAAAGTGGGAAGGACTTGAAACATTTGCTGATAAAGATCACTGATTGTAGCCTTCAATATGGATTTCAAATCAGTGTAAAGAAGATCCAAATCGACACAACTGGACCAATAAAAAGTGTCATGATTAATGGAGAAAAAGTTGGAGTTGTCAGGGATTTTGTCTTACTTGAATCCACAATTAGCACTCATGGAAGAAGCAGCGAAGAGGTCAAAATACGTATCAGGTCAATCTGCAGCAAAAGGCCTCTTTAAAGTACAGAAAAGCAAATTGATACTCTGAGGTTTAAGGTTCCCGTGGCTCTAGTCATGGTATTTTCAATCATTGCATACGTGTAGGAAACTTGGGCATATAATAAGTAGGAAGAAGAATTAGTGTGTTTAAATTGTAATGCAGGAGATTATTATTAAAAGTATCATATTCTGCTAATAGACCTACCTGCCTTGGCAGAAGTATGGCCAGAATGTTCCTTAGAGGAAAGCATGTCAAGACTTTGTCTTACATAACATGTATATGTTTTCAGGAGAGACCAGTCTCTGAAGAAGGATATCATGCTTGGTAAAGTAGAGAGGCACTGAAATGAGAAAGGCCCTCAAGGAGATGGATCGACACTGTGGCTCTAACTGTAGGCTCCAGTGTAGGAACAGGTGTGTGGATGGCACAGGACCAGGTAGTGTTTTGTATTTGTGCACAAGGTTGCTATTGGTTAGCACTGACCCGATGGCACCTTACAAGAGCTACAAGATTTGGGTCTGATTCCCATTTGCTTCATATATTTTCTATTCATTGACTTTTCGTCTATTTTTGTCTTGGTATCTATGGTGAATTTTTTACATGTAGCATTGTAAGGTCATATGTTTTATCTAATCTGCCACGTTGTCTCTTGTGTGTTGCATTTAATCCATTACACTCTATGTCACTATTGGTATGTTCGCTTGTTGCTTTCATTTTGGTAATTCTCTTTGAAGTCTTATTGATTTTTTTATTTTCCTATGTTTATGTCCTGTTTGGACATTGTTCTAATTAAGTTGATTTTTTGTGTGTAGTTATCCTGTATGTTGTTTGCAGGTTTGTCTGCTGCTTTCGTTGATTGTTTGTGCACTGCACCCCATATGTTATTTTTATAACGGTAGTGTTTTTTATACAAATTCATTTAATACCCTTATTTCTCCTTCATATTTGAGTGATAGTGATGTCGGACATAAGATTCTTGGCTGGAGTTTTGTTTTTCAGGGTTTTATACATGCCATCCACTTTCTTCTCCTCTGCTTGGTTTCTGATATAAACTCTGAACTTATGCTTAGTGGTTTTCCTTTGTACGGATTGGCTTCTCCTCTTGCTGCTCTCAACAACTTGTCCTTGACCGTGGTGCTAGAGTTTGTCTGCAATCTGTTTTGCCTTTGGGGCGCCTAGGGGGAAGGTGGTCTATTCTGTTTGGTCTTCTCTCAGCTCCTTGTATAGTTATTTTCTCCACCTTTTATGCTGATTGGAAAAGTTTCTTCTGAGGTTGCTTGACCTATTTTTCTTTCTGCGTTTTCCCTCCCTTTTTTCTATCTTTTTTCATGTTATGAAATCTGGCTAGGATGTAAGCGTTCCTCTTAATTATGCCCCACATAATTCTTGGACTTTCTTCCAACATGTTTACTCTTTTTGTTTATTGCTATACAGGTAATTTGTAATAGAAATATGTTTCTTTTAAAAAAATTACTTCAGTTTTACTTTTGCTACTTTTGTTAGCCACTCATACCAATACTTATACAAGAGGGATAAGAAATTAGGAGTTTTTATTTTTACATGGTGAAATTTTTGTTTATTCATTTATTTTTAAAAGAAATTCTATTTTTTTCCCTGTACCATCCATCAACTCTCACTTTTCCCAATTTGGTCCAGGTACTCTTCATAGTTATCAATGTCTTGTCTATTATATAAACAATATTTCTTTGTTTTTACTTTTAACAAGGATCATAATAAGTATTTATCTTTGTAAAACTTATTGAGTTTGCTAAGAATAATGTTCTCTGGTTTGGCCCATTATCTTGGGATGCTTATGATGGTTATCAATGTTTTTATGAATGAATAAAGTTCCACATTATGAATGTCCCAGAGCATGTTTATCTAATTATAAAATCCCCTTAATAGATGGGGGTTTGAGTTGTTTCCAGGTTTTTGATATTATGAAAACTCCTGTAAAAATAGGTCTACCTATGAAAGAGTCAAAATTGATTTGACTCTTGGTAATTTCCTTTTACTGAAATTGCTACTAAATTTGAAGTGAAATTCTTGTTAACTAGAAAAAAATAAGATGGGAGGAGCAGAGTTATGACCCAAGTCTTTGTTTTTTTAACTCTTTTATAAATTGATAATATTAGTACCTACATAAAGTCCTCCATGCCAGGCCAAACTCTAAACTGAAGGGATTTGTGAAGGATAAATGAAACAAAAATATTATTGCTTTAATCCCACTTCATATCAGCATAAATCATATCAAATTCAGTTTATGGCAGACACAACCCTCATATTACCATTATAAGCTTGTTAGTAATGTTATTCAGCAGTATTGATGGGAATAAATTGTAATTAGCAACAACGAGTAAGTTGAAAATTTACTTCATAAACCATTGTCTATTTTCTTTTTCAGAGATTAAGCAGAAATTTCAAGGTGAGTTTCTCGTCGCCCTCCTGCAATGAAGACCTAAAACAAGAGCAAATTTATTTCAGTTCAATTGTGCCAATCACTAGCTAAAGTGTCTAAAAATGTACACCCTTATACTTATTGAATATTGTCATGCCTCCACCTTTAGGAGGCATATATTTTCAAAATCGCATGTAATATTTTTTGATAACTCTCATTAACCTTTCAAAAATATGAAAATATTTACAAAATTATTCCCTAACGGAAACTCCTGTGAAAATCCCCAAATATTTTGGTGTCAGAGGAGACACACTGGGGGATATTGAAAAAGAAGTAGACAAGGTTAGGAAACTGAGAAAACATGTTTAGAGGAAGCAAATCAAGGTAAGTGGAAAGATTCATAGTTGTGTTGTATGACTATAACAGAAATATTAAGGTAGTGAACACATAATCTCCCTGATGTGAATTTTATGTACTATCAATGTGCTCATAAGGGAGTAGCAGACTGCACTCCATAGGAATTAGACAACACTGATTTTCCCCAGTACTGTTTTCCTGCACTGTAAATGTCTTCCTCTATTCTTTCTTTTAATTTGATTTTCAAGCTGTTTGATTAAAACACAAATTATTTATACTGACTGTTATTTCACATTTCAATCATGAGAAAAAGGTTGCACAATCTCTGCCAAATTCAATTTTGAACATTTCTTCTTTCTACTCTTCACTGTTTCCAACTCCCCATTAGTGCATATCTTCCCTTTTCAAACACCCAAGTCACCATTAATCCAGTTATTATCTCTATAAAATAACCCACGCTGCATTTGTTACATAGAAAATATCCAGAAAATTTAAACAAATAAGACAAAAAATCCCAGACAATGTACAAATTAATGCAGTCAGAAAGCACAATGAAATAAAAAACAGAAAATTGTAAGACTTGAGATATTTGGAATGGGTCAAAATGGAGATCCAAGGAGAAAGTGACCTCCTGGCATCAGCCGGAGGAAGCACGTAGACCAGCAGGACTCGAAGCGAGCCAGAAGCTGGAATTCACAAGACAAGTACGGGAAGAGGATGTGGTAAGATGATGTGTTTAGAGCTCTGGGAGATGATGTTCACCTCAGATCTCAGGAAGATCCACCGTTTCCCAGAAAACAGGGTCATGAAAGTGTACATTATGTCTCTTCCTGAGTCTTAGTCTGCATTGTATCCCCAGAGGTGGTGCCTCTTGTTCTAGTAGTCTGTACTCACTGTCAGCAGGAATGGTCCCGCTCTCAAGTGTAAGGAAGTTGATTCATGGCTAACCTTGGTGTCTGTCTGTCTAAAGTAATCCAATTATGCCTCCATCTCAACAGAATGATGTGAGCAGACATGAATGAGATCGTCATTGTGTTATTTTAACCCCACTTACTATCACTATAAATCATATTGAATACAAATTATGGCAGACAGAAGCTCATTTCATTGTTTTAAACCTGGTTACAATGCCACACAGAAGTACTGGTGGAAATATATGTAAACAATCAATCAGAATTTAATTCACACTTTTCTTTTATAAAATTATATCTAATTTCTTTTCTCAGAGCTGACCCAGAAATCTGAAGGTGAGTTTCTTGTAATCCTCCAGAATGAACACCAAACCAAAGAAAATTCATCCCAATGAATTTTGCCAAACACTTTTTTACAATTTATTAAAATGTTTATAGTTTATCCTTACTGCACAATGTCATGCTCCCATCCTAAGGGGGCACATAGTCTCAAAAATATATGTGTATGCATTTTTAAAAGTGTCATAAATTATTCAAGACTATGAAAATATTTACAAAATTATTAGCAAGCAAACCCAGGTGAAAATCATAAATACTTTAGTGGCAGCAGAGGGACACAGGGCAGAGTATATTAAAAAGGGAAGAATAACTGATTAGGAGATTATGAGAAACTGTTTAAAGAAGCCAAGTAAGGTAATTGAAGCACACATTGGTGCATGGTAAAATATAACAGAAAAGATGAAACATACAACTTTCCTCTAGTTCCTAAAAGCTTCCTCCCTCCCCACTATCATGATCCCAATTCTACCTTACGGATTTGGCTAGACCAGAGGATGTACACTGGTACAGACAGGAACTGGAAACACAGGGAATCCAGGGTGGATGATATTTTCAGGACCAGTGGTGAGAACGGCGATACCGGGAGGGTAGGGTAGAAAGGGAGAACTGATTACAAGGATCTACATGTAACTTCCTCCTTGGGGGGTGGACAGTAAAAAAGTGGATGAAAGGAGATGTTTGACGGTGTAAGATACGACAAAATAATAATTTATAAATTATTAAGGGTTCACGAGGGAGGAGGAGAAATGATGAGCTGATGCCAAGGGCTTGAGTGGAGAGAGGATGTTTTGAGAATGGTGAGGGCAATGAATAAACAAATGTGCTTTACACAATTGATGTATGTATGGATTGTGTTAAGAGTTTTATGAACCCCCCCAATGATTATAAATAAATAAATAGAAAAATAAATAGATAAATAATAAATATATATATATGGTAAATCGAAACAGTGAATATGGAGTTTTCCTCTTTGTGAAGGCAAATAACCTCAACATACTCATTAATATTTAGTAGGCCAGCATACCATAGGAATTACCACTGATTTTCCAACTAATGTATTCTCTTTAATGTGAATATTTTCCTCTATTCTATCTTTTACTTTATTTTTAAGCAGTTAGATTGACACACAATTTGTTTATATTTCCTACTAATCAATATTGTAATCATATGACGAATACTGTGCCATCATCACCAAATTCAACTTTAGAACATTTTCTTCTTCTTTCTCTTCACTGTTAATAACTCCCCGTTATTCCCCATTAATCCCGTTACAGTCTTGATTGATTGACCTACTCCGCAATCATTATACAGGAAAAACATTCAGAAAAAGAAAACCAAATCAAACAAAAGAATCCCACACTAGTAAAAAACCAAAATCCAGAGTAAGCACAGTCCAAAAGAGAAGTAGGAAGAAACACGAACAAATTTGAAAGAGAGAAAAGCAGAGACCAAATGATGAGCTGTTACCTTTCAACGCCCTTGAATCAGCCAGAGTTAGCACGTGACCGGCCTGGTGGACAAAGTATTTGGTGTCTAATGGGCACATGGCCTTTCCATCTCGCCTACTGCCCCTTCTGACAGCCTCTGCCATATGGTGAACTCCGGTTACTTACCATTTGAGTATATTTCCAAGATTGCGGGCCTCCTGTTCTGTAGATGTTTTTATCCCATTTTTTACGGGGGATTTGCTTGCCATGGGGTTCCGGATCTCTTTGGAACCAGTGCCTCTATCCATGCATTTGTGAGACATGGCACTTGCCCAACCCATCTTTTCTATATGTCAGAAGAGCAAACTCATCTTTGTTAGACATCATGTCCTTTACCTATTGCGGTACATTATCACCATTTTGTATCATGATGGTAGGAAAACAATCTTGACAATTCTGAGGGCAAGTCTAGTTATATATATAAATACAATATAATATGTGTGTGTGTGTGTGTGTGTGTGTGTATGTCGCTGACATAGTGGTTGATATCCGTCTGCACTCGGTGTGTGATTATAGCAACAGTAACACCTAAGCAAGAAATCCCCTCACCAAGTACACCCCATAATTCCCTGAAATACACTACTGACAGCTATATTCTCTTTCATCTGTCAGAGGCACACTATCTAAGGGTTGAGTCATCATGCTATAATGGTTGTAAGTTTACACTTCATGGTGTAACATTTATTGATGTTGATCACTACTTTCCCAGTAGTCAGGACTGCTTCCTCAGATCATTATTCTCCACTGGAAGCCTTTCATGATTCGATTATCAACTTCCAGCACCTGCTTGCAAGAAGTCATTAAATGTAGGACAGCACCTAAGCCATTAGAAGTAGTGAGTTATTGTAGTGGCACTGGCTGAGATGATGAATACTATAACAATTTTTTCTCATGTTATCTATGAATCCTTGCATTGTAAAAGAATAAGCAAACAGTAGCTCATGAGGATTGGATAATTTTTCTCTAGGATGCTACTTTATGGGAGTGATACAGTTGTCTTCTTTCTTTCCCTTTATTTATTATTGTTGTGATTTTTATTATTTGCAGGAGAAAATCCAGTACAGAAAAGTAAGTTTGTTTTCTTGGATTTTATTGGTTTATTGATGTAATTTTGTGGAATTCTTCCCTGCAAGTGTTCACATTCCTTTCCCACTCCACATGACTTTGCACACTTTTGAAATCTCAGCTTGTCTTCTGTTATGTGCCCAAACCCTACCTACAACTGCAGCCTTCCAACACATCAGCCTTCGGTCAGAGGTAAGTCAGTGGACGCTGGTCTCTCTGGTGGCCATTCACCATGGGCTAGGTCAGAGAAAACAAACCCCTCCTCCTTTTCTTAATTTTAGAATGCATTGAAAGAACTCATAAACTTGAGGAAAAGTGCTTTCTTTAGTTGAAGGATTTAGACAAATTCACAGGGCAAACTCTGGAAGAGGATTTCCTAAAGATGAAGTGCTTAGCACTCACAACTCTGGCTTCTCCACCTTTTGCAGACCTTCCTTGTCCCCAACACAAGGTCATGAGAGTATACCTTATGTCCCTCCTGGTTTTAGTCCGCATTGCTGCATCACAGGAGGACGTGCCTCTGGTTCTATCAGCCAGTAAGCATTTGCGTCAGTATGGTCCAGCTGTCAAGAACAAGCAAGATCTTTAATTGCTGAAATTAGTATCTGTAGAACGTAGTCCATATCATGCCAAACTCTAAACATATGGTTTGGATCATAAATAAGATAATACTGCTATTTTAATCCTCGTTCTTATCAATATAAATCATACCAAGCTCACTTTTCAGAGGTTTTAAGGCTTAAAGAATCAAAACTCATTCCACCATTTTAAGCCTGGGATCAATGTCATACAGATATTTTCATGGGATATATATCAAAAAATAAAATATAGTTTGCAGTTTTCCTTAGTAAAATATTGACTATTTTTCCTAGTGAGGAACCCATTAATTGAAAATGAGTTTCTCATCGTCCTACACAATATAAACAAATACAAGAGGAAATTCATTCCATTTCCAGTTTACCAATAACTTTCTTAAGGTCTAAAGATGTCTAAAATGTATACTTACTATCTATGCTTGACACATAACAATACATGTCATGCACACATATGAAGCAGTGACAAAATTTCAAAAGCATATATAAGTTTTTGTAAAATATCCACAACCTTTACATATAATGTGCAATTTTCATGTATTTATTAGGAAACTGAAACTCCTGTGAAATCACAACACATTTTAGCAGCGCCGAGGGTACACTACCAAGGTGATTGCAAAGAGTGGAAAACATGGTTCTGAGATGAAGCAGAAATATATAAAGGTAGACAAGCAAGGTCATTTGAAGAACGCGTAGGCACAGGGTACAAATATAACATAAATATCCAGATAGGGGGGCATGCAGTCGCCCTCTCTGTGAATGCTAAGTATATTCAATGTGCACGCAAGAGAGTATCAGAAACGCGTTTCATAGGAATTAGAAAGCACTGATTTTCCAAAGTAGAGTTTTCCTCTATTCTGTTTTTATTTTATGTTTAAGCATATCTATTGATACATAATTAATTCATAATTCCTGTTATTCATTAGTTCATGCAAACAATAAAGAGTTGCACAATCATCACCAAAAAAATTTAAGTGTAGGAAACTGTCTCAGATTTATATTTATATGTCATGCATACATCCTAAGAGCAACAAAATTTTGAAAATATATAATTGTTAAAAACATCCGTGAACTTTTGCCCAATAGGGAATCATTAATACAATTATTAGCAAACTGAAACTACTTAAAATCACAAATTATTTTGGTGGAGGAGGGAGGCCCGCAGAGGTGATTGAAAAGGAAGACAACGATGGGTGTGAGAGTAAGAGGCACTATTTTAAGGTGGACAAGCAAGTTAATTTGATGAATGCATAGGTATAGTGTATACATGTAACAAAAATATCAAGGTTGTGAATAGGAAGACGCCCTCTTTTGTGAGTGTTGAATACGTTCAATGTGCACACAAGAACAAAACAGGAGAACACTCCATCCGGTTTAGAGAGCACTGCTTTTCCCAACTAAGATTGTCCTCTAATGCAAAGATCTCCCAAACCTTTTTGTTGTGTTTTACTGTTAAGCAGTTTGATTGATATACCACTTATTTGTACTTCATACTTTACCACAGTTCAATCACAAGAAAAAGAATGGTTCTTCAATTTCAAAACAATTTCTTCTATTTATTTCTCAATGATTCCAATTCCCCATTAATCCCACACCATCTTATCAAAGCTCCAAGTAACAATTAATTCACTTATTATCTGTATAGCTTAAGCTAAGGAGGAATTCCTACATAGAAAACATTCAGAAAAATGAAACCAATAAAACTAAAAATGTCCAAAACAAATTGGAAATTAATTGAGGGAAAACCACAATGAAAGAGCAAGCAGGAAAACGTAAATGCTCCAGAAATTAGAAATGGTGAAAATGGAGAGCCAAGGAAGAGGTGTACATTCTGACCTCCTGGCATTAGCCAGAGGAAGCATGTGGACCAGTAGAAATCCAAGAGAGTCAGCAGCTGGAATTCACAGGCCAAGGTCAGGATGAGGATTTTGCAAGCATGATGTGCTCAGAGCTCTGGGAGATGATGTTCTCTCTCACTACTCAAGCAGATCCGCCATTTTCCAGAACATAATTGGACCAAACCATTTCTTAACCTTTGTACGTTTCTTTTACATCATTCTTAAATTGTTTCAAAAGAGTTTCATGGAACGTCTAATGTTACATACAGAGAAGGAAAGGAAGAAGGAAAAAGGAAAACAAGGTAGGGCAGAAGGAAGTAGGAACAAAGGGAAGATGGTAGGGCAGAAGGAAGGAAGGAAATAATGGCATTCTTTGTTCTTTTAACCTCTTGTTTCCATATCCTTTCATATCCTGTCAATGGACATGTACTCCTGCAAGGCTTTCAATGACTGACTTTGGAGAATAGATTATCAGGCCTTTCCTACCAGGTACTTCAGATGAACTCAAAATTCCATTTCAGTGGTCAGCTGAGCATATTTGACTTTTTGTAACACAAAAGCAGTTTTGGAAACTTCACCCCAATACAAAAAGACATCTTAAGGAAAACCAATCCTTGATTTATGAATGGAATGTTCTTACCTCAAGGTCAGCAGTTCAAAACCACTAGCCTCTTTTTGGTAAAAAGACCAGGTGTTAAAACTCCCACAAGGAGATACTGTATTCTGAACCCAAATGCCCAGACCCACTCTGTCTTACAGAGATGGAATGAATGGGATTCCACTCACTGGCAGGGAGTTTGGTCTCTGGGTGTTTTTTTTGTTGTTGTTGTTATTGTTGTTGTTGTTGAAATGAAGGGAAAAGCCTTGGAGAATTAATTTAATTGAAACTCAACGTTATTTCTAGATTTCCTAAATCACTTTTCGTAATGCCTATCATAAAGAAATACTGTGGTGAATGACTTGCCCTAACCCACTTACAAGAGCTATAATTGGAGAAAGTCTCATTGTATAAAAACACATGGCTATAAGGAACTTTTAGTACTGAAACCAGTCACTGTGAGGACAGCACAGGAATGGGCAGGGTGTGGTTTGCTTGTTCACAGGGTCATTTGTGTGTCAGCACCAACTCCACCACACCTACAACGAGGACAGACACTACAAACACAAAGATCCCATCAAAGCCGCCTTTCTTTACAGAGAATTAACTAGGATTCACCGGGTAGACCAACAATCTTGGAACTTATTTTGTTACTCCTTCAATTTCATCTATAATAGAATTTTGTCCTGTTTTTTTTTTCTCCCAATAGGTTTAATTTGCTTTTCAGAGAAAATGCTAGGTTTTCCTCCTTGCATGAATAGAAATAATGTAGTTGGAGAGAATTAAGTACTTTGATATGGAAAAGCAAGTCTTTCAGTGTCTTGGTGTTGGGTAAGGACAGAAGATTTTTTTAATGAAGACAGGAATTTAATATCTGATACTTCACTAACTTATTTGTTTCTAATTATTTGTAATTTATTTTATACTGTTCTTTTCCCCAGAGCGACCTTCAAGTTGTATAGGTGAGTGTTATTTTAATCCACATAAGGAGAAAATAGCTGTTAAAAAACATTTAGATATCTAGAGAACATGGCCTACAACATCTCAAATTCTGCAAAAATTAATTTGCCTCATGGTAATTTCCTTTTACTGAAATTGCTAATAAATTTGAAGTGAAATTCTTGTTAATTAGAAAAAGATTAGATGGGTGGCGCAGAGTTATGACCCAAGCCAATGTTTTTAAACTGTTTTATAAATTGATAATAATAGTACCTACATGAAGTCATCCATGCTAGGCCAAACTCTAAACTGATTTGTGTATTTGTGGAAGATAAAGAAAACGAACATATTATTGTTTCAATCCCATTTCTTATCCATGTAAATCATATCAAATTCAGTTTATGACAGACGTAACCCTCATTATACAATGGTAAGCCTGTTATCAATGTTATATAGCAGTATTGATGGGAATAAATTTTAATTAACCAAAAATCAATAAAAAGTTAGTTAAAATTTCCTTCATAAACCATTGTCTATTTTCTTTTTCCAGAGATTAATTGGAGTTTTGAAAGTGAGTTTCTTGTCACCCTCTGTAATGAAGCCATAAAACAAGAGCAAATGCACTTGATTTCAATTGTGCCAATCACTAGTGTCTAGAAATGAACACTTTGTACCGAGTGAATAATGTTATGCCTATATCTTGAGGAGGCATATAGTTTCAAAATTACATATAATGTAATTGCTAAAACTCATTAACTTTTCAAGACTATGAAAATATTAACAAAATTATCACCAAACTGAAACTCCTCTGAAAAATCCACAAATATTTTGGTGTCAGAGGAGCCACACACTGGAGGATACTGAAAAGGAAGTAGACGAGGTAGGGATACTCAGAATACACATTTAGAGGAAGCAAATCAAGATCTCTGGAAAAATTCATAGTCATATGTTATACACATAACATAAATATCTAGCATTGAACACATAATCTACCTCGTGGCGAATTCTATGTTCTGCCAATGTGCTCATAAGGGAGTAGCAGACAGCACTCCATAGGAATTAGACAACACTCATTTTACCCAGTAATTTTTTTCTACTGTGAATATCTTCCTCTATTCTTTCTTTTAATTTGATGTTTCGGCCATTTGATGGAAACACAATTTATTTATGCAGACTTCCATTTCACAGTTCAATCATGTGATTGAAAGGTTTAAATTCAATGTAAAGTTTTAAATTCAATTTTAAACCTTTTTTTTTCTATCTACTATTCATTATTTTCAAATCCCCATTACCCCCACACTCTTTTATCGCTCCCCAAATCACCATCAGTCCAGTTATTAGCTCTATAATTTAACCCACACTCCATTTGATATATAGAATAATATTCAGGATATTTAAACAAATAAAACAAAAAAATTCCCACACAATATACAAACTAATGAAGACAGAAACCACAATGAAATTGAAAGCAGAAAAGTGTAAAGGCTCCAGAATTTTGGAATGGGTCAAAATGGAGATCCAAGGAGAAGGTGTTCCATTCTGACCTCCTGTCATCTGCTGGAGGAAACACGTGGACTAATAAGAACCCAAGAGAGCCAGAAGCTGGAATTCACATGGCAAGTTCAGGAAGAGGATTTTGCAAGATGATGTGCTTAGACCTCTTGAAGCTGATATTCATTCTCACTTTTCAGAAAGAGCCAGTATTTCCCAGAACACAGGGTCATGAATATGTTCATTATGTCTCCTCCTGAGTCTTAGTCAGCACTGTATCCCCAGAGGTGGTCCTTCTTCTTCTAGTAGTCTGTACTCACTGTCAGCAGGAATGGTCCTGCTCTCAAAAGAGAGCAAACTGATTCATTGCTAACCTTAGTGTCTGTAAAAGGTAATTTGTATCATGCCTACATCTCAACAGAATGATGTGAGGAGACATAAATGAAATTGGCATAGTGTTATTTTAACCCCACTTACTATCACTATAAATCATATTGAATACAAAGTATTGGCAGACAGAAGCTCATTTCACTGTTTTAAGCCTGGGTACAAAGCCACACAGAAGTACTGGTGGAAATATATGTAAATAATCAATCAGAATTTAATTCACACTTTTATTTTATAAAAGCATATCTAATTTTTTTCTCAGAGGTCACCCAGAAATCTGAAGGTGAGTTTCTTGTAATCCTCCAGAATGACCACGAAATCAAAGCAAATTCATCTCAATGAATTTTGCCAAACACTTTTTACAATTTATTTAAATGCTTAAAATTTATACTTACTGCACAATGTCATGCTCCCATTGTAAGTGGGCACATAGTCTCAAAATATACATGTATATATATTTTAATTGTCATAAATTATTCAAGAATATGAAAATGTTTACAAAATTATTGGCAAACAAATGCCAGTGAAAATCCCAATATTGCGGTGGCAGCAGAGCGACACACTGCACAGTATATAGAAAAGGAAAAATAACTGATTAGGAGATTGTAACTATATAAAGAAGCCAAGCAAGGTAATTGAATCATGCATAGATGCATGGTAAACTGTACAGAAAAATCGAGACAGTGAATATGTCATCTCCTCTCTGTGAATGCAGATACGTTCAAGTACTCATTAGAAGGCCAGCACATCATCGGATTTATTACTCATTCTCCAAACTAATATGTTTATACTTCCTACTACTCAGTAGTGTAATCATATGAAAAACAGTTGTGGAATCGTCACCAAATTCAATTTTAGAACATTTTCTTCTTTTTCTATTCACTGTTCCTAAGTCCCATTAACCCCAGCCTACTTGCCATGATCCAAGTAACCATTAATCCTGTTACAATCTCAAATGATTGACCTACCATGCAGTTATTTTACAAGAATAGTATACATTCAGAAAAAGAACACCAAATGAAACAAAAGAATCCCACACTAATAAAAAAAAAAAAACCAAGAGTGAGCACAAATCGAAAGAGAAGAAGGAAGACACAAGAATGAATTTGAAAGCGATAAAAACGGAGACCAAATGATGAGGAACATGCTGCCTTTTAATGTCCTTGAATCAACCAGAGGTAGCACGTGACTGGCCAGAGGCAAAGGGAGCCAGCAGATGGACAAGGTACTTGGTGTCTGGTGGGAACATGGCCTCCCCTTCTTGCCAACTATCCCTTCTGACAGCCTCTGCCATGTGGCAAATTTCAGTTACTTAGCGATTGAGTCAATTTCCAAGATTGCAGGACACCTGGTCTGTCTGTTGATGTTTTCATCGAGATTTTTATATAGGTTTTTCTGCCCATTGGGTCCCTGACCTCTTTGGAACCAGAGCCTCTATCCGTTCATTTGTGAGCTATCGCAATTGCCCAACCCACTGGTATCCTTTTTCTACATCTCACAGTAGTCAACTCATGTGCCTTACCTACTGGGGTACATTATCACCATTTTGCATCTTGATGGTAATAAAACAATCCTGACAATTCTGAGGTGCCAGTATATATGTAGTTGACATCGTAGTTGACATCACTCTGTACTCAGTGTCTGACTATAACAGAACTAACATCCAAGCACGACATTCCCTGACAACGTGCATCCCAAATTCCCTGAAATTACTGACAGCCATATTCTCTTTCTTCTGGCGGAAGCCCTGTCAGACTGCCTAAGGGTTGAGTCGTAAATTTCCACTTCACAGTGTAATATATATTGATTTTGATCACTGTTTGCCAATAGTCAGGACTGCTTCGTCAGATGATTACTCTAAAACTGGCCGCCTTCTTCCACAGTTTGATTATAAGCTTCCAATGCCCTGCTTACTAGAAGTCATTAAATATAGGAAAACATCTATCCTATTAGAAGTAGTGAATTATTGTCGTGGTACTGGCTGAGATGATGTGCGCTGTAACATTTTTTTCTCATGTTACCTATTAATCCTTGCATTGCAAAAGAATCCACAAACAGTATCTCATGAGGATTGGGTAATTTTACTCTAGGATGTTACTCTATGTGAGTGAGTGATACAGTTGTCTTCTTTCTTTCCATTTATTTATTATTTTATTTAAAATTTTTATTATTTGTAGGAAGACCTCCAGTACTGAAAGGTGAGTTTGTTTTCTTGCATTTTGTTGGTTTAGCTAATGTCATTTTGTGGAATTCTTCCCTGCAAGTGTTCACATTCCTTTCCCACTCAACATGACTCTACACACTTTTGAAATCTCAGCTTGTCTTCTGTAATGTGCCCAGACTCTAGCTGCCACTGCTGCCTTCCCACACATCAGTTTTCGGTCAGGGCTAAGTCATTGGGCACGGTCTCTCTGGTAGCCATTCACCGAGGGATAGGTCAGAGATAAAAACACCCTTCTCCTTTTCTTAGCTTGAGAATTCACTGAAACAACTCATAAACTTCAGGAAAAGGGCTTTCTTTAGATGAAGGATTTAGACAAATTCACAGGACAAGTTCTGGAAGAGGATATTGCATAGATGATGTGTTAGCACACTGGGAGATTCTGTTCACTCTCACTGCTCTGGCTGTTGCACCTTTTCCAGACCTTTCTTGGCCCCAACACAAGACCGTGAGAGTATACATTATGTCCCTCCTAATTTTAGTCCACATTGCATCGCAGGAGGATGTCCCTCTGGCTCTAGTAAGCAGCCTGTACTCATTGACATCAGGTATGGTCAAGCTCTCAAGAACAAGCATGATATTTAATTTCTAATATTAATATTAGTAGAAAGTAATCCATATCATGCCAAACTCCAAACATGGTTTGGAGCATAAATGAGATTACAATATTGCTCTTTCAATCTTATTTACTATCAAGATAGATCATACCAAGTTCAGTTTTGGGAAGACTTAAAGCTACTCCACCATGGACAAGGGGCTCTATATAAAAAATAAAATATTGTTTGCAATTATCCTTCATAAACATTTTCTACTTTTTTCCCCTGAGAGGATGCCATTAATTCAAAGTGAGTACCTTGTTGTCCTCAACCATGGAAATAAATACAAGAGCACGTTCAATGTATTTCAATTTTGCCAATCACTTTCTTAAGGTCTAAAAATGTCTATGATTTATTCTTACTCTCTTCACTTTATACATAACACCACATGTCATGCACACATCCAAAAGAGAAACAAAATTTCAAGATCACATATACATTTTTGTAAAACATCCACAACCTTTATGAACAATATGGAATTTCTTGTATAATTATTAGAATACTGAAACTCCTGTGAAATAACAAAATATTTTGGTGGAGTGGTGTGATACACTACAGAGCTGATTGAAAAGGAAGAAAAAGTGCGTTTTGAGATTAAGAGGAAATATTTAAAGGAGGGACAATCAAACTCATTTGCATAGCTATAGGGTATGAATATAACAAAAATATCCAGATAGTGAGCACGCAGTCACCCTCTCTGTGAATGCTAAATATATTCAATGTGCACACACGAGAGTAACAGGACAGCACTCCATAGGAATTAGAGAGCACTGATTATCCTAAGTAATGTTTTCCTCTACTCTGTTTTTATTTTATTTTAAGCATATCTATTGGTACATAATTAATTTGTGATTCCTACTATTCATTAGTTCAATCATATCATAAACAGTTGCACAATCATCATCAAACAAATTTTAGAGGCTATACTTCTTGCTGGTACTCAATGTAACGCACTCCCCATTTTCACTCACATCCCCTGCTATACCCAGAGAAACCTTTAATTCTATTACTATCTCTGTATTAACACACCCTGGATTTCAGATAAAGAAAAACATTATAAAAGCAAAATATGGAAATTTTAAAAATAAAATAAATCCTGACCACGATAATGATATAAAACAGAGGCAAACTACAAACAACTGCAAAGCAAAAATAAAAAATAAAAATCACAAAAAAATGTTAATGGGTCAAAAGGGAAAGAAGTGATAAAGTGTGAAATTCTAACATAGCTGTGTATGCTTGAGTTACCGCGTGGACCAGCCAATAGCCCCAGGAGGCAGCAGCTGGACAAAGCACTGGGTGTCTCCTGGCACCATGGGCATTGCCTTCTCTCTTCTGTCCCCTCTACAGCCTGCTGTTTTAGATTTTTGGTTACTTCACTGTTGAGTCATTTTCTAAGGTCACTGGCCATCGAGTTTCCCTCTCTTGATGTTTTCATGCTGATTGTGGTGGACGATTTACTTTCCATATTGTCAGTAGACCCTCTCCGTCTGGTAGCTCTACTCATTCTTCTTCCCCCCCCCCCCTTTTTTTAAACATTTTATTAGGGGCTCATACAACTCTTATCACAATCCACTCATTCTTCTTTTTGACAGCACACCATCCCCAACTAATTTGCCTCCTCTTTCCCCTTCTGACTGCAGCACACTCATCTTTTCTCATCTTCTGTAGCTTCATCTATGGCATGACAGTCTCACCATTTTTCAGCATGATGATAATAAAACATTAATGACTCTTCTGTGATGAGAGGCTATCTTTCTATTTTTGAAAAACTGTATGTGGCAAGGCATTTGCAGTGGCTCTCTGCTCAAAGTCTGATTCTATAAATAAATAACATCTATGCAAGACTTTCCTAACAAAGTGCATTACACAGTTCCTTAAAAACAGTAGCGATAACTGTATTCTCTGTCATCTGACTGATCCTAGCCCCCTAAGGATGGGGTCATCAGGTTAAAAGGTTTAGTGATTTCCTTTTTATAGTTTAATAGGCATTGATTTCAGTCATTGATTTGCTAATACTCAGGATTTCTTTTCAGATCACTTTTTTATAAATGGCAGCTCTACTTCCCAGATTGTTTATGAGCTTCCAATGGTATGACTACAGGAAGTGCTGAAAGATCGGAAAACACCTATCTCCTCAGAAGTACTGAATTACTGTAGTGGCACAATCTCAGATTATTTGTGTCATAACAATTTTGTTCCAGGGTATCTATGAATATTGCCATTGCAAAATAATCCATAAACAGTAACAATTTTGGAAAATAGATTAGTGCATACTTCCATAACATCTCTGAGGTTTCTTAGCCTTGAAATGGAGTGATGTAGTTTTTTTCTTTCTCATTTTCAATTCTTTTTTTTTTTTTTTTCAGGAAGCCCTCCGGAACAGAAAGGTGAGTGTGTTTCCTTGGATTTTTGTTTATCCAAATATAATTTTTCAGGAAGCTTCTGGGAGACTGTCCCTATCCTTTTTTGCACGCCACTTGCTTCTGAACCCTTACGAAAACTCGAGCGTCTCCTCTGTCAGTAAACAGACTGTAGGCACCACAGCAGCCATCCCTCTGATCTGCATTCTCCCAGAGTTGAGTCAGTGGTTGCTGGCCTCTACAGTATCCGGGCATCTTGGGATAGGTCCGAGATGAGAAACCCCTTCTCTGTTTCATAGGTTGAAAATTCAATAAAATCTCACAAACGTCAGAAAAGGATCTTTCTTTATCTGAAGGGGATAAACAAATTCACAGGGAAAATTCTGATAGTGGATTTTGCTGACTATATACTCTTAGCCCTCTGGGAAAAGATGTTCACTCTGATCATTTAGAAAATACCAACTCTTCGCTGGCCTTTATTAGCCCAAAGACAGGGCCTTGAATGTTTACACTGTGTCTCTCCCAAGTTTTAGTCTGCATTGAACCACAATAGGTGGCCCCTTCAGGTCTGACAGCCTCTACTCACTGGCATCAGGTCTAGTCCAGCTCTCAAGGGAAGCACCAAGTGCCATGTTTTGGAGGGGAATATGTATGCTCTATTCCTCACATTCCTTTTGGTAGAATACTGGAAGAACAGGATAGGATCATATTAAAAGGAAGTAGTAGAAGAAAAAATTCTAGATTAATATACATGGACTATGGTTCTTAACTTGCTAATGTTAGTATTTCGTTAATGATTACTGACATGGCAAAACTTTAAAGAGAATGGACTTTTGATGGATAAGATCATCATATTGTTATCTTAATCCCATATCAAATAATTATAAATCATATTAAATTCTGTTATTTCAGACACAGCTCATTCCATCTTTTCCACCCTATGTATAAAGCCTTACAGAAGTATTGGTGGGAATATATGTAAATATTCAATAATCAGTTAGAAAATAGCTTCCACTTTCCTTCATAAAACGTTATACAATTTCTTGTTCCTGAGAGGATCCAAACATTTGAAGATTAGTTTCTTCTAGTCCATCACAAAGAAAACACAAAAGATGAGCAAACCCATTTCAATTGAATTTTGCCAATAACTCTCTGAAGTGTCTAAAAATGTGTAAGCCAGTGGTAGGTACTTACATGCTCACTGATTTGGCTTTCCTCCTGCACTTGGTGTCGTAGTGTATGTTTTGTGAAATGGAGGAGGACTTTGTGGCTTGGTGTCGGATAGATGGGTTTATGTTGGATGTGGATTTGTACAGTACTGGATTGGGATGTTTTCTTGATATGCACTTAACCTTTAAAAAAAAACTCTCTCTTACACATATGGGTTTCTGTGGATTTGTTTCTCTAAAGTACCCAGACTAATACACTACAGTTCATTTGTTTCTTTAGTTAATGTTATTCCTAACATTTCTTCTTTTGTATGGTTATAATAAATGGTATTGAATTCTTAATGTTTTTCATAGCTCTATTTGCTGGAATAAAGTTATCCAATCTATTTCTAGTTATTAACTTTATGTCCTGCTACTCTGCTGTATTCCTTGAAAATTTCTAGCAGGATTTTTGTAGAGGTTTTTAGGTTTTCTGTATATCAGATCAAATCATCTGCAAATAGTTAGAGTTTCACTTTTTCTCTGCCTTGTTGTGTTCCCTTGATTAATTTATGGTGCTGATGGTACTAACTAAAACTTCCAACAGACATTGGAAAGGAATGCTGAAAGGGGGCATCCTATTCTGGTCCCGTTTTCAGTGGGAGTGTTGCTAGCGTTAGTCCATTGAGCATCGTGTTGGCTGTTGATTTCTCATATATAATTTTTATTATGTTGAAGAATTTTCCTTCTATTTCTATATTGTTGAGTGTTTTGAACAGAAATGGTTTTGAATGTTGGCAAAGGCTTTGTCAGCACCTATTGTTATGGTCATGTGGTTTTTTATTTCTTTCCTTATATATGTAAGTGGATTACATTGCTTGTTTTGTTTTTAAATTATTGAACCATCCCTACATACCTTGAGTGAATCCAAATTGGTCCTGGTAAATTATTTTTTTGATATGCTGCTCTATTCTATTGGCCAGGATTTTGTGGAGGATTTAGCATCTATGATCCTGAAAAATATTGATTTATAATTTTCCATCTTTGTGAGGTCTTTGCCAGATTTAAGTTTCTGCTTTGTGCTGGCTTCAGAATATGTTTGGGAATTTGTTTTCTTTTTCTATAATCTGGAGGAACTTGTGTAACTATTGGTGGAGTTTTTTTGTGTGAATGTTTCATTTAATTCCCCTGCGTAACTACCCAGACTTGAGTTTTTCATGGTTGGTAGTTTCTTAATGACTTCCTCTATTTCTTCTTCTGTTATCTGTCTGTAATTTTTTAATATCTGTCTGCATTAATTTGAGTAGGTGATGTATTTCTAGGTATCTGTCCATTTTTAGATTGTTGAAATTGTCTTCATGGTATTTCATAGCAGTTTGTTATTATTCTTTTCATTTTATTTGGATCTGTTGTAGTGTCACCATTTTCATCTCTTATTCTTGGTATTTGCATTTTTCCTCATATTTCCTTTGTTAAGTTTGCTAGTGGTCTATTTCGTTAAACTATTCAGAGAATCAGCATCTTTTTTCGATGACTTTTTCCATTGTTTTTGTTTGTTTTTCCATCCTGTTTATTTCTGCTTTGAGCCTCATAATTTCTTTCCTTCGTTTATTAAAGTATTGCCTTGCTGTTCTTGTTCCAGTCCTTGGGATCTTGTGTTAAGATGTTAATTTTAGATGTGTGTTGATAGATATATATATATATATATTGGCCTCCTAAAACTTCATTCACTGGGTCAGAGAGGTTTTGATCTTTGTGTTATAATTATTATCTGTCTCAAGGAATTTTGTCATTTCCTCTTTTGTTTGCCTTATATACCAAGTCATTTTTGAGTGTTACATTGTTCGGTCTCCATGTGTTTATGTTTACGTTGCTTCTTGCTTTATTGGTGATTTCTAATTTTATAGTTTTGTGTTCTGAGATTGATTGATTGTAGAAATTCATTTTTTTAATTAGTTGAGGCATGATGTGGCCTAATATGTGGTCTAACCTTGAGAATGTTTCATGTGTGTTGTAAAAGAATGTATACAGTGGTTTTGTCAGATCAAGTGTTCTCTGTATGTCTATGAGGTTATTTTATTGATATCACTTTATTAATTATTAATTACTAATAAGTAAGCTTTTTGTGTTCTTGGCTGAGTTTTTTCTGGATGTTCTGTCTTTCCTTGAGAGTGGTATATTAAAGTCTCCTGTTATTATTGTTGCTGTGTCTATATCCTACTTCAATTCTGTAGGGATTTGAGTGATGTATTTTGAAGGTCTTTCATTGGGTGGATATATACTTATTATAGTTATGGCTTACTGGAATTTTGTTCCCTTTATCATTATGTAGTTTCCTTTCCGATCCCTTATTACATTGTTTGTTTTGAAGTCTATCTTCTCACAAAATAATATCACTACCTTTGTATCTTTTGGTTGCAATGTGGTTGGTATGCTTTAGTCTAGCCTCTGATTTTCAATCTGTTCATGCTTTTCCTTGTGATGTGTGTTTCTAGTTATACCCGAGGGATAAGGATTTAGGAGTTTTTATTTTTATATGGTGCAAGTTTTGTTTATTCATTTACTTTTTTAAAAAATTTCATTTTATTCCTTGTACCATCCATCAACTCTCCCTTTTCCCAATTTGGTACTGGGTCTCTTTGTAGTTATCAATGTCTTATCTATTGTTGTATAAACAACATTTCTTTGTGTTTCCTTATGATAATGATCTTATAAAGTGTTTATCATAGTAAAACTTATTGGTTTTGCTAAGAATAATGTTCTCTGGTTTGGCCTATTATCTAGAGGTGCTTAGTATGATTATCTTTTTTTTTTATGAATGAATAAAATTCCACATTATGAATGACCCAGAGCATGTTCATCTAATTATAATATCCCCTTTAGAGTTGGGGATTTTAGTTGTTTCCATGTTTTTACTATTATGAAAATTGCTGTAAAAATAGGTGTACATATGTGCATGTCATATTTAATTTCTTTAATGTGTGTGCCCAGGAAAGAGATAATTGGATCATAATGTACTTGGATTGGCATTTGCTTAAGAAAGTACCAAACTGATTTCCCAAAAGTTTGTACAATTCTCCAGTCCCACTAGCAATGTAAAAGCATTCCCTATATCTGTACATCCTTTCCAGAATTTGTTTTCTGTTTTTGGATGTGACCTAAAGTGTTGGTGTGAAGTGACATCTCATTGTTGCTTGAATTTGTATTTCTCTTATTGCTAATGATCTCACACATTCTTCATACATTGTTGGCCACCTAGATATAATGTAAAACAAATTGTCCGTTTCAGCCAATTTTATTGGATTATTTGTGTATTTCTTTTCTTTTCCCCCCTTGATATACATATCTTTCTTCTTTTTAAAAATCATTTCATTGGGAGCTCTTACAACAATTATAACAATCAATAATTTAATTTGATCAAGCATCTGGGTAAAATTGCTACCATCACTTTCAAAATAGTTTCTTTCTTCTTGAATTCTGATATCAGCGCCTCTTTATCCCCTCCTTCCCCCACACTACCTGCCAGGATCCCTCATTAAATTATATTATTATTATTATTTTTAATGTTTGCTGTATCTTACACCATCCAATGTAACCGGTCACCTACAATTATGTTATTCATTCCCCTCAAGTGGAGTTAAACAGTCGTCATTGCTATTTGCTACCCCTTCCCCCCTAGTCCCCTCCTCTTATTGTTAAGATGTTGTAGTTTTCTATAGATTTTGGAGAGTAGCCTTTTATGTGATGTATTATTACCGAATATTTTTTCCCAATCTATGGGCTCTCTGTTCACTCTTTCAATGAAGTATTTTGTTCTCCAAAAATGTAATGTTTTTCGCAGGTCTCAGTTCTTTATTTTGTTTTCTATACTTTGGATATTGTTCTGTATGTTTGATAGTGTGTGTATGCCTTGTAATAGGGTCCATAACTTTGTCTCTATATTTTTATTGTTGGGTTAATAATTTTGTGACGAACACTTAGGTCTTTCATTCATCTTGAGTTTTTCATTTTTTTGTGTGTGTATACATGATGTGATTTATGGGCCTCATTTAATTCTTTGGCAGGTGAAGATCTAGTTTTACCAGCATCATTTGTTGAAAAGGCTGTCTTTTGCTCATTTAATGTGTTTTAGTACAGTATCACAAATTAGGTGTCTACAGGTCCTTGGTTGTATTTCTGAGTCCCGAATACTAATCCATTGGTCTTTATATCGATAGTTGTACCACTACCAGTCTGTTTGATTACATAACTATAGAGTAGGTTATAAGGTATCAGAGCGAATGGCCTCAACTTTGTCCTTATTGTATAATACCCTTTTAGTTAGCCCAGGTTACTTTCCTATCATAAATTTGGTAACTATTTGTTTCCACTTCTTTGGAAAATTTTCATAGCGATTCGGTTAGGAACAGCATTGAATTTGTAAATTAATTTTGGTAAGAATGGATTTTTCACAATATTTATTCTACTTATTCAAAAATGTAGTAGCTTGTTTGTTTGTATAAGTTCTTTCAGTTTCTTCAAGTAGTATTTTAAGTTTTTCTTTATTGCATCTTTAGTTCCTCTAGTAAGATTTATTCCTAAATATTGTATCTCTTGTGTAGTTATTTCAAATGGCATTCTTCGCTTGGTATATTTTTTAGTATCTTCATTCTTAATATAAAAGAATCCAACTGATTTCTGTATGTTGATCTTATACCTGCTGTGCGACCACATTTTTCAAGTAGTTCCAGAGACTGTGTAGTTGAATATTCAGGCTTTTCTATAAATAGAATGATGCCATCTGCAAATAAAGAGAGTTTCATTTCTTCTATGCTCATGTGCATAGTTTTTGCCTCCTTTTGATGTCTAATTGCTCTCGCTGACACTCCCAGAACTATAGTAAATAAAAATGGTGATCAAGGGAATCCTCTCCTAGACTCCATTTGAGGAAAAACTGATTTTAATTTCTCCCCAATAAGTGAGATGCAGGTTATTGCCTTAGCTTATATTGATTTTACTGTGTAGAGAATTTTCCTTCTGTATCTATTTTGTTGAGTAATTTTATCAGGAGTGCATGTTGAATATTATCTGATGCCTTTTCTCCATCAATTCATAGAATCACATGTTTCTTCTCCTGTATTTTTTATATAGTAAATTACAGTCTTTATTTTTCTAATATTAAATTATCCTTGCATATTTAGTCTGTATCCCTCTTGATGGTATTGTGTATATTTTATATTGAATTGAAATCTGCTGGCTAGTATTTTATTTAGGGTTGGTATTTATATTTATTAAATATTTTCCTGTGCATTAATTTTAATTCCGGTTATATCTTTGCATTGTTTAGGTATCAGAGTTATAGTTGTTTGATAAAATGAGTTTAGGAGTGTAATATCCATTTGCACGTTGAGGAATAGGTTATGTAAAATTTGTATTACGTCTTCTCTAAATGTTTGATAGAATTCCCCAATAAAACTACCTGGATTCAGAATTCTTGATGGAATTTTTAAAGACTAAACCTATTTATTCTCATGTTACAGGCTTTTGAGATTTTCTACAAATTTAAGTAAATAATGTATTTACTAGATATCTATCATTTCTTCTAGATTTTTAAATTTATTGGAATACATTTTTATGTCATTGGGTCTTGTTGTACAATTTATTCCATTTCTTATTTGTTGAATTTCCTTTTTCTCATTCTCTTCCTTTGTTAATTTGTCAGTGAAAGATTGGTCTTACATTTCATTAGTTTGGCTTTCCAGCTATTCAGTTCTATTAGTCTGTTCTTTTACAATGTTGTTTAATTCTGTTATCTTTGCATTCATCTTCTGCATTCCGGTTTTTCTTATAAACATTGCACTAAAGGTTCCACTTTTTTATTTTCTTTTGCTTCCTTAGAGCCTTTACCAGTTGAAAAGCTGATTATCAATTTTATTAAATCATATTTTAAAAAAATCAATTCTCGTTCTTCTTACTTCTTTTCCTGATATTTCAAGGTTCTTTCATCTTCAGACAATTTCGTTCAACCCGAGCATTGCTCATTTGCTCGTGGTTACTTGCTTGCTTTCTCTCCTTCTTTCTCTCAACTCTCTTTTATTTATGTAAAATGATATATTTTCTGTTTCCATGGGGTCTTAATGCAACTGTGAGTGGTGGTTGGGATGCTGGATTCTGTGGCATTTATGTGGCACAAAAGAATCATAAAATCCTTAAAACAAAGAGAGGAATAAAGAAGAATGGAGAGAGAAGAGAGAAGACTGAAATGACACACAGAGAAAAAAAATTATCAGCTGCTTGTAATAATTTTTAAAATTATAAAAACTGTAAAATCAGAAAGAAATGATAAGATTGGTAATTGATTGGGATCATCCTTTGGCCCAGGGACATTGTAGTCTGTGTGGGCGAGAGCCCAAGGTGTCACTACAGGAAAGGTGAGGCATTGATTGGGGCAGTTGCAGAGTGTGTGATGGAAGATCTTGTGCAGCAATTGTGAGCGATACCTAGCTGGAAGAGTGAAGTGGATTTGAAAACTACATCAGGGAAGAAAATCATAGAATATTGGGGAGCAGGAGGGGAGACAGAATGCTAGTACAAACTGCCAGGGTACTAGTGAAGACATGGCCTTGAACCAGCAGAGAATTGGGGCAATCATGGGAACCACCTGGTAACTAAATTATTAAGACTATGAACAATGTCCTATAGAATGAAAAGTGAGAGTAAATGTAAATCATTATGAATTAAAAATCATTTCATAGCTTCACTTCATAAAATGTTTATTATTTTTTTTCCTAGGAGGGACACAGGAATTTAAAGGTAAGTTTTTGTCTAACCCCAGAAACAATATACAAAATAGGAGCCAATTATCCCATCTCAATTTTTTGTGGTGGGGGAAGGTAAGGAATTGTGTAAGATGTGATTACACAGAAGTCACATCTCAAATTTGCCAAAATATTTTTCGAATGTCAAATAGATCTGTTTTACATTTACAAAACAATGTGATGCTCATATCAAAGAAGCAAATTAATTTCATAAAATAATTTTCTGAAAACTCTCATGAACTTTTCAAAGAAAATAGAATTACTTACAACATCATTATTTTGTAAGCTGAAACTCAGGTTAAATCACAAAATATATGGATGGCAGAGGAGTAATACCTTACAGAGGAGAGTGAAGAGAATGAGGAAGAGATGCAGGAGACAAGGAAGAAATGTTTAAAGACACCAGTAAGATTTTTTGAAGAATGCATAGCTGTTTAGTGTAAATGTAGCAAAAATATCAAGACAGTGCATAAGCACACTCACTCTTTGTGACTGCTAACTATGTTGAGTGTGCTTATAAGAATAGTGGTTGAGCACTGTAAAGTAATTGTAAGGCTCTGTTTTGACCAACTAAAATTTTCCTGTAGTGCAAAATGTCTTCCCTAGATTCCATGTTGACATGTATGTAGCCTAGATTCCATCTGTACACATATAGTGTAGAGATCACTAAGGGGTATATCAGGAGGGTATTGCCAGAGTCAAGCTAAATTCAGAAGAAGACATGGTATGAGAAATATTTTTTCTGGGCTTTGCCAAACTTATCTTGTTGAAAGCAGAGATTATCACCGATGAAACACATAATTTTCTAGATCCTTGGTGCTTACTTCACCCCATTACTGTGACCTCAATTCTACCTTACATGGCAGATGAGACAAGAACATGCACACTGCTACAGAGAAGAAATCATAACACAAGAAAGCCAGAAAAGATAAATGCCTCAGGTCCAAAAATGAGAGTGGAGCGACCATGAGGATTAGGGGAGGGGAGGGGAATAAAGGGGGTACCGATTACACAGATCAATCTAGAACACCCTCCAATGGAGAAGCATAACAGAAAAGTGGGTGAGGGTCGATGGATGACGATGTAAGATATAAAAATAAGAATCTATAACTTATCAAGGTTTTGTTGGGTAGGGTGGATATGGGGGAGGGGTAAGAAATGGGGAGTGGATAGCAGGGGTCCAAGTGGGAAGAGAATGCTTTGAAAATGATGATGGTGGCATATATGCAAATGTGCTTGACACACAGGAGGAATGTATGGATTGTGATAAGAGATGTAAGAGCCCCAATAAAAGTAAGGAGGGAAAAAAGTAGGGAATACCAGAGAGTATTGAAGAATAATATCCATTTTAACAAATGGAATAATTCTACCTTCTTTGTCAGGTTGAATTTGATCAAACATGCAATTAAGATTAAGTAATAATTATTGCCAATTAGGTTGCAAAAGTTGAAAATAAAGGGAAAAGAGAGGCTTATTACCATTGTGTCATCTTTGGCTCACAAAGACTGTAAATAACATAGCTGAACCATCTTTTTGGATTTCTGAAATTTGGGGTCTTTTTGAAAGCACATGGACTCATCTGTCTTTCGTGTAGCAGCTGTTTTGTGAAATTCTGACACTATGTTAAGTGTAACTCAGTGTTCCTTCAAGGAAGGTGAACAGTAGGAAAAAATGGCTCCATCCATCCTCCTGGTCAGGAAGGGAACACGGAAGATACAGGTGCTATTGAAAACTATAGCACAGATATAGATGATGCCCAGCTATCAGGTAAGATTGAGTCTGGTGTCTTAAAGGCTTGTCTCTAAACAAGCAGCCATCTAAGTGAGATATCAACTAAGTCCATATTGAAGAAACACACCATCATCAGTCATTGAAAGATTGGAATCCATATAATCAAGTCGAAGGACAGATTACTATCAGAGCCTAAGTTGTGAGAATCTGGGGTGCAGAAGGTGATGGATGACAGTGGGAGACCAAAATTTGTTGCACTTCATAGGAAATAAGCCTCCAGAGAATTCCCCCTCAATAAAATTGATGGACAGGAGGTAAATGGTTACTAAACAGAGTTCTTGGTAGAGAGAAGTGTAGAAGATCAAAGGCATAAATCTGACCTGACAGGTAAAATTTTTCAGTAGACCCTCCTATGATGCAGGCTGGATCTGATCTTGTTTCTTAAATTTTCTGTAGTTTTGATTTGTATTGTTTTTGTTTGTTCATATTAGGGTGTACCTCAGAGGTATTATGTCATTGGAGGTTACTCTCTTGAAGCTGTTTTATATGCTTTGCTTTATGGTATATGAACCCAAGATTCATGAGCAAAAAGGGACAGGAAGTAGAAAAATGGTTTCAGGGGGAACGGGGTCTGTGGGGTGGGTATTTGTAGAAGGGAAACAATGTCAAGGAGTTCATGTAGAAAAAGAATGTTTGGAAACTAATTGTGGTAGTAATTGTACAATTCTGTACAATGTGATAGAAATATGGAATGGTGTGATATATGTATTAAATCCCACTTAATAATAAATTCCTTAAAAATAACGTATGAAGAAAGCAGAAGGTCAATAAACAATTGAAACAAAAGCACGGCAAGAAAGACTACACTGGATGTCAGCTTAGACTCTGAAATCAGCTCCTGAGCAGAGAAACTGAAGAGAAAGGAGGGAGCGTGGCTCATCGCAGCAGAGCTGTTGCAGCTCTGCATGCAGAAGGCAGCTGCCCTCATGGCAGAGAGCATGGAGAGAGGGAAGATCTGTGTCATGTTCCATGGCAGCACCAGCCATTGTGAGGACAAACAGACAGTCATACAACAGGTGCACCACTACACTTGATGGCAAGATGCCCTGCTGGTGCAAGTTCAGGCCCTGGGATAGCCCCATGACTTGCTATAGCCTGGAGTAGCATGCACTATAATGAGGAAGGCACAGAACCAATGGGTGCAGGGAGCGAGGGGCTTCAGGTGAAGCAGCAGCTCGAGAGTTGTGTCAACAAGTTTGTGTCTGATCATATGCACCTCATCCCTCCATGACCAAGAAGATGGAGTCTCTCTCATCTAGGGTAAAATAAAAGTCTTTGCGAGTAGCCATTGTGGATAAGGGCATGGATCTATATCACAAGAAGAAAGGGAGTTTGGGTGTTGTCAATGAAAGTCCTGAAAGAAAAAATAAAACCTGAGGGATGCGGCAGGTTTAAGGAATATGTCACTTGGCTTTGGCACTAGTTCATTTAGAAGTTTTACTTCACAGTAGGTTAAGTCTGCAAAACTGGTGCTAAAATTTGGGTTGGAAGAAGCGCAGAAGGTTGACACAGAGCCTAAATTTTATGGGGTAGCTGCTTATCCTTCCAGTGCTGTGCCCTGCAGTGCCGAACCATGGTGGGGTAGTGATGACTCTTACGCATTTGGTGATGCCATCCAAGGAGTCAGCAGTTTGAAAGGATCAGTTGTTCCTCCAGAGAAAAATTGGGTTTTCTACTCCTGTAAGCAGTGAATATCTCAGAAACTCATGGGGAAGATTCTACCCTGTCCTGTGGGGTCACTGTGAGTTGGCATTCCGTCAACGGAAGTGATTTTTCTTTTATACCAAGCCAAAGCTTCCCCCAGGTACCACAGTACTGTTGCAGGTACCCATAGGCTGTCAGATTCCTCCACCTGTCTATGACCTCATGGAGATTTAGGAGGGGCATTTCTCTGTCTTGACAATCTCCTGCTTAATGACGTATCATTGCCTCATTTTGCATAAACTATAAAACAAAATTCATATGAACATTAATTTACAAGTGCATTATCTAGGTATTTGTTTTGCTTGGATTTCTTTTTTATTAACAAGCTCCTGAAATTGTGTGCCATTTCAAATTGGAAGAAAGGTTAGTTTGGATAAGATGTTTGAAATGGATGACAAGATGTGTTGTTCTTGAAATTATCACATTTGTGTTCTTTCAGCATGCAGACTATGCAAGGACATGGGAGATTGCCATGTTGGCTATGAATAACAGAGCTTCCTTCTCAATGGCTGCCCTTGTGGCCTGAAGTTGATGTCCAGTACAGTGACAGGCAATCTTGCAGTGATCATCTTTCCCTTGAAAGAAAAGGTGGTTTTCATTGTGAGGAACCAGTCTCTAGCACTAAATAATGAGAGAGAAAATGCTGTCTGCTTAGTGAACAAAATTACACTCAATTGAAAAAGATTAGTTAGATGAACCCTTGTTTATCTTCCAGCCTATGGGACCCCAGATTCTATATATTTTGACCACTGGGCACCATCAACTTTCTTCACCGCATTTGCCTATGCACCCACTTTGTCTTCATCATTCGTGTTGGGGTAGGCTGGTGTGCTTCTTCCTTGTGGGCTTTGTTGTTCCTTAGCTAGATGGCTGCCTGTTTGTATTCAAGCCTTTAAGGCCCCAGGCACTACATCATTTGATAGCCGGGCACCAACAGCTTTCTTCACCACTTTTGCTTATGCACCATTTTTTCCTCAGCGATCGAGTCGGGGCATGCTGGTGTGCTTCTTCCATGTGGGTTTTGTTGTCTCTCAGCTAGATGGCTGCTTGTGTATCTTCAGATCTTTAAGAATTCAGGGGCTATATGTTTTGGTAGCCGGGCACCATCAGCTTTCTTCACCACATTTGCTTGTGTACCAATTGTGTTCAGCGATCGTGCCAGGCAGGTGAGCATCAGACTGCTGAATGGTTAGAACAAAGTGTTCTTGTCTGGAGAGAGTACTTGTGCAGGGGCCCATGTACATCTGTTTTCTTAATACTCAACCTACAAATATATGCACAAAAAATATTTCCCCATTTCCATATATAAATATATTTACATATGTATATGCCTGTATTTAAATCTCTATGATTACCTTTGCCTCTGAGTCCTTTCCTCTATTTCTTAGTACTTTCCTCTTGTCCAACTATCATGTTCTGCTTTCATTTGGGTATTAGGAATACCTCTCGGTTACATTGCCCTTGATACAGCCCTGCCAGACCTCCAACACCCTCCTTGACACTGATTTTGGATCACTTGTTGTTCCCTTGTCCCTGGGTTTGTTAACACCCTCTTCCTTTCCCCCGCATCTCCTATCCCCATGTCCCTCCGGAACTGTCATCCCATTGTTCTCTCTTCTGGCGTGTTTATTCTGCCTCTCCCTTCCAGGTAGACATGCTATGTGCCATCACAAGACTGAGTAAATGAGTCTTGGTCTACATTAGGGGGGTTCCTCGGATTGTTGGCCATCTTCCAGACATCATGTAATATCCTTTATATAGTGATTGCTCTTTCTTGACCACATGTCCAACTACTTACTTAGTCCCTGTAATATCAGACTCTTGTTCAACAAAACGCTTGGCAACAGGAAAGACAAGGGATTTTCAAGTCAATCAAGAGACCCAGGTGTTAGACAGTGAATCCCTTAGGGTGTGAGTTCCTGAGAGCAAATATGGGCAGCACTCTGTCACCTCATATCACTTTCTGCCCATGGCATTTGTGGTATATACTGTTTCTGCTCCAATCACACTCAAAAAGTTTATTTTTTTTGCAAATGGAGTTTTACATACTATTTTATTAACTATATATTTATTGTCATACATACCACATATCATACAGTGAAATCATTTAATTATATTAAGGAAATTGGTGCAATTTTCATCAGAATAACTTTCAGCACATTTTCTTCTTGTATTTATTGTCCTAGCTCCCTCATTCTCACTTGCCATGCCTGTAGACAATTATCCACCTAGATACTCTCATTACAGATTTACCTATCTTGTGCTTCATATAGCAAAAATCATACAAAATAAAAACCGTAAGTAGTCAAAAATGATAAACAACTGCCATGAAGAAACAAAATATAAGAAAACCTCATTCCAAAAGAAAGCATAAAATATTAAACACTGAAACAATTTTAGAATGGGTCAAAAGGGAAATCAAATGATAAAGGATTGCATTATAATCTAACGATATCTGCCATAATCAACCTTACAGTGCTGTCTGACAGCAAAGCTATTGGCATCGATGGACTACGGTCAGAGGTGATTCACAGGAGGTTTAATCCAAGCCAACGTGGACACCTTATTTGACAAGGGGTTTGTTCTCTGTCTACCAACTTAATACTGAAGTGGTAGTGTACCCTGTTTGCTGCTAAAAAGCTCTGATATATTTTCCTCCTGGCTTAATTTTTCTTAATTTAAATTTTCCACATCAAGAAATAAAGTGATTGGAATAAAATGATAGAGCAAAAAGCTGAACAGAAATATTCAAAGGGCAGCTTGAGATGACAAAATCAGGTATCATAGTGAAGTGCAAAAAGAGTTGGAGTTTGAAAGTGTAAAAGAACATAATAAGTATACCTTAAGGTAAAGAAAGAGAAAAGAAATGAAGATGAGGGATCGAACTTCCAATTCAAACAGTGTAGGATTCTGTTGGACAAAATATTGAATGATGTCGGAAGCATCAGAAGAAGATGTCACGGATACACAAAGTCACTTAATCACTGTTTGGTCTTGTGACTGCTCATTCCAATGAGTTGTAATCCATACTGAAAGCTACAATCCTTGACCTTCACCACCTAGTGCTTCAACTCCTCCTTCTTTGTGCAAGCAAGGTTGTGTCATCTGCATACCTCAGCTTGTTCATAAATCTTTCTCCAATCCTGATGCTGAACTCTTCTTCACGTAATCTACTCTCTGCAGATTTACTGAGCATATAGATTGAACAAGTATGGTGAGAGGATACTGCCCTGATGCACAGCGTCCCTGATTTTATGCCACACAATATTCCCTTGTTCTGTTTGTACAACTGCCTCTTGATCAATGTACAAATTCAGAATGAGCACAATGAAGTGTTGTGACATTCCTATTCTTCTAAAAGTTATCCACAATTTATTATGGTCCACACAGTTGATAGTTTTGGCATATTCAGTGAAACACAAGTAAACATCTTCCTTTGAGTAAACATCTCTCTTTTGAGCCAGCATCCATCAGACATCAGCAATAACATTCCACACCCATGTTCCACGCTCTCTTCTGAATTTGGCCTGAACTCTGACAGCTCCCTGTCAATGTACTATTGCAATTGTTTTCGAATGATGTAAAGGAAAAAGGATGTTCGTGTGAAACCAATGGCCTCTTTCTACAGTTTGAGCATTCTGTCGGGTCACCTTTCTTTGGGATGAACATTAATGTGGATTTTTCCCATTCAGTTGGTAATGGGTTTATTTCTACATTCATTCATTTTCTGATGAATTCTGCCTGTGTGCAGGCCCTTTCAGGTTATTCAAAAAAGACTTATTACTGGGGGTGGGTGGGTGTGGGTGCTGTAAATTGAATTTTGGATTTCACTGTCATCCATGGACTTCTGCAAACTGGGGGCTCAGAATTTAATCTCTAACATACTTCCCTTTTATGTATATAGTTTCCTTTTGTATATACAGGTATTCAATCTGTATATATATATATATATATATATATATATATATATATATATATATATATATATTCTTGGTAAAATTAGCCATGTTACCTGGGAATTTCAATCTGGTGGTCATTGAAGCTGAGCTCTTGCAAGAAGGAGGAGAGGAGGAGGGTGAATTGGGTGATCCAGGTGAAACTATGAAGATTCTGTCCCCCAATCCCACCTCCACCTCTTGCAGAAACTCTGGCCACCATGCAGGACTTTCAGGGGTCACAGAGGGAGGTGATGAGAGCACCAAGTGAAATGAAGGTTGTAATTCTGTGTGGGAGCAGAGAAGGAGAAGGGCTGGAGCAGTCCAGAGCAGGAGAGTCCCTCACTTCTGCAGGTTGCAGAGCCAAGATTGACTGGGCTGCAGGGGTCTCGACATTGTGTCTACCTCTGCTGAGTTGTCCGGGGATGAAAAAGCAGGGAGGGAAATCCTAGAGCACAGATAATTTGGGGCTTCCACCTGCATCCTCAGAATTTGAATCCCTAACTGATGGTCTCTGGCTTGGGCAGGGAGAGTTCTAGGCAGGACGGTGTGTGAGGAACATCTTTCCGGCGTTCCCTTGCCTTCTGCCAAACATTGTTAACATGAGTTTACCGATCAACTTTCCAGTTAGACAATCTATTTGTAATTCTTTCAATTTACTCCCTAATATAGTTTTGTCACAGTTGATGCTTTCAAAATTTCTAATTTTTATCTAATTTGTTTTTCAGAGAAACCGGTGAAACTGATTGGTACGTTTCCATTTTTTGCACAAATACACGTGGGGCAAACAGAAGAAAACAAGTACAGAGTGTATGAATGCAAGGCTTTGGGTCTCTTGATATTGGGCTGTGAAACTAACTTGATCAGGAATAAAGGAATGCAATTTCTGTGACTTCATTTGTAATTTGGCTTCCACTAATTTTTCATAAATTCTTCTACTTTTTTTCAGAGAAAAACACAGGAGACAAAGGTGAGCTTCATTTTCACACACATACAGAGAAAATAATTGAAGAAACAGCATTCATAGTTTTCCTGAGGGTGTGGCGATTTATGTACTTATTGTTTGAACCCATAATAATGTCATCTAATTGAAATTCTTTTGCCTTTACTAGTAAATTGTTTCTATCTTTTTAGAGAAATTCTTATTAATCATAAAGAAAGATGAAACAGAAAAGACTACCTATATCCATAAAATATAATTTTATGTGCACAGGCTTAGATTTGAAGCAAGAAACTTTCTTTAAACTTTCATGAACATTTGCAAGAATATGGAATTATTTACAAAAATGCTAGACACCTGGATCTTGTGTGAAATCAGGAAATAGGTGTTGGCAAAGGAAAGAGATATCTGAGAAAGGACTGTAAAGGAAGAAGAAAGATGGGAGACATGGAAAAAGCATTTAAAGGAAATGAAGGAATACATTTTGGAGAATGTGAAGTTATACAGCAACATTGTACAGGCAAATGTGTGCTCTAGAGTCCATTTTGTTCACATCTTAAATTGGAAAAATGAAGGGTGTTTATGGATGAAATGCATGTATGTACATATATATTAAAATCTGATATTTAAAGATCACGCTAGGGTACCCCGATATAATACTGTACTGAGCAGAGGACATGGAATGGGGATATCAGTACAGTGCTGAGTTAGATTGATATTGCTGGAAGCAGAAAATACCAGAGAGATGCTTGCTTGTTTTACACTGACCATGAGAAAACATTGAATTGTATGAATATTAGCTTTTTGATTTGAAAGTATGCGAATTCCAGAACATTGCATCATGTTCTCGTGAACTCTGTACAATGACCAAGGGGCAAACATTCTCATAGAACCAGGGAATACTTCGCGGTTTACAATCTGGAAAGGTGTGTGTCTTGGTTGTATCTTTTCAATACAGGTATTCAATCTGTATGTTGAAAATCTCATCCAATAATCTGATCTATGTAGAGAAGACTGTGGTATCAGGATTAGAGGAATGCTTACTTACAACCAGAGGGGTGCAGATTAAGGAGACTGGACTGCCAAAATCCACGAGAAATGGAAAGAATATCAAATACTACATGGTGTAGCATAGATTTAAACTCAATGTAAAGACAAACAAAATTCCTTAAAACTGGACCGTAGAAAATATCATGATCAATGGAGAAGTTTGAATTGTCATTTTACTTGGACCCAACATCAATGTTTGTTATTGGAAGCAGCTGTGAAGAAATAATTGAGGTATTTCATTTGGCAAATCTGCTGTACAAACTTCTTTGAAGTTTTACAGAGCACAGATTTCACTTTGAGGTCTAAGGCCCAATTGAACTGAACCAATGTATTGTCCATGGTTGAAATTTTGCCTTGTGTACTTGTGAATGCTAGATAAAGACTAGGAAGATAATGGAAGAATCAGTCCTTTTGAATTGTGGTACTGGCAAAGAATAGTTCATGGATCATGGTTTGTTTGAAGGACAAATCTGTTTTGAAAGAATTACCAGCAGAGTACACGTTAGAAGAGAGGGTGGAAGACTTTGTCTCAAGTTCTTTGGAAATGTTGTCAAGAGAGGCCATTTCATGGAAAAGTAAATGTTTGGTAAAACAAAAGGCATTCAAGAAGGGGAAGGCCTTTGATGAGATGTGTTGACACAGTGGCTGCAACAAGAGACTCAAACATGAAAATTGTGAGGAGAGTATATAAGACTAGGCACTGTTTCATTCTGTGGTTCATAGGGCCTTGATGAAACAGAAATGACTCATGCGCATCTATCAACAGCTATGCACTTGTATTAAAAATACTTTTGATTAGTGTTGTTGTAAAAGGACATTTGCTATGAACATGTCATAAGTCTTGCAAAATTTATAATTCAAACTTCAGATTCAATTCTAAAACCAAAGATAGATTTTCCAACTGCTGCTCTTTCCTCTTTTTCACCTAAATTTTGCATTTCAATCACCAATAGTTATCAATTTATTTGGCTTGTGTTTGGTTAATTTGCAAGCGAAGTTATTGATAGAATTCTTCAATTTCTTCATCACTAGCTTTTACATATGGTGCATATATTTTAACAAAAGTTGCATTGATTTGATTTCCTTGAAGGCAGAGAGGTGTAATCCTATCACAGAAAGCATTGTACTTCATGACTGATTTTCTTTTCTTTTTTTTTTTTTTTAAATTATTTTTTATTTTTTAACAAATTATTGGGGCTGATACAATTCTTTTCACAGTTCATACATATACATACATCAATTGTATAAAGCACATCTGTACAGTCTTTGCCCTAATCATTTTTTTCTCCTCTTTTCTTCATTTACATTTTATTAGGGACTCCAACAACTCTTACCACAATCCATACATATACATACATCAATTGTATAAAGCACACCCATACATTCCCTGTCCCAATCATTCTCAAGGCATTTGCTCTCCACTTAAGCCCCTTGCAAATGTCCTTTTTTTGACAATGAATGTCTTGCTGTTCCTCTTGATTGTGTTATTCCCAGCATAGTAAATCATATGATTTTTTAAATTTAAAATGGCAAATTCTAGCCCATTTCAGCTTATTAATGCCTAAGCTCTCAATCTTTATGTGTTCCATTTCATCTTTGACCAATCCCAAATTTCCTAGATTTATACTTTGCATGTTTCATGTTGTGATCATTAGCATATTTTCCTGATGTATTCCTACTTTTACGGATGCACCATCAGCAAATGAGGATACTGTAGGCGCTACTCTCTTAGATTTAAAGTGATGTCACCATCACGGTTTCACCTCCCCTCAAAGAAATCAACTCCACCTCAGGCACATTTTGAGTACCATCCAAGCTGCAGGCCCATCAGCCAGTATTGTCTCAGACAGTGTTCTGTCTCAACTCATTAGGCCTTCAGTATGTGACAACGTTTCAAAAATACATATAAGCTTTTCAGTGGCTGTTTCCTCCGAATTTTTAGCCAAGTCTTTCATTCCTGTTTGACCTTACTCTGGAAGCCCTGCTGAAAACCGTTCACTTTGGGTGACCTTGATGGGCATGTGAAATTCCAGTGACATAGCAGACAGCATTAAAGCAACACAGAAAATATCACAATATGACAAACTGAAAAACAAATGGTAGAAACCAGGCATGGCAATATTAAATTTCAATCAAATAGATTTCAAGTCAAAAATCCATCATGAGAGACAAAAAGGGAACGATATAACAAATAAAAGTAAAATAGAACTAGAAGACAATACTTTAATGTACATATAAGCACCCCTTCAAATATCCTCATTATACATTAAATAAGCACACATTGCACAAAGTAAACTCGATGATATTTGTTCTGTTATACATTTGTTCTGTTCACTATGAGTGTAAATTGACCCGTCAACACTTAATAACCACAATTGCATTGAATAAACAAATACAAAGTTCAACAACAGTGTGGAAGACTTAGGTATTCCACTATATAAAATGGACAAATCACTGGAAAGAGAGTGTATAAAGACGCAGAAGAACTAAACAGCACGATCAACCAGAGTGTCTCTAGAAATACACAACAATTAGGTTTGTATTTTTTCCAGTGCTCATAAAATATTCTCTAAAATAAACCATATGTGTATTTTAAGCAAATCTTAATAAATACAATTTAAAAATATGGATTCCATACTGTCCATTTTCTCAGACGCCAATCCTGAAAATTTTAAAATAATAAGAAAAGGATGGACAAAAAGGCAAAAGCACGGAAACTAAACAACACACTGCTCACAAACGATTGTGTAATTCATGAAATTAGCACTGGGATTTTAAATTTCCTTGTAACAAAAGAGAGCAAAAACACAACTTACAAAAATCTGTAGGACACAGCAAAAGTTGTTTTCACAATGTAGAACCTGAACAACATACTACTTAAAAACTACTGGGCAATTAATGAAATAAGGAATAAAATTTTAAATTTTCTGGGACAAATGAGAACGAAAATACAACATACTAAATTTTGGGATATATAAAGAAAGCAGTACTCAAAAGGCAATCTATAGAAATAAATGCAGACGTGAAAGATAAAGAAAAGAAAAGAAAGGGAGAGAGAGTCCTATCCATAATTGTAGCAGAGCCTAAAGTGTGGGAATCTCTTTTGAGCAGGCGATGGAAGACAGTGGGAACTCAAGAAACATTTCTGGTTCTCCATAGGAATGAAGCCTCTGGGGATTGCCCTCTATTCAGGTGAGAGGGATGGGAGGAAAGTGGTTACCAAATAGAGTTCAGAAATCAAAGGGACTATCCCTGTGGGCAGAGAGGGTGGAGAAGTTCAATATCAATCACTGGAACCAGACTAGGGATTGACTGTGGAATAGACAATCCATTACACATATGTAAGTTCATTATGAAGCAGAAGAAAAATTAAAACAAGCCAACAGAGACAACATTCAACCTTAAATCTAATCCATTGATCTTTAAGAACATCTCAAGAAGAGATTTGAAGCATTGAACAATAATGACATTAGACTTGATGAACTATGGGAGGACATCAAGAGTATCATTCATGAAGAAAACAAACATTCATTAGAAAGATAGAAAAGAGCTCAGACCTTACTGAAGTTCTATATGATCAGAAAATCAACAACTGCAACACCCAAACATGAGACCAGCACACTATGTAACACGACCCAGAAATCAACAGAAAAGAAATCATAAATATTATAGCAGAAATAAATAAACAGGAAAACTGAAAAACAATGGGAAAAGTCAACAAAGGAAGAAGTTGGGTTATTGAAGGGATCAACAAACCACTAGCAAATTTAAAGGAAAAAGAATGAGAAGATGATAATATTTGGAATTAGGCCTGAAGGAGGTGGCATCACAATAGATCCAAATGAAATGAAAAGAATAACAACACAGTATTATGAAATGCTGTATACCAACAAATTTGATAATCAAGATGACATGATGACATGGGAAAATACCTAGAATAACACCCTCTTCCTAAATTTATGCGTATGGACATTAAGAACTTGAGAAGACCCATAGCAGAAGAAGAAATAGATAAAATTATCAAGAGTCTCCCAACTGAAAACAGCCCAGACCAGATGACTTCACAGGAAAATTCTACCAAGTTCTCTGAGAAGAGCTGATATCAATTCTACGCAAATTATTTCAGAATATAGAACAGGATAGCAAACTCCCAATCTCATTTTATGAATCCAGCATAATCCTGATACCAAAACCAGGCAAAGACCCACAACGTTAGAAAACTACAGACGAATATGCCTCATGAACAAAGATGCAAACATTCTTAACAAATCATGGCCAATAGAGTCCAAAAACAAAGCAAAAGATAATCCATCATTATCAAGTCATATTCATGAAAAGGATGCAGGGATAGTTAAACTTTTGAAAACTCATTAATGTAATCCATGACACAAACAAGAAAAAGGATAAGAACTATATATGATCATAGCAATTGATACAGAAAAAGCATTTGACAACATCCAACACCATTCTTTGTAAAAGCTCTTAAAACATTGGAATAGAATGGAAAATCTCAACAGAACAAAGGCCATATTTGAAAAACCAATAGCCAATCTTACACTCAATGGAGAAAAGCTGAAGACATTTCCACTGAATAAGGAAACTCAGCAAGGATGTCATTCATCTTTATTCTTATTCCACATTATGCTGTAAGTCCAAGCCAGAACCAAAACAAAAGAGCAAGAAATCAAGGGAGTACAACTGGGCAAAGAAGTGACGTTTTTGCTATTTGCAGGTGATATGATTTTAAATAGAGAGAATGTGAAGCTGTGTACAGCAGGATAGTTGGAAACAATTGAGGGAGTAGCAGAATACAAGGTCAGCAAGCAAAAATCAATTGGATTCCTGTATAGTGATGAGAATACGGGAAAAGTCATCGTGAAAACATACCATTTACAATAGCCTCACAAAATCTGAAATACCTAAGAATAAACTTCACCAAAGAAACAAAGGAACCTTACAAAGAAAACCACAGGACATTATTAAAAAAACAAGAGAGACCTATACACATGGCAGAATATCCAGTGTTACTGGATTGGAAAACTCAATATCATAAAAATGTTAATACTACCTATAGCACTCTGTAAATTCAATGCAATCTTGATCCAAATTCCAGCATCAATCTTTGAATAAATGGAAAAAACTAATTACCTACTTCATATGAAGAAGTAAGAAGCCCAAGATAGTCCAAGAACTCCTCAAAAGAATAGCAAAGCAGGTATTCTTGCAATATATCTAACTTCAAAACATATTAACAGCCACAATTGTCAATACAGTTACATAAACTAATGGATCAGAACAGAAACACAGAAATAAAAACATCTGCATGTGGACAAATGATATTTTTACAAAGTCCCAATAAGCAGTAAATGGGAAGGGGATGTCCTCTTTAACAGACAGTGCTGGAAAAACTGGATATCCATTTTCGACAGAAGGAAACAAGACCCATATCTGACCACATGCCCCTAAACCACCTCAAGGAACATCAAAAACCAAATGTAAAACACAATAATGTCAGGATCATTTATGAGAAAATTGAAATAAATCTATGTTCCCTAGTACAGGGCATACACAGACTACCATATGTAATAGAGGGTGCAAATACCATAAAAGACTAAATAGACAAATGGGACCTATAAAAAACAAGTTGTTTGTGCGCATTGAACGGAGTAATTACTAAAAGCAACAGTGTATTTCAAGCCTACAACAAGAAAGCAAAACAAAACAAATAATCCTCTGAGAAAGGGGGCAAAGGAACTGGACAGATGAATCACCCAGTATGAGATCCAAATGGCAAATAAATACAGGAGGAAATTAAAAGCAACCAAAAACATTTTATACATAACTCTTACATTGCTTATTACATTCCATATATCAATTTTATCAGGCATATTTGTACATAAGCTGCCATTGTTCTTTCCTAGATGAGTACTTTCTATTGAGCCCTTGGTATCAGCTTCTCCCCGTGCCCTGCCCACCCTCGTAACCCCTAGATATTTTATAAATTAATTTTATTTTCATATCTCCTGCCGACCAGTGTCTCTCTTCCCCTATGGTTTCGTTGATTTTTCCCCTGGAAGAGTGTGTGTGGTACTGTGTCCATCAGTTTCCTCTTCTTTCCCTCCTCCCCCCATCCCATCTGGCATCTCTCTTCCCATTCCAGCTCGTGGGTTGCACGTGTGCCAAGTTATTATGTATTATCTACAGCTATGTGCATGCTCTGGTCTAGTCCTAAGTGAGAGGCATTACTGCGGTCATGGTGGTGTGGGGTGAGGAAACCTCAAGGAGTCAGAGAAATATTGTGTGTTGCATCGGTGCTTTAGTGCACCATGTTGAATCACCCCTTCCCTGTGACCCCTCTGTGGGGAATGTTCCATTGTCTCAGCTCTTATCCTCCTTATTCTTAACTATGTGGTTCTGTTTATTTGATTGTTAAGGGTCTTCTGATGCCTGTTACCTGGTCCTGATGACACCTCATGCTTCCACAGGTTGGTGTGCTTCTTCATGTGGCCTTGTTTCTCTGCTGGATGGCCATTTGTTTCACTTCAAGCCTTTAAGACACCAAATGCTATATCTTTTAATAGCCGGGCACCATCTGCCTTCTTCATCACATTTGCTTATGCACCCATTTTGTCTTCAGCGATTGTGTGGGGAGGATGAGCATATCAGATTGCCTATTTGTTAGAACAACGTGTTCTTGTATTGAGCAGGGGTGCAATCTATCCACTACCTCAGTGTATTGCCACATAAACATATGTACATAGGTCAATACCTCTATTTTTATGGATTAATGTAATTAGATATAGACACCTCTATGCTTATATCTCTATCCATAGCTTTGCTTCCTAGATCATGCCTCTGTTTCCTTTTACCTTCCTTCTGCCCCACCATCATGCAACACACTATTTCAGCCTCATAGTACTTCCTTACAGGTAGGTTGCTGTTGAGCCAGCGCTCCCAGGGTCTCTGTATCCAGCTCATTGATGATTTTTATCCCCTAGTTGTTCTGTTTATGGAGCTGGTTGCCAATCACAACTTTCCCTCACCCCTTCCCCTCTAAGTCCCCCAGGGACTGTTGTTCCTGTTGTGTTCTCCTTGAGCTTGCTTCCCATGTCTGTCTTGTGTAAGTAGGCACACCAATAATGGTATAGAACAAACAAATAGAAAACAAACGATTGACCCCCAAAATAGAGAGAAGTAAGAAAAAAAAAGAAGAAAACAAAAAGAAACTAAACTGAAACAAACTAAAAACACAACAGCAAAAACAAACAATGTATGCTGCAAGGTCTGTCCACTCACTGGTCCTGGGAGAATTCTGGAAACTGCCTCTCCTAGCCTGAAGTCTATTTTGGGGGGAGACTGTAGGGGTTTTGGAACTTGACTTTGTTCCTGTGACTGATCTGTTGTGTTTCCTTCTTGGTTTGTCCCCACTGAAGGGGATTCAAACCACATTTTCTCCATGCTGTGTGTCCCCAGTATGGTCCTCTTTTGTAGTATTCTCCAGTAAGGGGAAAACCTGTCGTGAGCTGTTTTAGGTCCTATAGTCATCTCTGTTCATTAGAAATTCCATAGTGGGACGTCATCCTCCGTGCTTGGTGTGTCAATATAGGATCCTTACCTTTCTATTTTCCTTCTTAGTTTCCTTCCAGGTGGGCATGATAAGCTGAACCCTCCTTCTAACCTGTATGTTTAGTTGTTCTCTGTCACACATACTTCTTTGGAGGAGGTGGTTTTGGCCCTGGTTGGGCCGACCCTATAGCCAATTTTTTTCAAGCATCCCTCCTCACGGTTACATTGCCCTTGTGGTTTGGTGTTTCATTTTGGGGTCTGTATGCACAGTCCTGATCTGGAAGAAATGTTCTTGTTCACTAGTCTTTCAGGAAATGCAAGACAAAACAACCATGAGATAACATCTAACACTCCTCACCATAGCAAATTTAAAAAAACTCACTTAGAAAAAAAGGCTGGAGAGGTTGTGGAGAGATTGGAACTCTTTTACTGTTGGTGGGCTTCTAAATACGTACAAACACTCTGCAAAGAGATATGGGGACTTCTGAAACAGGTGGCAGTGGAAATACCAGATGATCCAGCAATACCCTTACTGGGCATATACTTTAAAGAAATGAACAACAGGTCATGAAGAGACATTTGTCCCCATCATATTCATTGCAGCACAGTTCACAATGCCAAGACATTATAAACAACATAAATATCCATCAGCAGAAAAACAGAAAAAAAAAAAACTCTGGAGTCTACACGCAATGGAATACTACACATCCCTTAAATAAATTAATGAAGCTCCTCACAGTATAGAGGGATCTGGAGGATATTATGCTGTTTGAAGTTAGTCATCCCTAAAGGACAAATACTGTTATGAGTCCACAGTTTTAGGAACAGCAAAAGCACAGGTATTAGCTCAGTCTTGCAGGGCATCCATTCAGCCGGCCAGTGTGGCCAGACAGCTCAGTAGAGAGCCTAACTGGTGCCAGTGAACCAGCCTCTCTAGCTATGTATACTGAAGGTTACTTTGCCTGAGAATTCTTCTTGTCTGCTGGCATCAAATTCTTTAGCGAGCAGAAGGGGATGGTGACCACTGGGGAGCTGCCATGAGAAGTTATGATGAGTTTCTCCTGGACAGGTAGGTATTCCTATCAGAGGGATGAGGGATACAAATAGGAAAACCACGTCAAGAATGGGGGATTAAAAGGACAGACATGTCTGGTGGAGCACAAATGCATGACTGTTGGTAGGAAAAGTGGGAGGACCGACCCAGGGAAAGAGGGTAATGAATAAAAATATATTTAAAGACCCTAAAGGGGGAGTGTGCCTGGTAGTTTGCATCGAAGAAGCCACATTGTCCTGAGTTGGGACACATCCTGGGGACCTAGGCCAATTGCCAAAAAACACTGGGGCATTGAATTTGGATCTTTAAGGTATGTTCAAAAGACTGCACCAGAGATATCCAATGTGGAAACTTCAGTTGGTGAACTGGACTTTATCTCAAACACACTTGTAACCTGAAGACTTAGACTGAAATTCATGGTGTTCGAAGAAGCAGGTCAAAAGTATTGAACAGTGAGTATGCAGAAAATGATTGAATTACTCTATCAATGTCCTGTGTACTATATTAAGGCATATATTTTTCTGACAAACCTGTGGCTGACATTCTCAGTGAGAATTATTATGAAATTTCCCTGACAACCAACTCCCATTGTTTGTGTAAGTAACATGCAGACATGAAACTGTTGATTCTGTACAAGTGAGTAATTCAGGCATTGACATATGGAGTTAACCTCTACTAGCCCCAAATCCCTGTCTTAACAGTGCTAAAGAAAATTAGTACCCAGTGTTAATCAGTGACTATGACTGGAAGACTTGATGCCCCAGGGAAATGATCAATAACACTCTCTACCTTAAATTAACAATGAGGTTTCTAAAGGGAATGAAGGCAGATTAAAATAAATAAATAAAACATAGAGCCAGGAATGGTTTTTTGGTCTTGCACTAAATCCTAGCTTAAGTTTAAGAACAATTAGTTCCTGCTTCATGGTCCTGCTTGATACTTGCTCTCATGAAGGGAACACAGAAAATATGGGTTCTATAACAAAGTGACATGAAGAAATTAGATGGGTCCAGCTATCAGATAGAATAGCACCTGGCATCTTAAATGCGTGTTTCCAAACAAGCGGCCATCTAAGTGAGATGTCAACTGAGTCCTCATGGAAGAAGCACACCAACATCAGTGACCAAAGGATGGTAAATCATATAATATGAAATTAAAGGAGAAAATAGTATCATAACTTAAAATGTGAGATTCTATTTTGCAGAAGGCTACAGATGAGAGTAGGAGTCCATGATTTGTTGTGAGATTTATGTAAGAAATAAGCCACATATAATTTACCTCCATTCATAATAGAGGAATGGGGAAAAAAACTGGCTACCGGAGTGCATTGAGAGATGAGTCTAGATCAAAGGGATAAACCTGACTTGAATAGTTAAAACTTTGTCAGTTGATCCCCCTGTTGATCAACTGGACCTGATCTAGCTTTCAATAATATCTGTATTTTTTGTTTGCTCATATTGGGGGTTGTCTCAGATGTATTTTGTCACTGGGGGTGAGCCCTTGAATTTTTGTTTTCAGTATATGAAACCTGGGATAGAATAACCAATAGGGACAACAAGTAGAATAAGGGTTTCTGGGACGTACAGTTGTGCCGAGTGTGGGTAAAAGGAGCTGACATCAAGGAGTTCAAGTACAAAAATAATGTTTTGTAACTGAGTGTGGCAGCAATGGTAAAATACTTCTTGAATAAACTATGGAATCATATGATATCTGTATTAGTTCCCAATAAAATAGTTTGGAGGAAAATAACAGATTGGAAAGAATGAAAATATCAAAGTGGATGTCAGAAGTCAATGACTCCTACTCTTCATCATAGAGTAGCTAAAGCAAATCGGAAAAAATTACAAAGTCAAAATACTGAATTGAATATTTTCAAGGGCAACTGGAAGACAAAGCCAAATATCATAATGAATGTGAAAGGACCTAGACTTAGAAAAACAAAAGAAAAAATCATGATCAATGTAAGTGAAACTGAAAGGACTGAAGAAAAAATTTCAGCCTCAAGTTGCAATCTTGAAAGATTATATAGGCAAAATATTGAATGATGCAGGAAGCATCAACAGATAATGGGAAAAAATACATACAGTCCGTCTAACCCCCCAAATCATCACCATTTAATCATTTCAGGATGTAGCATATGAGCAACAACCACTGGTGCTGAAGGAAAAAGTTCAAGCTGCACTGAAAGCTTTAACCAAAATCAAGACTTTAGGAATTGATGGAATACCAATGGAAATGTTTCAACAGGCTGGACTGTATGAAGTCATCAGTGTTAGGAAATTTGGAAGACAGCTACTTGGCCAACTGGCTGGAAGACATCCATATCCGTACCCATTCTAAAGAATGGTGACCCAGCAGAAGGCTCAAATTATAGAAAAAGATCATTGATATCACATAGAAGTAAAATTTTGCTGAAGATTCTTCAACAACACATTCTGCAGTCCATTGACAGGGTTCAGGCTTGATTCAGAAGTACTTGGAACAAGGCATATCATTGCTGATGATGTCCAGCTATTGCTTGGCTTCTCCAAGAAATATGTTTCCTTGTGTTTTATTGACTGTGTGGATCACAACATACTACGGATAATTTTGAGAAAAATGGAGATTTCAGAGGACTACTTTGTGTTCCTGGGAAGCTTGTAAATGTTTCAAGAGGCAGGGAACACTGTACGGTTTAAGATCAAGAAGGTGGTGCATCAAGATTGTACCCTCTCACCATACTGATGCAATCTGTATACGGAGCAAGTAATCAGTGAAACTGAATTATAAGAAGAAGAATGTGGCATTAGGATGTGAGGACGGCTTATTAACAACTTCAGATATGCAGAAACCAACCTTTCTTGCTGAAAGTGAGGAGGACTTGAAACATTTGCTGATAAAGATCACTGTTTGTAGCCTTCAATATGGATTTCAAATCAGTGTAAAGAAGATCCAAATCCACACAACTGGGCCAATAAATAACATCATGTAAATAGAGAAAAAGTTGAAGTTGTCAGGGATTTTGTCTTACTATGATCCACAATTAGTGCTCATGGAAGAAGCAGTGAAGAGATCAAAAGACGTATTAGGTCAATCTGCTGCACAAGGTTTCTTTAAAGTACTGAAAAGTAACTTCTTACTCTGAATTTTAAGGTCCCCATGGCTCAAGCCATGGTATTTTCAATCATCTCATACATGTATGAAACTTGGGCATTTAATAAGTAGGAAGAAGAATTAGTGTGTTTAAATTGTAATGCAGGAGATTATTATTAAAAGTATCATATTCTGCTAATAGACCTACCTGCCTTGGCAGAAGTATGGCCAGAATGTTCCTTAGAGGAAAGCATGTCAAGACTTTGTCTTACATAACATGTATATGTTTTCAGGAGAGACCAGTCTCTGAAGAAGGATATCATGCTTGGTAAAGTAGAGAGGCACTGAAATGAGAAAGGCCCTCAAGGAGATGGATCGACACTGTGGCTCTAACTGTAGGCTCCAGTGTAGGAACAGGTGTGTGGATGGCACAGGACCAGGTAGTGTTTTGTATTTGTGCACAAGGTTGCTATTGATTAGAACTGACCCGATGGCACCTAACAAGAGCTACAAGATTTGGGTCTGATTCCCATTTGCTTCATATATTTTCTATTCATTGACTTTTCATCTTTTTTTGTCTTGGTATCTATGGTGTATTTTTTACATGCAGCATTGTAAAGTCATATGTTTTATCTAGTCTGCACGTTGTCTCTTGTGTGTTGCATTTAATCCATTACACTCTATGTCATTATTGGTATGTTCGCTTGTTGCTTTCATTTTGGTAATTCTCTTTGATGTGTTATTGATTTTTTGGATTTTCCTATGTTTATGTCCTGTTTGGACATTGTTCTAATTAAGTTGATTTTTTGTGTGTAGTTATCCTGTATGTTGTTTGAAGGTTTGTCTGCTGCTTTCGTTGATTGTTTGTGCACTGCACCCCATATGCTATTTTTATAATGGTAGTGTTTTTTATACAAATTCATTTAATACCCTTATTTCTCCTTCATATTTGAGTGATAGTGATGTCGGACATAAGATTCTTGGCTGGAGTTTCGTTTTTCAGGGTTTTATACATGCCATTCTCTTCCTTCTCCTCTGCTTGGTTTCTGATATAAACTCTGAATTTATGCGTAGTGGTTTTCTTTTGTGTGGACTGACTTCTCTTACTGCTAGCAACAACTTGTCCTTGACCTTGGTGCTAGAGTTTGTCTCCAATCTGTTTTGCCTTTGGGGCGCCTAGGGGGAAGGAGGTCTATTCTGTTTGGTCTTCTCTCAGCTCCTTGTGTAGTTATTTTCTCCACCTTTTATGCTGATTGGAAAATTTTCTTCTGAGGTTGCTTGACCTATTTTTCTTTCTGCGTTTTCCCTCCCTTTTTTCTATCTTTTTTCATGTTATGAAATCTGGCTAGGATATAAGCATTCCTCTTAATTATGCCCCACATAATTCTTGGACTTTCTTCCAACATGTTTACTCTTTTTGTTTATTGCTATACAGGTAATTTGTAATAGAAATATGTTTCTTTTAGAAAAATTGCTTAAGTTTTACTTTTGCTACTTTTTTTAGCCACTCATACCAATAGTTATACCAGAGGGATAAAGAATTAGGAGTTTTTATTTTTGCATGGTGAAAATTTTTTTTATTCATTTAGTTTTAAAAGAAATTCTATTTTTTTCCCCATCCATCGGCTCTCACTTTTCCCAATTTGGTCCTGAGCCTCTTCGTAGTTATCAATATCTTGCCTATTTTATAAACAACATTTCTTTGTTTTTACTTATAACAATGATCATAATAAGTATTTATCTTTGTAAAACTTATTGAGTTTGCTAAGAATAATGTTTTCTGGTTTGGCCCATTATTTTGGGATGCTTATGATGGTTTTCAATGTTTTTATGAATGAATAAAGTTCCACATTATGAATGACCCAGAGCATGTTTCTCTAATTATAAAATCCCCTTTATATATGGGGATTTGAGTTGTTTCCATGTTTTTTATATTATGAAAACTCCTGTAAAAATAGGTCTACCTATGACCATGTTATATTTAATTTCTTTAAGGTGTATGCCCAGTGGAGAGATAATTGGATAATAATGTACTTGGATTGGCATTGCTTAAGAAAGTACCCGACTGATTTCCTTAAAGTTTGTACAATTCTTCAGTCCCACTATCAATGTAAAAGCATTCCCTATATCTATATATGCTTTCCAGGATTTGCTATTTTTTGTTTCATTGGATGTGACCAAAAATGTTGGTGTGATATCTCATTGTTGCTTGAATTTTTATTTCTCTTAATGCTGATGATCTCACACATTTTTCATACATTTTTAGCTACCTTAATGTAATCTAGAGTAAATTGTCCATTTCTGCCAATTCTTATAGGATTATTTGTATATTTCTTTTCTTTTTTCCCTTGATATACCCATCTTTCTTCTTTTTTAAATCATTGCATTGGGAACTCTTACAGAAATTATAACAATCAGTAACTTAATTAGATCAAACATCGTGGCACAATTGCTACCACCACAATTTTCAAAACCTTTTCTTTCTTCTTGAACTCTGATACCAGCTCCTCTTTATCCCCTCCCTCCCCCGCACTATCCCTTAAGAACCCTTATTACATTATATATTATATATTTTTTAATTTTTCGTGTAACTTACACCATCCAATGTAACTGTTCACTTACAATTATGTTACTCATTCCCCTCAAGTGGGGTTGTACAGTCATCATAGCTATCTGCTACCCTTCCCCCTACTCCCTCTCTTATTGTTAAGGTCTTGCAGTTTTCTATAGATTTTGGAGAGTAGCCTTTTATATGATGTATTATTACTGAATTTTTTTCTCCAGATCTATGCGGTCTCTGTTCACTCTTTCAATGAAGTCTTTTGTTCTTCATAAATGTGTTGTTTTTTGTAGGCATCAATTTTTTATTTTTTCTTCTAATTTGCATATTTTTCATTATGTTTGGTAGTGCGTTTATGCTTTGTTTTAGGATCCTTAAATGTATCTCTATATTTTCATTAATGGTCTTAATAATTGTGTGACTAATATTTAGGTATTTCACTGATCCTGAGTTTTTCATGTTTGTGTGCGTATACATTGTGTGATTTATGGGCCTCATTTAATTTTTTTGCAGGTGAAGATCCAGTTTTACCAGCATCATTTGTTAAAAAGACTGTCTTTTGCTCATTTAATGTGTTGTAGTACTTTATCAGAAACTAGGTGTCTACAGGTCATTGGTTGTATTTCTGGGTTCAGAATACTAGCCCATTGATCTTTACATCCATAGTTGTACCAATACCAGTCTGTTTGATTACATAGCTATAGAGCAGGTTATAAGACATGGGAGTGAACAGCCTTGTCTTTGTTCTCACTGTTTAATATCCTTTTAGTTATCCTAGGTTACTTTCCAATCATAAATTTGGTAACTATTTGTTTCCACTTCTCTGAAAAAATGTGTTGTGATTTGGTTCAGAATTCATTGAATTTGTACAGTAATTTTAGTAATGTTGACGTTTTCACAGTATTTTTCTACCTATTCAAAAACATGGTAGCTTGTTTGTTTGTATAAGTTCTTTCAGTTTCTTGGAGTAGTATTTTTAAATTTTCTTTGTTAAGTTTGTTTTTCCTCTGGTAAGACATATTCCGACCTATTTTAACTTTTGTGGTGTTATTGACAAATGCATTGTTCTTTTGATATTATTTCAGCATCGTCATTTTTAATACAAAGGAATCCAACTGACTTCTGTCTGTTGATCTGATAGCCTGCTGTGCTGCCACATTTTTCAAGTAGTTCCAGAGACTGTTTAGTTGAATATTTGGGATTTTCTACAAACAGAATGATGTTGTCTGCAAATAAAGAGAGTTTCTTTCTTCTTGCTCACGTAGATACTTTTCACTTCCTTCTATGGAGATCTTATTGCTTTAACTGACACTTTCAGAACTCTACTAAACAAAAATGGTGATCAAGGGAAACCTTGCCTAGTCTCCATTTGAGGAGAAAGTGATTTCAATTTCTCCCCAGTAAGTGAGAAGCAGGCTATTGGCGTGGCATATATGAGAATTTTCCTTCTATACTTATTTTGTTGAGTATTTTTATCAGGAGTGCATGTTGAATTTTATCAAAGCCTTTTCTGCGTCAATTGTTGTAATCATATGCTTATTCTCCTTTATTTTTTATATATAATGAATTAGTCTATTTTTCTAATATTAAATTATCCTTGCATACTTGGTCTGTACCCTCTTGATGTTGTAATAGTTATTTTATGTTGAATTGAATTCTGTGGGTTAGTATTTTATTTAAGATCTTGGTATTTATATTCATTAAATATTTTCCTCTGCAATACCTTTTAATTCTGGTGATGTCTTAGAATTGTTTAGGTATCAGAGTTATAGTTGCTTCATAAAATGAGTTTATTAGTATATTATCCATTTGCATCTTGTGGAACGGGTTATGTAAAATTTATACTAAGTCTTCTTTAAATGTTTGACAGATTCCCCAATGAAATTACATGCATTCAGAATTTTTGATGTTGGAAATTTTTATGATTAGATCTATTTTATCTAATGTTATACATTTTTGAGATTTTCTACAAATTTAAGTAAATAATGTATTTACTAGATTTGCATCATTTCTTCTAGATTTTCAAATTTGTTGGAATACATTTTTTATATCATTTGATCTTGTAATATTTATTCTATTTCTTATTTGTAGAATTTGATTTTTTTCTCATTCTTTTCCTTTGTTAACTTGCCAGTGAATGCTTTGTCTTACAGTTCACTAGTTTGGCTTTCCATCTATGCAGTTCTCTTAGTCTGTTCTTTTACAATGTTGTGTAATTCTGTTATCTTTGCATTCATCTTCTGCATTCCTGTTTTTCTTGTAAACCTTACAGTAAAGGTCCCAGATTTTCTTTTCTTTTTGTTTCTTACAGCCTTTCTCATTTTAAAATCTGATTATCAATTTTATTAAATGGAGTATAAAAAACAATTCTCATTCTTTTTATTTCTTTTACTGATATTTCCAGGTTCTTTCATCATCAGCCACTTCCTATCAATCCAAGTGTTGCTCATTTGCTCTTGGTTGCTTGCTTGCGCTCTCTCTCTCTCTCTCTCTCTCTTTCACTCTCCTCTCTTTTATTTGTGTAAAATAATATATTTTCTGATTCCATGGCATCTTAATGCAACTGTGAGTGGAGGTGGGGAGGTTGGATTGTGTAGAGTTTATGTGATACAGGAGAGGAATGATAAAATCCTCAAACTAAGAGAGGAATAAAGAAGAATGGAGTGATAAGAGAGAAGACTGAAGAGAGACCAAGAGAAAAATTAGCAGCTGCTAGTATTAATTTTCAAAATTATAAAAACTATAAAAATCAAAAAGAAATGAAAAGAATGATAATTGATTTGCGTCATCCTTTGGTCCAGGGACATTGTAGTCTGTATGGGATAGAGCCCAGGGTACCACCACAGGAAACGTGAGGCATTGAGGAGGGTGCAGAGCGTGTGATGGACGATCTTGTGGACTGAGGATCAGTGCAACAATTGTGGGCAGTACCTGGGGGGTAGAGGGCGCTCATGAAGTAGATTTGGAAACTAGATCATGGAAGAAAGTAGATCATGGAAGAAAGTCAGGGAGAATTTGGGTAAAAGGGGGAGACAGGATGCTAGTACAAACTACCAGGGGACCATTGAAGACATGGCATTAAACCAGCAGAGAATTGGGGAAATCACGGGACCCAGCTGGTAGGTAACTAAGGGAGCTGGGTGCTTAAGAGAAAGTGTTGGGTGCATGGAATCACCAGAAGTCAGGCCAGGAGGACATGTGAATTGGAGAAGACTCAGTGACTATGTGAAACAGCCAGTAGCTGAGGGAGCCAAAAGCTTGGAGAAAGCACTTGGTGCCTGGCGGCACCTTTGCCCTTCCTTACTCCTATTCCTCCCAATCCTACAGCCTCTGGTAGTTGTTATATTGTTTCCCCAAATTATTGGACACCTCCATTTTCTTTCTAGGTGCTTCATCCTTACTGTTGTAGAGCATTTACATAAAATGCAGTCATTAGGTCCTTTTTAAAAAAATCATTTTTGGGGGACTCGTATAAATTTTCTCACAATCCATACATCCATCTGTTGTATTAAGGACATTTGTATGTTTGTTGCCATCATCATTTTAAAAACATTTTCTTTCTACTTGAACCCTTACTATCAGTTTCCCTCCCTCATGAAACCTTGGTAATTTATAAAAAATTTTTCATGTTTTACACTGACCAATGTCGCCCATCACCCTCTTTTCTGTTGTCCATCTATCTGGGAGGAGGTTACAGGTAGATCATTGCCATCTGTTTCCCCTATTGTCCGCCACCTTAACATTACCCTCCTGGTATGGCTACCCTCAATACTGGCCCTGAAGGGATTATCTGTCCTGGATTCCCTGTGTTTCCATTTCCTATCTGAACCCATGTATATGTTCTGGCCTAGCTAGATTTATAAGGTAGAATTGGGGTCATGCTAGTGGGGGTGGGGTGGGGGAAGGAAGCTTTAAAGAACTAGAGAAAAGTTTTTTTTTTTTCATTGGTGCTATACTGCACCCTGATTGGCTCATCTCTTTCTTGTGACCCTTCAGTAAGGGGATGTCCAATTGCCTACAGATGACTTTTGTGACTTCAGCCTGGACTCCCCATCATTCACAGTAATATGATTTTTTATTCTGGTTCTTTGATACCTGATCCTATCGGCTCCTCATGATCACACAGGCTGGTTGGCTTCTTCCATGTGGGCAATGTTGCTTCTCAGCTAGATGGACACTACTTGTTTACCTTTAAGCCTTTATGATCCAAGACAATATATCTTTTGATAGCTAGGTACCATCAGCTTTCCTCACACATTTGCTTATGCCCCCGCTTTCTCTTCAGTGATCATTCGGGAAGGTGAGCATCAGAGAATGCCATGTTACTAGAACAAAGTGTTCTTGTGTTCTTAGGGTACTTGAGTAGAGGCCCAGTTTCCGTTTGCTACCTTCATACTGAACCTATCAATATATGTACATAGATGTACTTCCTCTTCATCATATATAAATATATTTACATGTATACATGTCTGTATTTAGACCTGTGTAAATGCCCTTTTCCTTCTACTTCTTTACTCTATGTTCTTTTACATCCCACTTGTACCACTACCATGTTGAGCCCTCATTTGGATTTCAGTAATCCCCCTCTGTTACATTGCACTTGAACAAGCCCTATCAGGCACTTGATCAAGCCCGACCTTTCCATTGATTTTAGATCACTTGTTGTCCCATTAACCCTGGGTTTGTTAACAGGCACTTCCACTTCTTTTCCCCTGAACTCCCTTCTCACATGTCACCCCGGAACCATCAGTCCAATTGGTTTCTCCTCCAGATTGTTTATCTCACCTATCTTGTCTAGATAGACATGCACAGACAATAATATGCACAAAACAAGACAAAGCAACAGCAACAAACAACAGAAAAAATTAAAGCCTTTAAATAGTTCAAGGTCATTTCATTGACCTTTAGGATTGTTTTCTGTCGAGAGTGATGGATTGCCTTAATGAAGCACAAGTTCTACACACTAAACTGCAACTCATTTCCCTCCTCTTCTTACTTCGACCAACAATAAACTCATATTCTCATTTACAATAGCTTTTCCCCCCTCAACATTTGTCATCGTGATGATAATAAAGCTATGATCACTATAAGATTAAGATAAATTTTGATAAAATTATATTTGACAGAGGAATAATTGTGACTCTGCGCTCAATATCTGATTCTAAAAAAATAACATCTATGTGAGATATACCTTAGCAATATGTACTGAACAATTCCCTGAAAATGATAGCAATATCAATATTCTTTGTCAGGCGACTGAAATACTAGCAGTCTGGCCTAGGGACAGAGTCATAGTGATATTTTTGTTGTCATTTTCTATTACACCGTATAACTGACATTATTTTAAATAATTGATTTACAATGTTCTGTTAGATTGAGGAAGGGAACACAAGCTCACCTTGGGCGCATGGAAGAATTACGACCAGTTGAGATGCAAAAATGGCAAAAGGAGTTTTATTTTTCTAGCTCAAGCTAGGGCTTTCCTCCCTCCACAGCCCAGCGCAGTAGGGACAGAACATCCAAAGGGGATCAGCCCCGAGTTCTTTGTTCCCTGGGATTTTATGCGGCCAGGGACCGGGGGGGGCAGTCCAGTGTTGCTGTTCTTTAAATTTATTGGAGAAAACTTCTGGCATCAGCGTTGTCCAGTGGTGGTTGGTGAGTAGTTCTATGCGTATTCTCTTGGTCATTTGGGGGTGGTGGTTGCTGCTCCCTACTGGTCAGTCTGGGACAGGTGATGTCTTCTCTGACAGAATTACCTCAGTGTCCAGGAATCTGAAATTAGAGCTTAAGCCTGCCCCAGACTTTGATTTTATACAGCCTGTCATGGTGCTGGTGCTGGCAGTTGTAAACCAGGACCCCACAGGTCAAGATTTCTTTCTCAGTATGTTATTCTCTACATTTGCAACCTTTTGCCCAGTTTATTAGCATCCATTAACATGATTGCAATAAGTCCTTAAAGATAGAAAACGACTTAGCTCATTAGAAGTACTGAATTATTGTAGTGGCACTTACTAAGGTGATGTTTAAAACAACTTTGTTTCATGTTAATATGAATACTGGTATTATAACCTAATCCACAAAGAATAAGTCATTTGGGGAAGTACATAATTGTCCTTTAGGGTTTCAACTTTGAGATTATTTTTCTATGGAAGTGAATGATATACTTTTCTCTTTTAATTTTTTCAGAAAGCCCTAGAGAACAAAATGGTGTGTTTGTTTTCTTGGATATTTTGGTTTACGAAATGTAATTTTGTGGAGTCATTCCCAGAATATTTTTCTTATTATTTTATCACTCTTCTATATAATTCTTCACCTTTTATAAACCTTGGCTATTTTGTCATTTATCTAGATTCCAGCTGCCACAGAAGCTGAGTCTCATATTATTTACCCAGGAATAAGTCAGTGGATACCTCTCCAGATTCAATTCTTAAGGATATAGATCAGGGAGGAAAACACCATATCTCGTTCCTTGTTGAAAATTCATTGAAATAAGTCAAACCTTCAGGAAACAGTCTTTCTTTAGTTGAAGGACTAATACAAATTCACAGGACAAGTTCTGGAAGAGGATTTTGCAAAGATGATGTGCTCAGAGCTCTGGGAGATAATGTTCAGTCTCACTATTCAGGCATATCCTCCATTCATTGTCCAAGACATAAGTGGTCCACTCATTTAGCTAACCTTTGTAGGTTTCTTTTACATCATTGTTAAGTTGTTTAAAAAGGGGTTCATTGAACATTTAATGAACAAAGGAAGGAACAAAGGGAAGAAAGGAAGGAACGAAGGTAAGAAGCTAGGGCAGAAGGAAGGAAGGGAAGATGGTGTTCTTTTATTTGTTTTTTAACTTCTTGTTTATATATCCTTTCATATACTTTCAATGGACATGTACTCCTGCAAGGCATTCAAGGACTGACTTTTGAGAGTAGATTATCAGCCCTTTCCTACCAGGTACTGCAGATGAACTCAAAACTCCATTTCAGTGGTCAGCTGAGCATATTTAACCTTTTGCAACACAAAAGCAGTCTTGGAAACTTCACCCCAATACAAAAGAAAGCCTTAAGGAAAACAAATCTTTGATTTATGAATGCATTATTCTTACCTCAAGGTCAGCAGTTCAAAACCACTAGCCTCTCTTTGGGAAAAAAGACAGGTTTTAATACTCCCACAAGGAGATACTGTATTCTAAACCAAAAGGGCCAGACCCACTCTCTAACAGAGTTGGAATGATTAGGTTTCAACTCACTGGCAGGGAGTTTCGTCTTTGAGGGGTTTTTGTTAAGTGAAGGAAAATGGCTTGGTGAATTAATTTAATCAAAACTCAATTACTTTATTTCTAAATTTCCTCAATCACTTTTTATAGTGCCTATCATGAAGGAAGATCATGATGTATGACTTGCCCTAAGCCAGTTACAAGGCTTATAATGGGAGAAAGCCTAGTTTTATCACCACAAGGAGATGAATAACTTGTAATTTCTAAAACCAAGCAGTCACTGAGAGGATGGCCCAGGAATGGGCAGTGTGTTCTTTGCTTGTCCACAGGGTCATTTATGAGTCAGAAACAACTCCACAGCACCTTCAACAAGGAAAGACACTAAAATCACAAAGGTTCCACCAGAGCCTTTATTTACAGCGAATTAACTAGGACTAACCTGTTTGACCAAAAATTTGGAATTTACCTTTAACTCCTTTAATTTCATCTATTGTAGCATTATGTCCTGGTTATTTCTCCCAATATTTTTAATTTGCTTTACAGAGAAAATCCTAGTTTTTCCTCCTTGCAGGGTTATAAATAATGTAGATGGAGGGAAATAAGAACTTCAATATGGGAAAGCAAGTCTTTTGGTATCATGGTGTTGGGTTAGGACAGAAGTTTTGTTAAGAAGAAAGGAACCGAAATTCTGTTACTTTACTTATATATTTGTTTCTAATTTTCGAAACTTATTTTTGTGCTTTTTTCCCCCAGAGCAATGCTCAAGTGTTAAAGGTGAGTGCTATTTCAATCCACATAAGGAGAAAATAGCTGATGAAAAAACTTTTAGATATCTAGAGAGCATGGCCCACAACATCTCAAATCCTGAAAAAATTGATTTGACTCTTGGTAATTTCCTTTTACTGAAATTGCTACTAGATTTGAAGTGAAATTCTTGTTAAAACTAGAAAAAGATAAGATGGGAGGAGCAGAGTTATAACCCAAGTCTTTGTTTTTTTTTAACTGTTTTATAAATTGATATTATTAATACCTACATAAAGTCCTCCATACCAGGCCAAACTCTAAACTGAAGGGATATTTGAAGGATAAATGAAACAAAAATATTATTGCTTTAATCCCACTTCATATCAACATAAATCATATCAAATCCAATTTATGGCAGACACAACACTCATATTACCATTTTAAGCCTGTTAGCAATATTATACAGCAGAATTGATGGGAATAAATTATAATTAACAATAAAGAGCAGACAGAAGCTCATTTCATTATTTTAAGCCTGCTTACAATGCCAGATAGAAGTACTGGTGGAAATATATGTAAATAATCAATCAGAATTTAATTCACACTTTTCTTTTATAAAATTATATCTAATTTATTTTCTCAGAGGTGACCCAGAAATCTGAAGGTGAGTTTTTTGTCATCCTCCAGAATGAACACCAAACCAAAGAAAATTCATCCCAATGAATTTTGCCAAACACTTTTTAGAATTTATTAAAATGTTTAAAGTTTATCCTTACTGCACAATGTCATGCTCCCATCCTAAGGGGGCACATAGTCTCAAAAATATATGTGTACACATATTTTTTAAAGTGTCATAAATTATTCAAGTATATGAAAATATTTACACAATTATTAGCAAGCAAACCCAGGTGAAAATCATAAATACTTTAGTAGCAGCAGAGGGACACAGGGCAGACTATTTTAAAAGGGAAGAATAACTGATTAGGAGATTATGAGAAACTGTTTAAAGAAGCCAAGTAAGGTAATTGATGCACCCATAGGTGCACGGTAAAATATAACAGATAAGATGAAACTACAACTTTTCTGTAGTTCCTAAATACTTCCTCCCTCCCCACTATCATGATCCTAATTCTACCTTATGAATTTGGCTAGATCAGAGGATGTACACTGGTACAGACAGGAACTGGAAACACAGGGAATCCAGGGTGGATGATATTTTCAGGACCAGTGGTGAGAATGACGATACCAGGAGGGTAGGGTAGAAAGGGGAAATTGATTACAAGGATCTACATGTAACCTCCACCTTGGGGGGTCGACAGCAAAAAAAGTGGATGAAGGGAGATATGTGACTGTGTAAGATATGACAAAATAGTAATTTATAAATTATCAAGGGTTCACGAGGGAGGGGGAAAATGATGAGCTGATGGCAAGGGCTTAAGTGGAGAGAGGATGTTTTGAGAATGGTGAGGGCAATGAATATACAAATGTGCTTTACACAATTGATGTATATATGGATTGTGATGAGAGTTGTATGATTCCCCCCACCAATGATTATAAAAAAATTTAAAAATAAATATATCAGGTAAAACCAGACAGTGAATATGGAATTTCCTCTTTGTGAAGGCAAATACCCTCAATGTACTCATTAATATGTAGTAGGCCAGCACACCATAGGAATTACCACTGATTTTCCAAACTAATGTTTTCTCTCTAATGTGAATATTTTCCTCTATTCTATCTTTTACTTTATTTTTAAGCACTTAGATTAACATGCAATTTGTTTATATTCCCTACTCCTCAATATTGTAATCATATGAAAAATATTGTGCCATCATCACCAAATTCAATTTTAGAACATTTTCTTCTTCTTTCTTTTCACTGTTAATAACTCCCCGTTATTCCCCATTAATCCCGTTACAGTCTTGATTGATTGACCTACTCCGCAATCATTATACAGGAAAAACATTCAGAAAAAGAAAACCAAATCAAACAAAAGAATCCCACACTAGTAAAAAACCAAAATCCAGAGTAAGCACAGTCCAAAAGAGAAGTAGGAAGAAACACGAACAAATTTGAAAGAGAGAAAAGGGGAGACCAAATGATGAGCTGTTACCTTTCAACGTCCTTGAATCAGCCAGAGTTAGCACGTGACCGGCCTGGTGGACAAAGTATTTGGTGTCTAATGGGCACATGGCCTTTCCATCTCGCCTACTGTCCCTTCTGACAGCCTCTGCCATATGGTGAACTCCGGTTACTTACCATTTGAGTATTTTTTTCAAGATTGCGGGCCTCCTGTTCCATAGATGTTTTCATCCCGATTTTTACGGGGGATTTGCTTGCCATGGGGTCCCGGACCTCTTTGGAACCAGTGCCTCTATCCACTCATTTGTGAGACATTGCACTTGCCCAACCCATCTTTTCTACATGTCACAAGAGTAGACTCATCATTGTTAAACATCATGTGCTTTACCTACAGTGGTACATTATCACAATTTTGTATCATGATGGTAGGAAAACAATCTTGACAATTCTGAAGGCAAGTATAGTTTTATATATAAATACAATACAATATGTGTGTGTGTGTGTCATTGACATAGTGGTTGAAATCCCTCTGCACTTGGTGTGTGATTATAGCAATAGTAACACCTAAGCAAGACATCCCCTAACCCAGTACACACCATAATTCCCTGAAATACACTACTGACAGCTATATTCTCTTTCATCTGTCAGAGGCACACTGTCTAAGGGTTGAGTCATCATGCTATAATGGTTGTAAGTTTACACTTCATGGTGTAACATTTATTGATGTTGATCACTACTTTCCCAGTAGTCAGGACTGCTTCCTCGGATCATTATTCTCAATTGGAAGCCTTCTTCTATGATTTGATTAACAACTTCCATGCCCCTGCTTACAAGAAGTCATTAAATATAGGACAGCACCTAAGCCATTAGAAGTAGTGAGTTATTGTTGTGGCACTGGCTGAGATGATGTATACTATAACAATTTTTTTTCTCATGTTATCTATGAATCCTTGTGTTGTAAAAGAATAAACAAACAGTAGCTCACGAGGAGCAGATAATTTTACTCTAGAATGCTACTTTATGGGAGTGATATAGTTGTCTTCTTTCTTTCCCTTTATTTATTATTGTTGTGATTTTTATTATTTGCAGAAGAAAGTCCAGTACAGAAGAGTAAGTTTGTTTTCTTGGATTTTATTGGTTTATTGATGTAATTTTGTGGAATTCTTCCCTGCAAGTGTTCACATTTCTTTCCCACTCCACATAACTCTGCACACTTTTGAAATCTCAGCTTGTCTTCTGTTATGTGCTCAGAGTCTAGCTGCCACTGCAGCCTTCCCACACATCAGCCTTCTGTCAGGGCTAAGTCAGTGGACGCTGGTCTCTCTGGTAGTCATTAACCATGGGATAGGTCAGAGAAAACAAACCCCTTCTCCTTTTCTTAGCTTTAGAATGCATTGAAACAACTCATAAACTTGAGGAAAAGTGCTTTCTTTAGATGAAGGATTTAGACAAATTCACAGGGCAAGCTCTGGAAGAGGATTTTGTAAAGATGATGTGCTTAGCGCTCTGGGAGATTTTGTTCACTCTCACAACTCTGGCTGCTCCACCTTTTCCAGACCTTCCTTGTCCCCAACACAAGGCCATGAGAGTATACCTTATGTCCATCCTGGTTTTAGTCCGCATTGCTTCATCACAGGAGGATGTGCCTCTGGTTATAGCAGCCTGTACACATTGGCGTCAGTATGGTCCAGCTCTCAAGAATAAGCAAGATCTTTAATTGCTAAAATTAGTATCTGGAGAACATAGTCCATATCATGCCAAACTCTAAACATATGACTTGGATCATAAATAAGATCATAATACTGCTATTTTAATCCTCATTCTTATCAATATAAATCATACCAAGCTCACTTTTCAGAAGATTTAAAACTTAAAGGGTTAAAACTAATTCCACCATTTTAAGCCTGGGAACAATGTCATACAGATTTATTCATGAGATATATATCAAAACATAAAATATAGTTTGCAATTTTCCTTAATAAAATATTGACTATTATCCCTAGTGAGGAAGGAACCCATTAATTGAAAATGAGTTTCTCATCGTCCTACACAATATAAACAAATACAAGAGGAAATTTATTCCATTTCAAGTTTACCAATCACTTTCTTAAGGTCTAAGAATGTCTAAAATGTATACTTACTATCTATGCTTGACACATAATAATATATGTCATGCACTCATATGAAGCAGCGACAAAATTTCAAAACCATATATAACTTTTTGTAAAATATCCACAACCTTTACATATAATGTGGAATTTTCATGTATTTATTAGAAAACTGAAACTCCTGTGAAATCACAACCCTTCTTAGCTGCGCGGAGGGTAAACTACCGAGGTGATTGCAAAGGGAGGAAAACATGGTTCTGAGATGAGGCGGAAATACTTAAAGGCAGGCAAGCAAGGTCATTTGAAGAATGCATAGGCACAGGTTACAAATATAATATAGATATCCAGATAGGGGGCATGCAGTCGCCCTCTCTGTGAATGCTAAGTATATTCAATGTGCACGCAAGAGATTACCAGAAAAGCATTCCACAGGAAGTAGAAAGCACTGCTCTTCCGAAGTAAAGTTTTCCTCTATTCTGTTTCTATTATATTTTTAAGCATATCAATTGATACATAATTAGTTCATAATTCCTGTTATTAATTAGTTCATGCATACAATAAAGAGTTGCACAACCATCACCAAAAAAATTTAAGTGTAGGAAATGAAGATTTATTTTTATATGTCATGCATACATGGTAAGAGCAACAAAATTTTGAAAATATATAATTGTTAAAAACATCCGTGAACTTTTGCCAGATAGGGAATCATTGATATAATTATTAGCACTATTTTAAGGTGGACAAGCAAGTTAATTTGATGAACGCATAGTTATAGGGTATACATCTAACAAAAATATCAAAGTTGTGAATAGGAAGACACCCTCTTTTGTGAGTGTTAAATACATTCAATGTGCACACAAGAGCATAACAGGAGAGCACTCCATTGGGTTTAGAGAGCACTGCTTTTCCCAACTAAGCTTGTTCTCTAATGCAAAGATCTCCCAATACTTTTTGTTGTGTTTTAGTGTTAAGCAGTTTGATTGATACACCACTTATTTGTACTTCATACTTTACCACAGTTCAATCACAAGAAAAAGAATGGTTCTTCAATTTCAATTTTAGAACAATTTCTTCTATATATTTCTCAATGATTTCAATTCCGCATTACTCCCACACCCCCTTATCAAAGCTCCAAGTAACAATTAATCCATTTATTATCTCTATAACATAAGCTAAGCAGGAATTCCTACACAGAAAGATTTCAGAAAAATGAAACCAATAAAACTAAAAAGTCCAAAACAAATTGCAAATTAATTCAGGTAAGACCACAATGAAAGAGCAAGCAGTAAAAAGGTAAACGCTCCAGAAATTAGAAACGGTGAAAATGGAGATCAAAGGAACAGGTGTACATTCTGACCTCCTGGCATCAGCCAGAGGAAGTATGTGGACCAGTAGGAATCCAAGAGGGTCAGCAGCTGGAATTCACAGGCCAAGGTCAGAATGAGAATTTTGCAAGCATGATGTGCTCAGAGCACTGGGAGATGATGTTCTCTCTCACTACTCAGGCAGATCCGCCATTTTCCAGAACATTATTGGACCAAACCATTTCCTAAGCTTTGTATGTTTCTTGTACATCATTCTTAAATTGTTTAAAAAGAGTTTCATGGAACGTCTAATGTTACATACAGATACGGAAATAAAGAAGGAAAAAGGAGAACAAGGTAGGGCAGAAGGAAGTAGGAACAAAGGGAAGATGGTAGGGCAGAAGGAAGGAAGGAAACGATGGTGTTCTTTGTTCTTTTAACTTCTTGTTTCCATATCCTTTCATATCCTGTCAATGGACATGTACTCCTGCAAGGCTTTCAAGGACTGACTTTTGAGAGTAGAGTATCAGCCCTTTCCGACCAGGTACTGCAGATGAACTCAAAACTCCATTTCAGTGGTCAGCTGAGCATATTTGACTTTTTGCAACACAAAAGAAGTTTTGGAAACTTCACCCCAATACAAAAAAGATCTTAAGGAAAACCAATCCTTGATTTATGAATGGAATGTTCTTACCTCAAGGTCAGCAGTTCAAAACCACTAGCCTCTTTTTGGTAAAAAAGACCAGGTGTTAATACTCCCACAAGGAGATTCAGTATTCTGAACCCAAATGCCCAGACCCACTCTGTCTTACAGAGTTGGAATGAGTGGGATTCCACTCACTGGCGGGGAGTTTGGTCTCTGGGTGTTTTTGTTTTTGTTGTGTTGAAATGAAGGGAAAAGTCTTGGTGAATTAATTTAATTGAAACTCAACTTTATTTCTAGATTTCCTAACTCACTTTTCATAATGCCTATCATAAAGAAGTATTGTGGTGAATGACTTGCCCTAACCCACTTACAAGAGCTATAATTGGAGAAAGTCTCGTTTTATAAAAACTCATGGCTGTAAGTAAATTTTAGTACTGAAACCAGTCACTGTGAGGATGGCACAGGAATGGGCAGTGTGTGGCTTGCTTGTCCACAGGGTCATTTGTGAGTCAGCACCAACTCCACCACACCTACAGTGAGGACAGACACTACAAACACAAAGATTCCATCAAAGCAGCCTTTCTTTACAGGGAATTAACTAGCATTCACCTGTTGACCAACAGTCTTAGAACTTATTTTGTTACTCCTTCAAATTCATTTATAATACAATTTTGTCCTGTTTTTTTTTCTCCCAATATGTTTAATTTGCTTTTCAGAGAAAATGCTAGATTTTCCTCCTTGCATGAATAGAAATAATGTAGTTGGAGAGAATTAAGTACTTTGATATGGGAAAGCATGTCTTTCAGTGTCTTGGTGTTGGGTAAGGACAGAAGAATTTTTTTTATGAAGACAGGAATTTAATTTCTGATACTTCACTAACTTATTTGTTTCTAATTACTTGTAATTTATTTTTATACTCTTCTTTTTCCCAGAGAAATCTTCAAGTTTTAAAGGTGAGTATTATTTTAATCCACAAAAGGAAAAAATAGCAGATGAAAAACTTTTAGATATCTAGAGAGCCTAGCCCATAACCTCTCAAATTCTGCAAAAATTAATTTGTCACATGGTAATTTCCTTTTACTGAAATTGCTAATAAATTTGAAGTGAAATTCTTGTTAATTAGAAAAAAGATAAGATGGGAGGAGCAGAGTTGTAACCCAAGCCAATGTTTTTAACTCTTTTATAAATTGATAATATTAGTACCTACATGAAGTCATCCATGCTAGGCCAAACTCTAAACTGAATGGATTCCTGGAAGTTAAAGAAAATGAACATATTATTGTTTTAATCCCATTTTTATCAAAGAAATCATATCAAATCCAGTTTATGACAGACGCAACACTCTTTAAACCATTGTAAGCCTGTTATCAATGTTATACAGCAGTATTGATGGGAATAAATTTTAATTGACCAATAATCAATAAAAAGTTAGTTACATTTTTATTTCATAAACCATTGTCTATTTTCTTTTTCCAGAGGTTAAACGGAGATTTGAAGGTGAGTTTCTCATCGCTCTCCTGTAATGAAGACATGAACAAGAGCAAATGCATTTCAGTTCAACTGTGCCAATCAGTAGTGTCTAGAAATGAACACTGTTCTTAGTGAATAATGTCAGGCCTCCATCTTGAGGAGCCTTATAGTTTCAAAATTACATATAATTGGCAAAACTCATTAACTGTTCAGGAATATGAAAATATTTACAAAATTATTCACAAAATGAAACTCCTCTGAAAAATCCCCAAATATTTTGGTGATGGAGGAGCCACACCCTGGAGAATTTGAAATGAAAGTAGACCAGGTTAGGACACTCAGAAAACATATTTAGAGGAAGCAAATCAAGGTAATTGTGAAAATTCATAGTCATATGGTATAAATATAACAGAAATATCAAGATAGAGAGCACATAATCTCCCTCACGGTGAATTCTGTGTACCGTCAATGTGCTCATAAGGGAATAGCAGGACTTCACTCCATAGGAATTAAGAGAGCACTGTTTTTCCCACATAACATTGTCCTCTAATGTAAAGCTCTCCCAATATTCTTTAATTTATTTTAGTATTTATGCGGTTTGCTTGTACACCATTTCTTTTTACTTCATATTTTACCACAGTGCAATAGCAAGAAAAAGGATGTTTCTTCAAATTCAATTTTAGAGCAATTTCTTCTTTCTATTTCTCAATCATTCCAATTCCCTATTACTCCCACACCCCCTTATCAGAACTCCAGGTATTATCTCTATAACTTAAGCTATGCTGGATTTCTAACATAGAAAAACATTAAGAAAAATGAAAAAATAAAACAAAAAATTCTAAAACACATTGAAAATTAATGCAGGGAAAACCACAGTGAAATAGAAAGCAGAAAAAGGTAAATGCTCCAGAAAATAGAAATGGGTGAAAATGGAGATCGAAGAAGAAGGTGTTCCATTCTGATCTCCTGGCATCAGCCAGAGGAAGCATGGGTGTCAGGGGAAGCCAGCCCCTAACACATCATTACGGGTCCGGTAGGCGCAATTGTACAGCGATAATAAGTAAAGATCATAGTAAAGTTATAGAGAGCATGAGAGATAGAAATATTGAAATAAATGGGAGTCAGACACGTTTCATGGTAGCATGCTCACCTCTGCCCCGCTGATGGTCCACGTGGAGGGAGAGAGAGAGTTTAATGGTAGCCCCGGCCCCTTTTATATTCTCTGGGGATGTGCAAGCCTCCTAATTACAGGTGTGGACATACGTCATAGGAAGGGGCTGTCCTATAGGCAATACAGCAATGGGAAGGGGTGGTCTAGGGACATACACGCAATAGGAAGGGGAGGGATTGGTGTTCTACATGTGACAAGATGGGCTGACCCTAGCTCCAAGATGGCAACCTAACCTTGATCATCCTTGGGCGGGTTTGACCTCTCTGGGGTCTCCTACAAGGAAACAGAAAACTATTTTCCTTATCAGAAGGGATTGGGCCCTGTTTGCTGTGAGATATACAGTGGTGACTACTTGCTCTAGATGGATAGCTCTCAGGGAGAATAACCCCTGACCTACTTCTGATGATATCCAAGTATAGACATTCCCAAGCAGCTGTCTGGCATATATTTGGGGGAGACAGCTTGGGAGAAATCCTGTATCCCACACATGGGGACCAGCAGCTGGCATTCAGAGGGGAAATTTGGGAAAGGATTTTGAAAGGATAATGTGCTCAGAGCTCTGGGAATGATGTTCTCTATCACTACTCAGACAGATCCACCATTTCCCAAAACATAATTGACCCAAAATTTTTCCTAACATTTCTATGCTTCTTTTACATCATTCTTAAATTATTTAGAAAGAGTTTCATGAAACGTCTAATGTTATCAACAGAGATGAAAGGAAAGAAGGAAAAAGTAGAACAAGGTAGGGCAGAAGGAAGGAAGAAAACGATGGTGTTCTTTGGTTTGTTCCTTTAACTTCTTGTTTCCATGTCCTTTCATATCCTGTCAATGGACATGTACTCCTGCCAGGCTTCTAAGGACTGACTTGTGAGAGTAGATTATCAGCCCTTTCCTACCAGGTACTGCAGATGAACTGAAAACTCTATTTCAGTGGCCAGGTGCGCATATTTGATCTTTACAACACAAAAGCAGTCTTGCAAACTTCACCCCAATACAAAAGAAAGTCTTAAGGTAAACCAATCTTTGATTTATGAATGCAATGCTCTTACCTCAAGGTCAGCAGTTCAAAACCACTAGCCTCTCTGTGGGAACAAGACAAGGTTCTAATACTCCCACAAGGAGATACAGCATTCTGAACCCAAAGGCCCAGACCCACTCCCTTGTACAGAGTTGGAATGCGTGGGATTCCACTCAGTGGCAGGGAGTTAGGTCTCTGGGGTGTTTGGTTAAATGAAGAAAATAGGCTTGGTGAAATAATTTAGTGGAAACTCAATAATTTTGCTCCTGAATTTCCTCAATCACTTTTTATAATGAAGATCATATAGAAAGATTATGATGAATGACTTGCCCTAACCCAGGGACAAGGGCTGTAATTGGAGCAAGTCTAGTTTCATATCAACACAAGGCTATAACAACTTGTTATAACCAAAAGCAAGCAGTCACTGTGAGGAAGGCCCAGCAATGGGCAGCGTGTGGCTTGCTTGCCCACAGGGTCATATATGCGTCAGCACCAACTCCACCACACCTGCAACAAGGACAGACACTAAAAGCACAAAGGTTCCATCAGAGCCTTTATTTACAGAGAATTAACTAGGCTTAAGCTGGTTGACCAATATTTTTTGGAACTTATTTTGTAACTCTTTCAACTTCATCTATACTAGAATTTTGTCTTGGTTATTTCTCCCAACATCTTTAATTTGCTTTACAGAGAAAATGTTAGGTTTTCCTGCTTGCACAAATACAAATGATGTAGTTGGAGGGAAATATGTACTTCGATGTGGAATAGCAAGTCTTTCAGTATCGTGTTGGGTTAGGACAGAAGTTTTGCTTATGAAGAAAATAATTAAATTCTGTTACTTCACTTATATGTTTGTTTCTAATTATTTGTAATTTATTTTTATACTCTTCTTTTCCCAGAGCAATCCCCTTGTTCTAAAGGTGAGTATTATTTGAATCCACATGAGGAGAAAATCATTAATGAAAAAACCCTTTTATGGCCAGAGACTATATAGAGTACATAATATTTCAAATTATAAAAAGATAATTTGCCACATGGCAATTTCCTTTTTCTGATATTGCTACTAATTTTTAAATGAAATTCTTTTAAATTAGAAAATGAGAAGATGGAAGGAGCAGAATTAGGATCGAAGTCTATGTTACCTGATTCATAAATTGATAATATTAATATATACACAAATTAATCCATGCAAGGCCACACTCTACACTGAATGCATTTATGGAGGGTAAAGAAAATGAACATATTATTGTTTAAATTCCACTAAATAGCAACATAAATCATATCAAATTCAGTTTATAACCAACACCACTCTGATGATCTCATAATAAGCCTGTAACCATGTCATATAGCAGTGTTGACGGGAATAAATTAAAATTAACTGATAATCAATAAGGAGCTAGTTGAAAGTCTCCTTCATTAACTGCTGTCTATTTTCTCTTTCCAGAGATGAGGCAGATGCTCCAAGGTGAGTTTCTCGTCGACCTCCTGCAATGAAGACCTAAAACAAGAGCAAATCCATTTCAGTTCAATTGTGACAATCACTATCTAAAGTGTCTAAAAATGTACACTCTTCATACATAGGGAACAATGTCATGCCTCCACTTAAGGAGGCATGTTGTTTCAAAATAACATATAACATTTTTGGGAAAACTTTCATTAACTTTTCCAGAATATCAAATATTTACAAAATATTCCCAAACTGAACTCCTGTGAAAAATCCCCAAATATTTTGGTGCCAGAGGAGCCACACACTGGAGGATTCTGAAAAGGAAGTAAACGAGGTAGGGATACTCAGAATACACAGATAGAGGCTGCAAATCAAGGTAATTGGAAAAAATGCATAGTCATATGGTATAAATATAACAAAAATATCAAGATAGAGAACATGTAATCTCCCTCATGGCGAATTCTGCGTACCGTCAATGTGCTCATAGGGAGCAGCAGGACTGCCCTCCATAGGAATTAGACAGCACTCATTTTCCACAGTACTGTTTTCCTGCACTGTGCATGTTTTCCTCTATTCTTTCTTTTATTTTGATATTTAAGCCATTTGATTGAAACACAAATTATTTATACTGACTACTATTTCACAGATCAATCATGAGAAAAAGCATTGCACACTATCCATCAGGTTCAATTTTGAACATTTTCTTCTGTCTACTCCTCATTGTTTCCAACTCCCCATTAGTACACACCCCCATTTAAACCCATAACTCACCATTAATCCAGTTATTATCTCTATAAATTAACCTACACTGGATGTCGTACATAGAAAAATATCCAGAACATTTAAACAAATAAGACAAAACATAAATTCCCATACAATGTACACATTTATGCAGTCAGTAACCACTATGACATAGAAAGCAGGAGAATGTAAAAGCTCCAGAAATTTGGAATGCGTCAAAAGGGAGATCCAAAGAGAAGGCATTCCATTGTGACCTCCTGGCATCTGCTGGAGAAAGCACATGGACCAGCAGGAATCCAAGGAAGCCAGCAGCTGGAATTCACAGGGCAAGTTCAGGAAGAGGATTTTACAAGATGATGTGCTCAGAGCTCAGGGAGATTATGTTCACTCTGGATCATAATCAGGCAGATGCAATATTCATTTTCCAGAACATAATTGGTCCAAACATTATCCTAAGCTTTGTATGTTTCCTTTTCCTCAATCATAATTTATTTAACAAGAGTTTCATGGAACATTTAATGTTATGTACACAGAGAACAAGAGTAGGAGCAAAGGGAAGAAGGTAGGGTAGAAGCCTGGAAGGAAACAATGGCATTCTTCTGTTTGTTTCTTGACGTCTTATTTCCACGTCCTTTCATATCCTCTCAATGTACATTTACTTCTGCAAGGCTTTCAATGACTGACCTTTGAGAGTAGATTACCAGCCCTTTCCCACCAGGTATTGCAGATGACCTCAAAACTCCATATCAGTGGCCAGCTGCGCATATTTGACCGTTTGCAACACAAGAGCAGTCTCAGAAACTTCACCCCAATACAAAAGAAAATCTTAAAGAAAATCAATTCTTGATTTATGAATGCAATGTTCGTACCTTCAGGTCAGCAATTGAGAACCCCTAGCCTCTCTGTGGGAATAAGACAAAGCTCTAATACTCCCACAAGGAGATACAGCTTTCTGAACCCAAAGGCCTGGACCTACTCTCTCTTAGAGAGTTGGAATGAGTGGGATTACACTCACTGTGGGGACTTTGGTCTATGGGGTGTTTTGTGAAATGAAGGAAATGGCTTGGCGAATTAAATTAACTGAAACACAGTAACTATGTTTCTAAATTTCCTCGATCACTTTTAATAATGAAGATCATGATGAAAGACTATGGTGAATGACTTTCCCTAACCCAGTGACAAGGGCTATAATTGGAACAAGTCTGGTTTTATAAAAGCACAGGGCTATAAGTAACTTTTTAGTACTAAAACCAAGCAGTCATTGAGAGGATGGCCCAGGAATGGGCAGCATGTGGCTTTCTTGTCCACAGGGTCATTTATGAGTCAGCACCAACTCCACCACAACTACAAGGACAGACACTAAAATCACAAAGCTTCCATCAGAGCCTTTATTTACAGAGAATTAACTAGGATTCACTGGGTTGACCAATATTTTTGGAACTTTATTTGTAATTCCTTCAATTTCATGTATAATAGACTTTTGTCCCAGTTATTTCTCCCAGTAATTTTAATTTGCTTTACAGAGAAAACCCTACTTTTTCCTACTTGCAGAATTATAAATAATGTCGTTGGAGGGAAATAAGAACTTAGATATGGGAAAGGAAGTATTTTGGTATCATGCTGTTGGGTTAGGACAGAAATTTTGTTTAACAAGAAAGGAACTAAATATCTGTTACTTTACTTATATGTTTGTTTCTAATTATTTGTAATTGATTTTTGTGTTTTTTTCCCAGGGAACTCCTCAAATTTTAAAGGTGAGTGCTATTTTAATCCACATAAGCAGAAAATAGCAGATGAAAAAAATAGATATCTAGAGTATAGCTCATACCATCTCAAATTCTGCAAAAATTGATTTGACACAGGGTAATTTTCTTTTACTGAAATTGCTACTAAATTTGAACTGACATTCTTGTCAAATAGAAAAAGATAAGATGGGAGGAGCAGTTATGACCCAAGTCTTTTATTTTTTTAACTGTTTTATAAATTGTTAATATTAGTACCTACATGAAGTTATCCATGCCAGGCCAAACTCTAAACTGAATGGATTGGTGGAAGATAAAGAAAACGAAAATATTATTGGTTTAATCCCATTTCTTATCCACATAAATCATATGAAATTCAGTTTATGATAGAATAAACCCTCATTATATACCATTGTAAGCCTGATATCAATTTTATATAGCAGTATTGATGGGAATAAATTTTAATTAACCAATAATTAATAAAAAGTTAATTAAAATTTACTTCATAAAACATTGTCTATTTTCTTTTCCCAGAGATTAAGTGGAGATTTCAAGGTGAGTTTCTCATCGTCCTCCTGCAATGAAGACATAAAACATGAGCAAATGTATTTCAGTTCAGTTGTGCCAATCACTGGTGTCTAAAAATGAACACTTTGTTCTTTTTTTTTTTTTGAGTTTCTTTTTTTTAAAATCTTTTTATTGGGGCTCATAAGGCTCTTATCACAGTCTGTACATACATCAATTGAGCAAAGCACCCTTATACATTCGTTGCACTCGTCATTCTCATAATGCACCTTCCACTAGGGTTCCTGGAATCAGCTCGGTTTCTCTTTTTTTCCCCCATCCCCCTCCCTCCCTGATACCACCCCTGGTCCCTTAATAGTTTATAAATAATTATTATATCTTATCTTACACTCCCCGGCGTCTCCCCTCACCCGCCTCCCCATTGCCCATCTCCCAGAGAGGAGGTTACACATAGATCTCCGAGATCGGTTCTCCCTTTCTACACACCCTTCCCTCCTGGTGTCGCCACTCCCACCGCTGGTGTTGAGGGATTCGTCTGTCCTAGATTCCCTGTGCCTCCAGGTCCCCACTGCACCACTGTACATCCTCTGGTATAACCAGGTCCGCAAGGCAAGGTAGAATTGGGGTCATGATGATTGGGAGGGGAGGAAGCATTCAGGAGCTAGAGGAAGGTTTTGAGTTTCATTGTTGCTACACTGGACCCCGAGTGGTCCATCTCCTCCTCACTACCCCTCTGGAAGGGGTGTCCAGCTGTCTACAGATGGGCATTGGGTCCCCATCATGCACTCCCCCTCTTTCACGGTGATGTGATTCTCACCACCACCCCACCTTTGTTGTTGGAGACCTGGTCATGCCTCCATCTTGAGGAGGCATTTAGTTTCAAAATTACATATAATGTAATTGGTAAAACTCATTAACTATTAAGAAATATGAAAATATTTACAAAATTATTCCCAAACTGAAACTTCTCTGAAAAATCCCCAAATATTTTTGTGTCAGAGGAACCACACACCCTGGAGGATATTTAAAAGGAAGTAGACCAGGTTAGGATACTCAGAAAACACATTTAGAGGAAGCAAATCAAGGTAATTGAAAAAATTCATACCGGATAGGGCAAGATATGACAAAATAGCGATGTATAAATTACCAAGGGCACATGAGGGAGGGGGGAAAGGGGAGGGAGGGAAAAAAAAAAAGAGGACCTGATGCAAGGGTCTTAAGTGGAGAGCAAATGCCTTGAGAATGATTGGGGCAGGGAATGTATGGATGTGCTTTATACAATTGATGTATGTATATGTATGGATTGTGATAAGAGTTGTATGAGTCCCTAATAAAATGTAAAAAAAGAAAAGAGAAAAAATGATTAGGGCAAAGACTGTATAGATGTGCTTTATACAATTGATGTATGTATATGTATGAACTGTGATAAGAATTGTATGAGCCCCAATAAATTGTTAAAAAAATATATAACAGAAACATCAAGATAGAGAGCACGTAATCTCCCTCATGGTGAATTCTGCGTACCATCAATGAGCTCATAAGGGAGTAGCAGGACTGCCCCCCATAGGAATTAGACAGCACTGATTTTCCCAAGTACTTTTTTCATGCACGGTGAATGTTTTCCTCTAGTCTTTCTTTTATTTTGATATTTAAGCCTTTTGATCGAAACAACTTATTTATACTGACTGCTATTTCACATTTCAATCATGAGAAAAAGGGTTGCACAATCCCCACCAAATTCAAATTTGAACATTTTCTTCTTTCTGCTCATTGCTTCCAATTCCCCATTAGAGCCCAACACCTTTTCAAGCCCCCATCACCATTAATCCAGTTATTATCTCTATAAATTAACCCATGCTGCATGTTTTACATAGAATAATATTCAGGATATTTAAACAAATTAAAATTTTTTTCCACACAATATAAGAATTAATACAGACCGAAACCGCAATGAAATAGAAAACAGAAAATTATAAGGCACCAGAATTTTGAAATGGGTTACAAAGGAGATCCAAGGAGAAGGTGTTCCATTCTGACCTCCTGGCATCGGCCGGACGACGCACATGGACCAGTAGTATTCCAAAGGATCCAGGAGCTGGCATTCACAGTGCTGGTTCGGGAAGAGAATTTTGCAAGATGATGTGCTTAGACCTTTGGGAGCTGATGTTCACTTTGACTTTTCAGAAAGATCCACAATTTCCCAGAACACAGGGTCATGCAAGTGTAGATTATGTCTCCCCCTGAGTCTTAGTCAGCATTGTATCCCAGAGGTGGTCCCTCTTGTTCTAGTAGTCTGTACTCACTATCAGCAGGAAAGGTCCATCTCTCAATAGCAAGCAAGCTGATTCATTGCTAACCTTGGTGTCTGTACAAAGTAATCCATATGATGCCTACATCTCAACAGAATGACGTGAGGAATCATAAATGAGATCATCATATTGCTATTTTAACCCCACTTATTATTGCTAAAAGTCATATCTAATTCAGAGTATGGAAGACAGAAGCTCATTTCACTTCTTTAAGCCTGGTTACAATGCCACACAGAAGTACTGGTGGAAATATATGTAAATAATCAACTAGAATTTAATTCACATTTTTTCATAAAATTATATCTATTTTCTTTTCACAGAGTTGCTCAGGAAATCTGAAGGTGAGTTTCTTGTCATCGTCCAGAATGAACCCAAAACCAAAGCAAATTCATCTCAATGAATTTTGCCAATCACTTTTTAAAATTTCTGAAAATGTTTAATCTTTCTTCTTACTGCACAATTTCATGCTCCCATCCTAAGGAGGCACATAGTCTCAAAAATATATGTGTATGTATTTTTTAAAACTGTCAAAAATTATTGAAGAATATGAAAATATTTACAAAATCGTTAGCAAACAATCATTGGTGAAAATCAAAATATTAGGTGGCAGCAGAGGGAAAGACTGCACAGCACATAGAAAAGGAGGAATAAAATATTAGGAGATTGTGAGAAACTGTTTAAAGAAGCCAAGCAAGGTGCTTGAAGCACACATCGGTGCGTGGTAAAATATAACACATAAATCGATACAGTGTATATGGAATTTCCTCTTTCTGAATGCAAATACTCTCACTGTACTCATTAAAGTGCAGTAGGCCAGCACATCATAGGAATTACCACTGATTTTTCATACTAATATGTTCTGTCTGTTGTGAATAGTTTCCTCTATTCTATTTTTTACTTTATTTTTTGAACAGTTAGATTGGCACACAATTTGTTTATATTTCGTTCTACTCAGTAGTGTAATCATGTGAAAAAGAGTTGTGGCATCATCACCAAATTCAATTTTGGAACTTTTTCTTCTATTTTCTATTCACTGTCGCTAACTCCCCATTAACCCCAGAGGCCACTTGCCATGATCCAAGTAACCAATAATCCCATTACAATCTCGATTGATTGATGTAGCCTGCATTTATTTTACAGGAAAAACATTCAGATAAAGAAAACCAAATCAAACAAAAGAATCCCACCCTAGTGAAAAACAAAAACCCAGAGTAAGCGCAACCCAAAAAGAAAAGAAGGAGGAAACACTAGAACAAATTTGAAAGAGAGAAAAGGGGAGACCAAATGATGAGGTGTTAACTTTTAACCTCTTGAATGAACCAGAGTTAGCACATGACGGGCCAGAGGCAAAGGGAGCCAGCAATTGGACCGAGTACTTGGTGTGTAGTGGACACATGGCCTTCCCTACTCGTCTACTATCCCTTCTGACAGCTTCTGTCATTTGGCAAATTCCGGAGACAAAGCAGTTGAGCCATTTTCCAAGATTGCTGGCCATCTAGTCTTTCTGTGGATGCTTTCGTCCAGATTTTTATAAGACATTTGCTTGCCATGGGGTCCTGGACCTCTTTGGATCCAGAGCTTCTATCCATGCATTTCTGAGACATGGCACTTTCCCAGCCATTGGTATCTCTTCTACATGTCACAAGAGCAAACTCATCTTTGTTATTCATCATGTGCTTTACCTACTGCGGTGTATTATGGCCACTTTTTATCATGATGGTAAGAAACCGATCTTGACAATTCTGAGGGGAAAGTCTATTTTTATATATACATACAATATAATATACATATGTACATATATGTGTGTGTGTGTATGCAGTTGACATACCTCTGTATTCGGTGTGTGATTATGACAACACTAACACTAAGCAAGACATTCCCTGACACAGAGCATCCCACAGTTCCCGGAAATGCATTACTGACAGCAGTATTCTCTTTCATCTGACACACCCCTAGCACACTGTCTAAGGGCTGAGTCATCATGTTACAGTGGTTGCAAACTTCCACTTCACAGTGTAATATTTATTGATTTTGATCACTGCTTTGCCAATAGACAGGACTGCTTCCTCAGATGATTATTCTAATACTGCCAGCCTTCTTCCACAGTTCGATTATCAGCTTCCAACATCCTGCTTACAAGAAGTCATTAAATATAAGAAAACACCTATCCCATTAGAAGTAGTGAATTATTGTCATGGCACTGGCTGAGATGCTGTGCGCTGTAACTTTTTTTCTCATGTTACCTATTAATCCTTGCACTGCAAAAGAATCCACAAACAGTAGCTCATGAGGACTGCATAATTTTACTCTAGGATGCTACTCCATTTGGGTGAGTGATACAGTTGTCTTCTTTCTTTCTCTTTATTTATTATCGTTGTTACTCTTATTATTTGTAGCAAGACCTCCAGTACAGAAAGGTGAGTCTGTTTTCTTGGATTTTGTTGGTTTAACTAATGTCATTTTGTGGAATTCTTCCCAGAAAGTGTTCACATTCCTTTCCCACTTCACATAACTCTGCACACTTTTGAAATCTCAGCTTGTCTTCTGTTATGTGCCCAGACTCTAGCTGCCACTGCAGCCTTCCCACACATCAGCCTTCTTTCAGGGTAAATCAGTGGACACTGGTCTCTCTGGTGGCCATTCACTATGGGATAGGTCAGAGACAACAAACCCCTTGTCTTTTTCTTAGCTTGAGAATTCATTGAAGCAACTAATAAACTTCAGGAAAAGGGCTTTCTTTAGCTGAAGGATTTAGACAAATTCACAGGGCAAGTTCTGGAAGAGAATTTTGCAAAGATGATGTGCTTAGCACTCTGGGAGATTATGTTCACTCTCACTACTCTGGCTGCTCCACCTTTTCCAGACCTTTATTGGCCCCAAACTAGGCCATGAGAGTATACATTATGTCCCTCCTGGTTTTAGTCCACATTGCATCATCCAGGAGGATGTGCCTCTGTTTCTAGCAGCATATATGCATTGATGTCAGTATGGTCATGCCAAGATTATAAAATGAAAAGATAATTGAAGAATAAAAACACTGCCAATATGTTATATTAACCCTAGCTCATATCACTATAAGTCATTTCAAATTCAGTTTCTGCCAGACACATAGCTCATTCCACCACTGTAAGCCAGTGAACAATGTCCTACAGAATTAGTGGCTGGAATATTAATAAATAATCTGTAACCAATTGGAAGATAGTTGACAGTTTCCCTTCAATACCCATTGTCTATTTTCTTTTTGAAGAGGGTATCCAGGAAAGTAAAGGTTAATTTATTGTCCTCCAAGAACAACCCATAGAACCAGAGCTAATTCGTGAGCTCAATTTTGTCAAGGCCTTTCTGAAGTGTCAAAACTCTCTAAGATTTATATGTAGCAACGTGTCATGCACACATCATAAGAGTAACACATTTTAAAAAATATATAATTTTCAAAACATCCATGAACTTTCCCCAGAATATGGAATTATTGATGTAATCATTAGCAAACCGAAACTCCTTAAAAGCACAATTCATTTTGGTGGAGGGGAGAGAGACCACAGAGATTGAAAAGGAAGACAAAGACGGGTGTGAGAATAAGAGGAGCTATTTAATGGAAGACAAACAAGGTAATTTGATAAATGCATAGGTATGGGGTATAAATATAACAAAAATATCAAAGTCTTGAATAGGAAGATGCCCTCTTTTTGAGTGTTAAATGCATTCAATGTGCACACAAGAGAGTAATAGGAAAGCACTTCATAGGAAATAGAGAGCTCTGATTTTCCCAACTAAGATTGTCATCTACTATAAATGTCTTCCTATATTAGTTAAATTATTTTAGTGATTAAGCAGTTTTATTGATCCACAATTTATTTGCTCTTCATACTTTATCACAGTTCGATCACAAGGAAAAGATTGGCAAAATTGCCACCAAATTCAATTTTGGAACAATTTCTTCTTTCTAATTATCATTATTTCCAATTCCTCATTACCCCCCACACCCCCTTGCCAAACCTCCAAGTAACACTCCAGTTATTATCTCTGTAAATTAACCCTTGCTGAATTTTTTATGTGGAAAAACATTCAGAAAAATAAAGCAAATCAAACAAAAAATTACAAATTAATGCAGAAAAACCACAATGAAATAAAAGGTAGAAAAACATAACAGCTCAACAAATTTGAAGTGAGTTAAAATGGAAATAATAGAAGAAGGTGTCACATTTTGATCTGGCATCTGCTGGAGGAAGCACGGGGACCAGCAGGCATCCATGGGGGCCAACAGCTGGAACCCAGCACTCGGTGTCCAGTGGACACGTGGGCCTTCCCTGCTCTCCTATACTCCCTTCTGACAGCCTCTGCTATTTGGCAATTTTCATTTACTTAGTTATTGAGTCATGTTCTAAGATTTCTAGCTACCTGGATTTTCTTCCTTATGTTTTCATCCTAATTATTGGAAAGGATTTACTTTTGATGAGGACAGTGGACAATCTGGATCAGATACTCAACCCATTCATTCTTACAAAAGAGCAGTGTGCCCAACCCACTTTCATCCTCTTTCAATTTCTCACAGGCGTACACTCATCCTTTCTAATCTTCAGTAGCTTTATCTACTGCATTAAATTCTCACCATTTTTAATCACGATGATAATAAAAACACTTTGAAAATTCTAAGGCGAAGGCTATTCTGATATTAAAAATATTTGGCAAATCAGTTGTGGTGCCTCTTTGTTCAAAGCCTGATTCAACAACAACTACAACATCAAAATGACCTCTCTGGAAGACATTCCTTATAAAGTGCATTACACAATGCTCTGAAAATGGTACTGATAGTTTTATTATCAGTCATCTGACTGAGGTCTAAAAGCCTGCCAAAAGACAGACTCATCATGTTATAATGTTTGTCAACTCCATTTGACTGTGTAGCAAACGTTGATTTAAATCGCTGATTAGCCAAAAGCCAGGATTTCTCCCTCACATCATCATTCTAAAAATTGATAAGCCTCTTCCATATTTTCATTACTAGGTTCCAATGGCCTGATTACAAAACTATCTTCAGTAGAAAAACACCTGTCCCATGAGACATAGTGAACTTTTGTAGGCGCACTGAATCAGAGCATGCGTACTCTAACGATGTGGTTCCCTGGATTCTGTGGATACTGACCTTGTAATTAAATGCAGCAACAGCAATTTGTGAGGAGAAGTAGGTGATTGTACTCTTGAATGTCAAACTGAAGTTTGTTTTATCTGTAGATGTGAGTGATCTGGTTTTATTTGTTCTCTTTCCCTTTAATTATTTTTATTCCTTTAGGAATCCCTCCCAAACAGAAAGGTGAGTTTGTGTTCTTTTATATCGCTGGCTCACCTAAGGTAAAATGTGGAATACTTCACTGCGTGTTCCTTATCCTTTCTCACTCCATCCGCTTCTGTATCTTTAGAAAGCTTAGTGTCGTCTGTTATTCACACAGACTCTCGTGGCCACAACCACCTTCCCTCTCATCAGCATCCACACAGGGGTAAGTCAGTGGACACTGGCCTCTCATAGTGTCCAATCATCACAGGGTAGGTAAAAAATGGCCAAACACTTCTCTGTTTCTTTGCCTGTGGATGCATGGAAACAAGTCACAAACTTCAGGAAAATGATTCTTTAGCTGAAGGAGATATACAAATTCACAGGGGGAAAATCTGAGAGTGGATTTTTCAAAGATGATGTGCTTACATCTCTGTGAGGTTATGTTCACTATCACTACTCAGTCAGGTTCACCATTTTCCAGATCTTAATTGGCCCAAACACAGCCTCATAAAAGTATACGTATGTCCCCTCCTGAATTTCAGAAAGCATTGATGACTACACCCGCTCCCTCTTGTTTGAGCAGTCTGTACTCATTGGCAGATGGTACAACTCTCAAGAGCAAGCCAGTTCATTAATTTATAAAATTAGTATCTGTATAAAATAATTCATATCATGCCTAAATCTAAACCTAAAGATGTGGCACATACATAAATGAGACCATCATATTGCTATTTTGATCCTATATACTATCACTATAAATCATATCTAATTCAGATTATGGCAGACACAAATATCATTCTACTATTTTAAGCTTTGGTACAATGCTACACAGGAGTCCTGGTGGGAATATATGTAAATAATCAATAATCAATCAAATTTACTTTATGGTTGTAATTCATAAAATAATATCTCATTTTTTTCCCAAGAGAGGACCCAGAAATTTGAAGATGAGGTTGCTGTCTTCCTGCAGAATGAAAATGCAAAACAAAAGCAAATTCATTTCGGTCAATTTTGCCAATCACTTTCTGAAGTGTCTAAAATTGTATAAGCTTTGTACTTACTGAACAAGGTCATGCTTCCATCCTAAGGAGGCACATAGTTTCAGGAATACATCTAAATTTTTGGAAAATTTTATGAACTTTTCTCTCTCTTTTTGTCTTGAAAATGATAGACGTTTGTAGAACACGGAGACTAACTCTTAGGAGTTGTTTTACTCTGTCAGGTGACAGAAGTCACTCGGATCCACTAATTTTCTCTGAGAGAACAGTTGATTGAGACATTTCTATTGTAAATAGCTCAGTGTTGTATAGTGATGCTTATAATGTTTTGTAGTCTTGGCAATGGCGTAAGGACACAGCCCAAACTGACAACGTCCCCTCCCGCCCGTCCCCGCCCTCCACCTGGAACTCCTGACAGGGTGAAGCCGAGCAGCGGATCGCTGCTTCTCACACAGGAACAGTCGGCCCCAGAGGGGAACCCGCACCCCGAGTCTCAAGCCCTCCCCAACTTTGAGACACTTTAATTGTGTCCCTTACTGCCTCCACAATCAGCATGACTGTCTAGGGTTCAACTAGATCATTTACATACCAAGAGTTCTATGAAAGCAGAATGCACAATAAACAGGTCGTACTTTTGTAATAATAAATATAAAATTTACCAAAAAAAAGAAAATATTTGCAAAATTATTAGCAACCCGAAACTCCTGTGAAAATCACAAAATATTTTGGTGACAGCGGAAGGGATATACTGCAGAGGATATTGAAAGGAAAGAATAAAATGTTAGAAGACTCTGAAGAACTAGTTAAAGAAGACAAGCAAAGTAAGTTGAAGTATGCATGGGTGCATGCTAAAATACAGCAGATAGATTGAGACGGTGAATAGCCAACGCCTTTTTGCGAACGCTAAATACATTCAAGGTTCGCATTAAAGTGGACCAGGACAGCACTCCATAGGTGTGACCACTGACTTTCCAAACTAATGTTTTCTTCCACTGGGAATATTTTCCTCTATTCTGTTTTATCTTATTGTTTAAGCAGTTTGGTTGCCACACACTTTGTTTATCTTTCCTCCTACTCAATAGTTCAATAACATGGAAAAGAATTGCGCAATCATCGCCAAATTCAGTTTTAGAAGAGTTTCTTCTCTCCTATACTGTTCACGGTGACTAACTCACTGCTAACCCCAAACCCACTTGCTGCAATCCAAGTACCCATTGATCCCAGTAAAATCTCTACAGATTTACCCACCCTTGAAATATTATGCAGGAAAACATTCAGAAAAAGAAACACCAAACCAAACCAAAAACCCAACACAAATTTAAAAAACAAACAAAAACATAGAACAACCACAAACCAAAAAGAGAAGAATGAAGAAAAAGGAGAACAAATTTTAGAGATATGAAAACAGATGAAATTACAAAGTGTTACATTTTGACCTCCTGTGATCTGCTGACATCAGCACTTGATTGGTCCAGTAGCCAAGGAACCAGCAGCAGGGACAGAGCACCAGGCATCTAGTCGCTACATTGGCTTCTCTTCTCTCTCTCTGTCCCTCTGAAAGCCTCTACTTTGGGGCGATTGCCAATTACTCAGCTCTTGTTTTATTTCCCAGGATTGCTGGCCATCTGGTGCTTCTATTGATATTTTCTTCCCGGTTTTTGTAGAGGATTTGCTTGCTATGGGGTCAGTGGATCATTAGGAAACAGAAGCTCTACCCATTCATTTTTATGATATCACATTTCCCAAACCATTTTTATCCTTTTTCTACATCTCATAAAAGAAAACTCATCTTTTTTAAACCTCATGAGTCTGATTTACTGCAGTATATTATCACAATTTTGCATCATAATGGTAATCAAACTATCTTGACAATTTTGAAATGAAGGGCTTATATAATATACTTTAAAAAACAAACAAGAAAACAGTACTTGACAGAGCAGTTGCAGTCCCTCTGCACTCAATGTCTGATTTGAACAAAAGTACTATCAAAACAAGACATTGCCCTCAGGGATTTCATAATTCCCTAGGAAACAGCCCTGACAGCAATATTCTCTCTCCTCCGACTGTAGCCCTAGCAGTCTGTCTGAGGGCAAAGCCATCAAGTTATATGGTTGTCAATGTCCACGTGACAGCTGACAGTGACTTACATCGCTGATTTGTCGATAGGCAGGAGCACTTCCGCAGATCATTACTCTGAAAATCGTCAGCCCTCGTCCACATTGTTAGCTCTCAGTGGCGTGATTACAAGACACCCTACAGCAGGAAACAGCGATCCCATTAGATGCAGTGAATTATTGTAGTGATACTCGCTAACATGATGTGTACTGTAACAATGTCTTCCATGGTTCTCTATGAATCCTGACATAGTTAACAATCCAGAAAGAGTAACTCGTGAGGGGATGTAGATAATTGCACTCTAGGCTGCCAAGTAGTGTGGGTTTGTTTGTTTGGTTGGTTGTTTTTTAATTCATGTGAGCAAGTGGTAACAGTGGTATTCTTTCTCTTTATTTATTTTATTTTATATTTTTAGCAAGCCCTTCAGAATAGAAAAGTGTGATTTCTTGTTTGTTTGTCTTTCAATGGAATGATTTGGTTTACAGAATGTGATTTTGTGGAATGCTTCCCTGCAAATGTTCCTATTCCTTTCCCACTCCACGTGCTTCTGCACCAGTTAGGATATCCGATTGTCTTCTGTTATTTACTCAGACTCTAGCTGCCCCTGCAGCCTTTCCACACATCAGTATTCACCCATGGATAAGCCAGTGGGCAATGGCCTCTCTAGTGTCCATTCACCATGGGATAGGCTAGAGATGAAGAAAAACTCTTCTCTGATTCCTAGCTTGAGAATTCATTTAAACAACCAATAAACTTCAGGAAAAGGGCATTCTTTAGCTGAAGGATTTATACAAATTCACAGGGAACGTTCTGGAAGCGGATTTTTCAAAGCTCTTCTTAGCTCTCTGGGAGATTATATTCAGGCAATCCCTCCTTTTCCCAGCCCTTGAATGGCCCAATCGGAATGCCAGGAAAGTATACAGTATGTCTCCTCCTGAGTTGATTGAGCACTGCATCACAAGAGGATGTCCCTCTTGATCTAGTCACATGCATTCAAGTGTGGTCCAACTCTCAAGAAGAAGCACGTTCATTGATGGCTAATATTAACATCTATATAAAGTAAACCAAGTCATAACAAACGCTAAACATATGGGTTTGGAGCATAAATACGATCATCAAATTGAAATTTTAATCCTACTTATTATTAATATAAATCATATCAAATTCAGTTATTGGCATACACAAAGCTTGTCCACCAATTTAAGTCCGTGAACAACGTTATCCAAAAGTATTGAAGGGAAGATATGTTACAAATTAATTAAAAATTAGTTCACAATTTTCCTTCATAAAATATTGTCCATTTTCTATTTCCAGAGGGGATCCCAATAGCTGAAGGTGAGTTTCTTGTGGCCCTTCACACTGAAAACACGAAACAAGAGCAAATTAATTTCATGTATATTTTGCTAATCAATTTCTGAAGTATCTAAATATGTCTAAGCTTTATACTTGCTGAACAAGGATATGTTCCCATCATTAAAAGGTACATGGTTTCAAATATTCTTGAAAATATTTAGAAAACTTTCATGAACTTTTCAAAGAATTTGACAATATTTATAAAACTTTTAGCAAACGAATTCCTTTGAAATCACAATGTATCTTGTTGGCAGGGGAGCGGCACACTGCAGAGGGTATTAGAAAGGAAGGAGACCAGGTTAGGATAAGCCGAAGAAATATCTAGAGGCCCCTAATCAAATAATTATAAAATGAATAGGTACATAGTATACATAGACCATCAATATCAGCATAGTGAATATGTAGTCTTAATTCGTGTGAATGTTATATACCTTCTATGTGCTCATAACAGAGAGCAGGACAGCACTCCATAGGAATTAGGGAGTACTGATGGTCCCCACTAAAGTGTTTTTTATTGTAAATGTCTTCCTCTATTCTTTTATTGTAGTGATCAAGCAATTTGAGTGATACACAATCTATTTATACTTCCTACTATTTCACAGTTCAATCCTAAGAAAAAGAGTTGCGCAAGGGCCACCACATTCAATTTTAGAAAATTTTCTTTTGTCTAGTACTCATTGTTTCCAACTACCCGTTGCCCCACACCCCCTTGCCAAGCACCCATGTAATCATTAATTCAGTCATTATGTTTATGAGTTAACCTAGGTTGGATTTCTTACATAGGAAAACATTCAGAAAATTGAAGCAAATAAACTAAACAAAAATTCCAACACAAACTGCAAATTAATGCAGAGAGAAACTACAATATAATAAAAAGCAGGAAAGCCTAAAAGCTCCAGACATTTGGAATGGGTCAAAGTGAAGATCCAAGGAGCAGGTGGTCCATTCTCACCAACTGGCATCTCCTGGAGGAAGGACGTGGACCACTCAGGAACCCAGGACAGTCAGCAGCTAGAAGCAAGCACTAAGTGTACAGTGGGCACACAGGTTGATTGATGCACAATTTATTTATACTTCCTACTACTTAGCAGTTCAAGCATTGGTACTTGAGTGTCACCATTGCCACCAAATTCAAGTTTAAAACAGTTTCTTCTGAGGGCAATGAATGTACAAATGTGCTTTACACAACTGATGTATGTATGGATTGTGATGAGTTGTATGGGCCCTTAATAAAATTATTTAAAAGGAAAGTAAGGATAGAATTTCCTTGACCTAATAAAAACATCAATTAAAAGCAGTTAACACAAGAAAAAAAAAAGAGAAACATTTTCTTCTTTCTAGGTCTCCTTGTGTCCAACTCCTACTATCCCCACACCTGATTGCCAAGTTCCAAATAATTGTTAATACACTTATTAGCTCTATGAATTAACACTCAATGAATTTCTTACATAAAAATTCAGGAAATTAAAACAAATAAAACAGAATGAGAATTCCGACAGAAATTACACATTAATGCATAGAGAAACCACAATGAAAAAGAAATCAGGAAAACCTAGATGCTCAACAAATTTCGAATAGAAAGGTTTGGGGATGTTGCTATTTTGTAAGGATAAATCAGGAGTCAAAATGGAGATCCAAGAAGAAGCGGTACCCCTCTGACATCCAGCATCTGCTGGAGGTACTGCTTGGGCCAGCAGGAATCCAAGAGAACCCGCAGCTGGAACCAAGTGCTAGGTGTCCAGTGGGCACATTGGCCTTCTCTACTCTCCAACTATCCCTGCTGACAGCCTCTGCTGTTTAGCGGCTCTTGCATACTTCGCTATTGCTTCATTGCCCCTGATGGATGGCCACCATTATTCTTCTTTATGTTGACATCCTGATTGCTGGAAAGGATTTACTTGCACTGTGGTCATTGGGTATTCTGGAACCAGAAGCCCTACTGATTCATTCTTACATAATAGCAACACCCCCCCCCCAAATTTTTAACTCTTTCTAGTTCTCACAATGGTAACTCTTCCTTTCTATGCTTTAGTTGCTTGATCTACTGTATGATACTCTCGCCACTTTTCATCATGATACTAGTAAAATTTTCTGGACAATTCTTTGATGAGGACAATTTTGATTGATATAATTTAAAAATAGTATTTGGAAGAGCACTTTCAGAGACTCTACACTCAAAATCTGATTGTTAAAACAAAACAGAAGAATAGGAACATGATATCTATGAAAGACAGTCCTTAGAAAATGCACTAAAGGTGGACTCATCAGGTTATGGTTGTCAACTTCCAATTGACAGGCAAGAACACATTTATCTGAGTCACTGATGTGCCAAAGATCAGGATGTCTCCTCGGGTTTTTATCCTCAAATTAGGCAGGTGCCCACATAGTTTCATTAGTAGCTTCCAATGGTTTGATAATAATAAGGCCTTAAACAAGAAAACACCTATCCAGTTAAACTTATTGAATTATTATAGGGGAACTCATTCAGAGGATGTGAACTATAAAATTTTTGTTCCCTGGGATATGTGAGCACTGGCCTTGCAAAATAATCCAACAACAGGTATCATGAGGAGAGGTAGGTGATTGTACTCTCAGAAGTCAAATAGACATTTTTATAATATATGGGTGGAGAATGTTCTAGTTTTGTTCTGTCTCTTACCTATAATTTCGCTCTTTTTTTCTATTTTAATCCTTCAGTAGTCCCTTCAAAAGAGAATGATGAGTTCATGTTTCTTGGATTTGGCTTTTTACAGAATATATATTTGTGGACTATTTCACTGTGTGTTGCTATGATTTATGCACTCCGCATATTTCTTTATCTTCAGAAAGTCCAGTGGCTTCTGTTATTGACCCAGACTCTAGCGGCCACAGCAGTCTTGCCCCTCATGTGGATCCACCCACAGGTAAGTCAGTGCCCATGGGGGTCTCCAGGATCCATTCATCAAGGGACAGGTCATGGACAGCAAAACCCTTCTCTGTGTCCTTGCTTGAGAATGCACAGAAACAACTCACACCATTCAGCTAAAGGATTTCTTTAGTGGAAGGAGAGAAATAAATCCACAGGGGCAGCTCTGGAAGTGGATTTAGCAGAGATGGTGTGCTTAGACGTCTGGGAGGTTCTGTCCACCTTCTCTATTCAGATAGCATCACCATTATGCAGAACTCAGGGTGATGAAGATATACATTATGAATCTTCCAGAGTTGTTGTCAGCTTTGTATCACAAGAGAGGTCCCATTTGTCCTAACATTGTGTACTCATTGGCATCAGGATTAATCCTGCTCTCAGGAGCAAACAAGTATATTCATCAATAGTTTTGATATCTCTATTAAATAATCCATGTCTTCCCTAATCTGAACAGAATGAATTGGAGCATAAACGTGATCCTCATATGGCTATAATAGTCTCATTTTCTATCACTGTGAAACATGCCTAATTCAGGGTATTGAAGAATAAAAGTTAATTCCACTATTTGAAGTCAGGGTACAATGTCACACAGAAGTACTGGTGAGAATAAAGGTAAAAAATCCACCATTTGAAGTCAGTACACAATGCCACACAGAAGTACTGGTGAGTATAAAGGTAAAAATCAACAATCAATTAGAATTTATGTCACAGGTTCCTCACACAGATAATATCATATTTCTTCTCCCAGGTACAACCCCAAAACATTTAAGTGAATTTATTGTGCTAGTAAAGAAAACATCAAACAAAAGGAAATTCCTTTCCGTTAATTTTAACAATCATTTTCTGAGGTGTGAAAACACTATTGATATTGTACTTCTTGAAGCATGTAAATCTTCCCCCATAAGGAGGCGCATATTTTCAAAAATAATAATTTTGGGGAAAACATTCATATGCTTTTCATAGAATATGGAAAATAAACTTTATAAATATAGCAAACAGAAATTCCTGTGAAAATCAAAAATCCTTTGTTGGAAGAGAGGGACCCATGACAGAAATTAATGAAAATGTGCTAGATCAGGTTTTGATACTCTGGGGAACCAACTAGAGGAGGCCATTGAAGGAAATCCGACATATATGACATTGGATGGCATAAACAGACGAGAAAAAGGGAGACAGTAGATATCCATTATCCCTCATTGTGAATGCTATCTACCTTCAATGTGCTCACAAGAGAGCAGCAGATTGCACTCCATAGGAATGGGAGAGCTCTGATTTACCCCACCACATTTTACTCTAATGTCAACGTCTTCCTCCAGTCTTCCTTTTTATTTTAGTGTTTAAACAGTTTGATTGATGCACAATTTATTTATATTTCCTACTATTTAACAGTTCAGACATGGGGATTTGAATGCCACCATTGCCATCAAATTAAATTTTAAAACAGTTTCTTTTTTTTAGTTCTCATTGTGTCCAACTCCCATTGCCCCCACAGCTGCTGCCAAGCCCCAAGTGACCATCAATCCACTTATTATCTCTATGAATTAACCCTCAATGAATTTCTTACATAGTAAACATTCAGGAAATTGAAGCAAATAAAACAGAACAAGAATACCAACAGAAATTAAAAATTAATGCAGAGAGAAACTACCGCGAAACAGAAATCAGGAAACCATAGAGGGTTCATAAATTTTTAATAAAATGGGTTGGGGATGTTGCTATCTTGTACAAATGTATAGGTAGGAGTCACAATGTAGATCTAAGCAGAAGCTGTACTCGTCTGACCTTCAGCATCTCCTGGATGTACCGCGTGGACCAGAGGGAATCCACAAAGGCAGCAGCTGGATTGAAGTGCTAGGAGTCCAGTGGGCACATTGGCCTTCTCTACTATCCTACTATCCCTGCTGAAAATCTCTGCTAGTTTTCGACTCTTGCACGCTTAGCTATTGCTTCATTTCCCCTGATGGATAGCCACCAGGTTATTCCTCCTCATGTTCACATCCTGGTTGCTGGAAAGGTTTTACTTTCAATATGGTCATTGGGTATTCTAGAATCAGAAGCCTTCCTCATTCATTCTTGCAAAAGAGCAACATCCCCAAAACCTTTTTATCCTCTTTCTAATTCTCACAAGACTAAATAATCCTTTCTTAGTATTAGTCACTTTATCTTCCTATGACACTCTCACCATTTGTCATCATGACACTAATAAATCTCTCTGGACAATTTTGAGATGAAGGACTATTTTGACACATATGATGTTTTTTTAAAATAGTATTTTAGGTGCATTTTCAAAACATCTGTGTTCAAAATCTGATTGGTAAAGAAAATACAGAAATTGGAGCATGGAATCAATAGATGGCATTCGCTAGAAAATGCGTTGCAGGTGGAGTCACCAGATTATAATGATTGTCAACTTCCATTTGTCGGGTTGACCACATTTATTTCAGTCATTGATTTGCCAAAGATCAGGACCTCTCCTCGGATTTTTATCCTCAATAGTAGCAGGTGTCCTACATAACCACACGACTAGCTTCCAATGTCCTGATTACAATATGGTCTTAAACAGGAAAACATCTATCCAATTAGACTTATTGAATTAATACAGGGGAACTGATTCAGAGGATGTGCTCTGTAAAAATGTTGTTCCCTGGAATCTGTGAACCCTGGCCGTGCAATATAATCCATCAATAGGCATTCGTGAGGAGATATAGACCATTGTACTCTTACACCATTAAACAATATCATGATGATCTTAGAAAAAGTCTAGCTTTGTCAAAGATTTCATTTCACTTGGATCCACAATTAATACTCTTTGAAACAACAGTCAACAATACAAAGGCAGTTTTGCATTTAGTTGTGAAAACCTGATGCACAAGAAGTGTACAGTGTTAGTGACCAGAGATGTCACTTTGACTACCATTGTATTATAACAACGAAAATAAATAAGGAAGATAATAGAAGAATTTATGTATTTGAAGTAATGTGTTGGCAAAGAATGTTGACAAGACTATGGACTACCCGAAGAACATGTCTGTCTTGGAAGAAGTATAGGCAGATGGCTCCTTAGAAATGAGTGATAAAAGATGTGGTTTCGGTACTTTAATTATATTGTGAAGAGTAGCCAGCCCATGATAAAGGGGCACTGTGCTGGGAATAAAGGTAAGCAAGAACAGGTAGAACCTCAATGGGAAGGATTGCCACAGCTATTTCAACAATGAGTTCAAACATCTGAATAGTCATGAGACTGGTACAGGAAGAGGCAGTGCTACATCCTGTTGAACATAGGGTCTCTGTGAGTCAGATGTTTGAAGGACACCTAACAACAGCAATACATTTTTAAGCAGAGAAGAGAGGGGAGATGGGAGCTGAGGCAAAGAGGAGGTTTTTTTCACTCCTGTAAAGAGTTACACTCTCCGAAACTGGCCAGGGCAGTTCTACCCTGTTTAATAGGGTCACTATGAGGCAGCATCAACCTGTCAGCAGTGACTTGGAGAACAGTTAACAGCACCACAGTTGATGAGTGCTCCTGTATCTGTATCCTATCAATATTTCCTTGTGCAATTTTTGTTTTTTGGGTAACTGGTATTTTATTGGTTTTGAGATCAGTATAGGAACATTATGAGAAATCTGTTCACAATTGTTAATGCACATAGCAAATGGCATGTAGATACAACTCTTCTCTAAATTATAGGGACTTTCCAGATTTAGATTTGTGGGTAAATTTTCCTGCAGATGTTATCAAGTACTGATATCTTCAATGTTGATAATGTATTACATCATAGGCCCCAATAATTCACATTTTAAAGTCACACACACTACCCACTCAAATTTTCAACCTGTCTCAGTGCATAACAAAGTTATCAGGAAAACTACAATGACCAAAGGGTTACAGAATGCACACAGTTCTGACAAGAAAGCCATGATGATGGAATGGTTTTCAGACACAGTCTGCTAAAAAAGTAACAAGATGAAACCAGAATTTTAAATGTTCAAGTCATATAAATGCATGACAGTGACTTCAAATTGCCGTTAAGTATGTAGGGATACAAAAACTCTTCCCCATCCCATGAAATAGTATGTTGACACCTTAGGAGTTAAATAATCTGTTGTCAATTTGAGACTATTGAGAGTGAGGGGTGGATCTTAGCCTGTCAATCAGGTCACAGCTTGATGACCTCATTTGGAAGCACTAACAAGATAAATAGCTCACTGGAGGCAGGACACAGCCTCACTCCCTGGGAGACAGACATTCCTGCTGGCAAGAATCATGGAGCTATGCTAGTCCGTGGAGCTGGAGGAGCCACATGGAAACCCCTCCCACACTGAGATGCTTCTACCAGCACTGGATCCACAAGACTTCCAACCCACTGGCCTGTGATCTTCCTGCATCCAGTGTCATTACATGTGTGTGTGAGTCTGAAGAGGAATTTATAGATTGGTATCGGATATATGGGCTAATATTGGACTTAAGGACTTAAACTGGACTGAGCTGGGATGTTTTCTCAATATTCAATTGCTCTCGTATATAAACCTGTTTCTTATACACAGGCGAGTGTCCATGAATTTATTTTTCTCTAGTCTACCTGGACTAACACAACACCCAAGAAAATTAAGCCTTTCCACAATGCAAATCCACTGTTTCCTGAGAAAAAGGAGGATGAAGTAGGATTTCCTTCTTCTTAAGAAATGTTTCTAAAACTATTAAAAACTTTAATTTACCAAATAGTTGATAAAATATTTCTCTGAATTGTACAAGAAGGGAGATAACCAGGCCCATGGAAAAGTCATGGTAGATAAATATTAATCACATTTGGCTTCCATTTTTCCTGCTTCATCAGGGGCCAGGCTCTCCTATTTTGTTTCTCCTTTTTTGGCAGGTAAATCTTTAGTATCTTGATTTGCTGCTTCAGCCTATCTTCCCGGTGCCCCTTTTGCTTTTGCTTTCACTTTTATCTGAAGATTTATGCTTTGCTGCTGCCTTTTTTGACTTATCTCCACTTTTGAAAGTGCAGGTTTTACTGACAACCTCTCAGATCTCCTCTTGGGCTCCTCCTTCACCACCCTTTCAGCTTAGCTGACCTTCCTTTGGGGCATATTGGCTGTGGGGAGGCTGCTTGCTGAATGCCTGCAGAACTCCAGCACTGAGAGCTTTTTGGCAGCTGGGTTACCTGGACATTGCATCTCGTCCCACCAGCCAAACTGCTAAGACCGAAGGTAGGGGTGGTGGAAGAACCCAGTGTGAACCTTTTTTACTCCTGAAATGCAGGGGCAAGTGTCTGCCTTACATTTTTGTATTTGATACCATATTGAATGGAATTGAAAGAAATGAAAAATGAAATCTTTATGAATCATTGCAGTAACTGTGCTTTATGGTGGCTAAGAGTAAAGCCAGAGTGCCTGTCCAAGTCAATGATGGCAAGACTTCATCTTATAAATGTTGGACATATTGTCCTCAGCGACCAGTCCCTGAAGACCACATCATGTTTGTTAAAGTGGAGAGGTGACAAAAATGAAGGCCCTCCACAGTGGCGGCATAGGAACAATTGGGGGGATGGCACAGGACCATGTAGTGTTTTTTTCTGTTATGCGTGGAGTCTCTGTGGGTCAGAATCAACTAGATGGCACCTAAAAACAACAAAATACTAGAGCGCATTTAGAGCCTAAGAATCCAAGTAAATATTTATAGAAACAGAGAGCTTCATTTTCCTCCAATGGTTTCAATGGTGGTTTCAAATTACAGAACCTGTGGGTAGCAGCAAAACCCAATTCACAAAGCCAGGAAGCATCCTGAATGTCATCAAGAGTAATTGGTAACCCTGCTGGTCCTCTGCCTCAAGATCAGCAGTGTGAAACCACCTGATGCTTGTTGGGGAAAGAAGCTTTCTACTCCTGGGAAGAAGGGTCAGGACAGGGCAGGGAGTTCGATCCTATAGGGTCCTTATGAGTCAGAATTGGCCCCACGGTAGTTGTTTTTGTTGATGTGTACTTACATAAATTTAACTATATTTTTAAAAATCCATATACTTGTTTAATCTCTCTTTTTAAATCTTGTTTTAAATGCATTATCATATGTTAAATCATGACAACAGAAGGCCTTATGCTCCACAGAGAAGACTGATAAGATTCTCTACCATAAAATAGCAAAAAGAGAGTCAGATAGAAAACAGAGATTTAGGAATGGATTTGGGGTTTGCACTTAATCCTAGCCCCAATCTAAAAACAAATAATTATTATGATATGACCCTGCTCGAAGGAAAGATGGAAACTATGAGTGCTATAGCAAACTATGGTGAAGAAATTGAATGGTGCCCGGCTATCAGAGAGAATAGCCATTGGGATCTTGAAGGCATGTTTTCAAACCAGCAGCCAGCTAAGTGAGATGTTAACTAAGAAACACACCAACATTAATGAACCAAGGAGAGGAAAACAGATCATCCAAATCCAAAGAAGGGAATGATATCAGAGCTGAAATTGTGAAATTCTGGTCTGCAGAAGGCTATGGATGACTAGGGAAGCCCAAAATATATTTTGCAGGATCTTTACAGGGAATAAGCCCCCGGAGATTCCCCTCTGACCATAAGTGAGAGATGGGAATAGCATAGTAATCAGACAGAGATTAATGGAGAGATGATTATAGTGATTAAAAAGATAAATCTGACTTGAATATTAAAGCCTTGTGATTTCATCTCCCTTTAGATACATTCTGAACTTGATATGGTTTTTAATGTTTTGTGTTTTGTTGCTGTTTGTTTCTTTTCCAGACTGGGGTTTATCTCTGCTATATTTTGTTATTGTTGGTAGTGCTCTTTACTCTCTGTTATGTGTCTTTCTATGTATCTAGGTATATGAATCCTGGTTGAGTGATCCTATAGAAACAATACTACAATAAAGGTTCTTAGGGAGGATGGGGGGGGGAAGGAGGAGATAATGGGGAGTCGATATCAAGGGGTGCAAGAAGGAAAAAAATGTTTTCAAAATGATTGTGGTAGCTATTACAATACTGCTTGATATGACTGAACTACGATGTCGGGATTATATCCTAATAAAATTATTAGGTTTTAAAAAAAGAAAAGAAATTGGTACAAAGTCATTTAAGTTAAGGTGTTTTAGTGAATAATTTATGTGGATCAATATGGATTTATTTCAAATTAGAGAGACAAATATTGTAAATTTATTATAGCCTTTATAATCTGGCCAAAAGTCACACTCACCCCCATGTGCTTAGTGACTAGGTTCTGGGCTGCTTATCAGCATGTCAGCAGATTGACATCATCAGCTGCTTGGCTGGCTTTCTATTCTGTTAAGTCACAGTTTGGGAACACACAGGGGCAGTTCTACTCTGCCCTCTGACTTGGCCAGGAGTTGGAATTCACTCAATGGCATGAAATTTGGTTTTTGAGAGGAGAACCAAAAGGGGGGATTTTTACTCTGTTCTACAGTCGCTTTGAGTCTGAATTGAATGATTTTTAAATTCTTGCTTGCAATATTTTTTTCATCAATAGGACAAGGAAAATATCACTTTCCCAATAGTTTTATTGATATAAAATCTACATATAATACATTTCCATAGTTAAGGTGCTTTTAAATAGAGTTGTCTCTACATCATACAAATCAGTTCAAGTGCACTGCCTCATATTCATTATTTCACTGTTTTTCAACCTGTGGGTCCGGACAACGTGGAGATGGAACGGCCCTTTCACAGGGGTTGCATGATTCATAACAGTAGTAAAATTGCATTTATGAAACAGCAACAAAAATAATTTGTGGTTGGGGATCCTCACAACATGAGGAATTGTATTAAAGAGGCATGGCAGGAGGAAGGTTGAGAACCACTGCATTATTTGCTCCCCATTTCCCATCAGCACAGCCCCACCCCCAATAAGCTATGACATCAGTTATTGTCTCTATGCATCCCTCCTTCTGCACTTCACAAACTGAGAAGCATAATAAACAATAAGAAACAAAAATAAAACAGAAAAAATGAAGGAGAAGAAGACCACAGGCAATATTAAAATAAGCCAAATAGAAAAGCTCTGTGATAGACAAGTGAGAAATATTTAAACTGAGAGTAAATTCAGGAAGAATGAAAAGGAAGGTCAACGGACTGTGTATGATTTACATTATGTTATATTGTATTGTTTTGTGTTGTATTATATTATGTTATGTTATGTTATATTATATTTATTATATTATATTATATTATATTATATTATATTATATTATATTATATTATATTATATTATATTATATTATATTATATTATATTATATTATATTATTTTATTTTATTTTATTTTATTTTATTTTATTTTATATTATATTATATTAAAGATCCATCCACCATCATCAAGTTTACAATAATCTGTATCTGACAGAAAGGCTGTTCAAATCCTCAACTGTGGTCAGAGTTTATCTGTCAGAGGGTGCATATGAATAGGTGCTCTACAGATGAATTTTGAGCTTCCACCGACCTCCATGGACTTCTACAAGTTGGATGTTCTCAGTTTACCTTTCTCTTAATCATATTTGATTTTTATTATTGTCATCTTTGCATCAGCCTATGTGATCTTGCATCTTCCGTGTGAACTTAGTTGATGCCTCACTTAGATGGCTGCTGGTTTGAATATAAGCCTTTAAAACTCCAGACATTTCCTGTTGATAGCCAGGCAGCAACTGCCTGTTCACCACATTTTCAGTAGCACACTTATCTTCAATGATCTCTTCATGAAGCAATATGGAGCAGAGACATGTAATAAGATCTAAGTGTCCTTAGATTGGAGCTCCAATTAAGTAGGAGCCAGAATCTACCTGCTTACCAATGGATTATGTACGATTCTGGTTTAATTTGGAAGTCTTATCATTTTATGAAAAAAAACAACTATTATGTGTCATCTCTCTGGGGTATAAGGTGATTCCTTTGATAAGATAACTAATTTATACAATGGCATAGAATTTAATATATGGTTGAGAAAATGAGGTTATGCTATAATAATCTAGCTGTGAACCACAAATTATGAGTTGTTGTTTTGTACAGTTTGAAGTCTTAAATGATTGAGCTCTGTTTGCATTGACCCTGGGGGTTGGTTCTCTCTGTTTTGTAGATGTTCTCAGGAAAAGGAAATAGGTCTATGGTTTAACATCTTAAGGAGCTCTCTCAAGCAAACTCAGGATATAAATTTGTCTGCTTTGTACTAATATGGGTCATTTGTAAACATGAAGTCTATTCTAGCCCTCACCTGTCATTTGATAGAGATGACCAGGACAACGGAACCCTACAGTGGTGTTTTTCAAATAACCCTGGAGAATGAGGATTAGTACAGGAAACAGAATTCTGAATTTAGATGATGAAACTAATTTTTGGTGCCAAATGAATTTGGGGAAACATTCAAACTCTGGAATAAGCAACTATGAGAAAGGATGACACTTCTGGGTCCTGCCTCCCATCTCAATTCACGCTACTATTTCATCCAAATAATGTACTTCTTTAAGACCACTGATGACCAAATAAGATGCTCTTTGTAACAAAATACTTGATACGGTTGTTGTTAGGCACCATTGAGTCATTTCTGACTCATAGAGACCCTATGTACATCAGAATGATAGTGCCAAGCCCTGCCCCATCCTCACAATTGTTCTCATGTTTTAGCCCGTTGTTGCAGCCACTGTGTTGATTCATTGTATCAAGAGTTCCACTCTACTTTCCCAATCATGATATTTTGATTCAGGGTCTTGTCTCCCATGATAATATATCCAAAGTACCTGAGATGAAGTCCTGCCGCCAATGTTTCTAAGGCACATTCAGACTGCACTTCCTACTGAATAGCCATGAAAAATCCACTGGTAGTTGTGGAGACGGAACTGATGATGCTGATGATGAAGACGTAAAGGGCCATGTGGGGATATTACAAAGGTCACCATACATTTAAAATATTTATCTCCATTTTGAAATAAAACCATATTAACTCAATTATACCATGAAATATCTGAACTTATATGACTTGATGGGTTTTATTCAATCTATTTAATGAATTATGCATATACTTGGTGGAACATGGGAACTCTAATGTAGGCTGTGTTTTACTGCTATCTAGAGGATTGGCATATTGAAATCTACAGCTGCTCCATGGGCAAAGATGAGGCTGTCTATTTTCATAAAGATCTACTGTCGAGGAAAGCCTCGGGGGCAGAGGTGCACTCTGGTCTCTATGACTCTGAATTGACAAGAGGAAAGTTGGTTTGTTGTTTGTTTTTCTAATAATTGGTTTTGTTTTATATTTCTATTTATTTATTATTAAAAGATCATTATGTTGGGGGCTCTTACAGCTCTTATAATGATCCATACTGATTTAGGAATGCTTTGGTTGTTTCTTTTACTTATCTCATGCTAATAACTCTAACATTGTCCTTTTTATATTTCAGATCAATTTAAGAAAGCACAGGGGAAGCTAGAATAGTTCATTTATTTTAATTAAATGGTGCTCTTAAAGTGATTTCTGTGTGTCGCCTCTTCTTCTATTCCTTTCACTCCCTCTATACACATTTTTGAATATTTTACTTCATAGAATAATGGTTCATTGTCATTACATCCCACTTTCCATTTCCCTCCTCTCTTACTTCTCCGGACAGTTGACTCGGGTTTCCTGTTCTTCTTTTATCATTTTCTGTTGTATTATTTTCCCATAGTTTCATCATCCTAATGACAGCTCATTCTGGCCTACCATGAAATGAGGTTAATTCTCTGCATGTTACTGTATTCCGGATCCTAATTCATATCTTCTCCTGTAAACTGAGACACAGACTCGAGTGTTGTTTGGCTAGCAAATGACCCATTATATGCAGCCCTCAGCAAATAATTCATGCAAAGCATTAGATAAATCAGAGCTTCGCCTGTAGAGCGGTGTAACTTGACCACCGTACAGGTGGTTGTATTTATGAGCACAAACTTTCTGTATGGTCCAGAAAGAAAATTTCCTGAAAAATACAGGCAAAAATCATCTCACTCACTGCCTTCGAGTCTATTCTGATTTGTAGCCCCTCCATGGACATGACAAAATTGCACCTGCGGGATTCGGATCTTTACAGGAATGGAAACCTCCTCTTTCTCCCACTCAGCAGCTCATGGATTCAAACTACTCACTTTGTGGGTTGGAACGCAACTCCTCACCCAATATGCCGCCAGGTTTTCTTGAAAGACATCTAGTTAGCTACAATTGCACACACACACACACAGAGTTACAGTTAGATGATTTTCATTTCCCAGTACTGAACCTTATAAAGCTGCGGTTGTCATTACACTGTGGCTCTGGCATTATAGACACATTGATCAGTGAAACAAAATTGACAATCATAAGGGAGTTTCAGTATTTAGAGTTGGATGATATTGACCAAAATGCCAGTTATTAATTTATGGAACAATTGTATGTTCAGTAAATGATGCTATTTTGTCACAGGTATAGATCGGGTCTTTAAAAAGGCTAAGGAAAAATTCTTTTATTTTTTAATTCCTTATTTCTACAAACATTTTGAAGCCTCCAGGTATAAGTTGCCACTTTTAGTGAGATCAGGTAAGGAATACAAAAACATCTGTAATATTTTACAGTAAACACATAATTAACAGAAACCAGGTAGATTAAATTCACTCAAATGAAAACATTCCATTACTGAATTAGATGGAAATCATAAAAGAGAGAAAACAATGAAGGAGAAGAAAAAATAATAAATCAATATTTACAAGTAAATATGTACACTAGTTGAAGTAAAATGATTCTTTTTGCTCAATAAATGGAAATGATAAAGGATTCAAATGGGAAAATAAAACATACAACAATTGGTATTGTCCTTTCTGAAGAATAGAAAAAATATATTAAAAACTAGAAAGAACTCCAGAATAACTGTGTGACATTTTGTCATAGACACGTAAGATGTAATGAAATCTAATTAAGAATTCACAGCCTCTAAATAAAAAATAAAATTGAAAGAAAGGAAGAGAAACTCGAATAGCAAACAATCATTTACAACGTAGTAAGTGAGAAAGCTGACCTCATGGTGAGCAGCCCAGCATGTAAACATTATGCTCCAGGCAGTCAATCCTAAGCAATGCTGGGTGGAATTGCACCCCTTGATTTCCATTTACAGCTAAACAATATTCATCTGCAACAAGCAAAGATTATTTTCTTTTGAAGTTGTGTATATGAAGTGGAGTTCTGTCATTTGTGGAGGCAATGTCATTTTTATGTTGGCCTTATGGAGCAAAAAGGCTACCTGAATCAATAAATGAATGTTATTAAAATTCTGATTTGTTATTTGCAAATTTCTTCCGTTGTTGTCATAACTAAATAATTTTCTTCTGTGTTTTCCAGAGCAACTACAGAAAGAATATGGTGAGTTTTTCATTTTGATCCATTTACAAAGGTTGTGTATATTTAAAGAAAATTCTGATATTAGACAATATGAAGGATAGTCTCACCATTCCTTAACAGTAAGGATAGAAGACTTGGGTATACCCATAAAGTATAAAAGTGCATAGGTATACCCACCTCTTTGAAACTTTGTCTCTTTGATTGTAATGTACCCTAATTTAAACTTACTGAATATGTGCCCATTTTATTTCCAAATATTCCTAACCTATGTCTAATTTGTTTTCAGAGCTATTGAGGGGAAATCAAGGTAAGTTTATATATTTCCATGAGTTCCAGGCATGTAGCTTGAAAAGATCAGACTTTCATACTATGAAGCCAAAGGTGCAAGTATCTTGGTATTAGACAGTACATGGGGCTTTACCCAGGAGTAAATGAATTTACTGACACTTGTCTACTCGATTGCAAATTTACCTCCTTTTATGTTTAATGGATTTCTTCATTTTCTATTTTCACAGAGAAAATGAAAGGAGGTGATGGTAAGAGTATTTATATTGCTCCACATGAAATAATGCAAAATGCAGAAAAGATATATCATATGATAGTGTACCTATTTAAACCTTGGAATTATGTGCTAGGAAATGTTTTTCCTCTTAGTAATTTCATTCAATCCAATGTTTATCACTTCACTAGTAAATGGATTGCACATCTTTGATGAATTTGTACAAGTAAAGAAGGGCAGAAGAGATGAATTAAGCTCACCCGTGTGCAAGAGAATAGAATGGATGGAACATGTTTAAGCTTCATGAAGCAAAAGCCTTTGCATTATGTATTAAACGAAATTTTGATTTTTGGCAAACCTAGATTTTTATGACCCTAGATTGTTTGTATCTAGAAGTTTTTATATGTTAATACCCACTATCATTACATAGATAAAAGTGATCATATCATACATTACTTGCAAAAGTTACAAAGTTTGATTTCACAAAGTTATTTAGAAGGTATGTTTTTTTCTACTCCATATGGATGCTAATTTCTATCCATTCCAAAACATATCAGATACACTGGTGATTTACCATATTACAATTATAAATCAGTAAAAGGAAGCCTTGATGAGGAAGCTAAAAACTAACCAATTATCACTTAAAATGAGTTCACATTGTTCTTTCATAAACCATTGCCACTTTGTTTTTAAGTAAATGTGACAGGAGTTAAAGCTTAGTGTCTGCCATTCATCTACATGGAAGAGACACCTTAAAAATAATTTCAATTCTGGGATATTTATGCTGAAATCTTGCAAAAGTATTTAAGACTATTTGCTTTGCCCATAGAGATCCTTGGTATGTACACTTCTGAAGACAAGAACAAATTTTCAAACTTAATTTCTGGCCGATAGTTAACTAATTTTGCTAGGAGTTTCCTAAATTCTGAAAAATTATTAGGAAACAAATTAACTTGTGAAAGGAAAAGGAAAAGGTGGAACATTTCGCCAAAGAGCTAACAAGGAATAAAACAAAAGAGGCAGGAAAAAACAGAAATATTTTCTGGAAGCCAAGGAACTATTATTTATAAATACGCATTTGTAACAGCAGTTTTAGTGTGTATAAGCTAATTCTCACACTATCATTTGAATTGGGAGTTGTACTGACCTCCATCAGTGTGCTAACTGGAGGACAGGGTAGAGCACAGAACAGTAATTGCAGTGTGGCTTTACCATGCCAAGCAGTCCTTGAATGAAAAGATTTTACACGTGAAGTGAATGAGCAACTGTTTGCTTACATTCCCTCTTCAATGACACGTAAATCTAACCAAGAGGTATAAAAATGTCATATTTCTAAATCACTATGGCAACTCTGCCTCCAAAGTGTCTAAACTCCTAGTAACAGAGTAATAGAGTCATGAAAATCAACTGGCAAATAACAGGGGGACCAGAGGGGCAACATAAGCACAAGATACTTTAACTACATTGCAAAATATAGATTATGTACAAGACATCAGTAAAAATGGAAACCAATAATCATAGTGAGTTGTAGAGTCGAAAATAGTACACAAATGGAATGGAAGTATATAAATATTCTCCCAATACAACTCCTATTGTCACCTAGAAATTTGCACATCAATGTAAATGAAACAGTAGGCAATTTATACTTCACTTAAAAAATGCATTTAATCTATAGGACAGAGGAAAAGCCCCATCATCTTTGTTCTACAAAAGAATGAGTGGGTTTATCATCTTATAAAGCAATTCACCGTCTCTTGAGTCAGCTCATATTTAATCATGAAGTTGATTTCACCCCCCCCCTTATGTGTCATTTAACAGAGCTGTGCACGATAATGTAAACTTACAGGGTTATTTTCCAAATAATCTGGAGAATGAAAATTAATACAGGAAACAGAAATCTGAATTTGGTGACAAATCTCATTTTGATCCCAAATTCATTCCGAGTACAATCTAAACTATGGGATAAGCAATTTTGAGAAAGCTTTACACTTCTGTATCCTGCCTCTCATCGCAATTTGCTCTCCTGCATCACCCAGAAAACCACTGGTAACTAAATAAGATGCTTTTTATAATGCATGGAGTGCTGAGGCCCCTACAAAATACTTACTGAAGGTCCATGACAAACTCACTGGTAGTGGTGGAGATGGACGTGAGGATGTTGATGATGAAGACTTAAGGGGGCCTGTAGGCAGATTATAAAGATCACAATTAGTTTAAACTTGTTACCTCTGATTTGAAGTAACGATACCTTAATCCACCAAAATTATACCATGAAATGCCTAAACTTAAACATATATGTGGTAAAACGTGGGAGCCCCAGTAGCTGTGAGGGTTTTTGTGTTCTGCTGCTATGCAAAGGTCAGCAGTTTGAAACCACAAGCTCGTCCCAAAGATGAAGCAGGCTGCTCCCATAAAGATTTACAGCCTAAGAAAGCAAGAGCAGCAGAGTGTCACACTGTCCCATAGGGTCACTGTGAATCTGAATTGATGGGATGAAAGTTAGTATGTTTTTCTAGTTATTAGTTTGGGTTTATGTAAAAAGATTTTGTGAAGATTTTGCTTGTTTCTTTTATTTCTATTTCTAATGCTAATGACTAATATTTTCTTTTAATATTCCAGATCAGCTTCAGAAACAATATGGTAAACTACAACAACTCATTTATTTGTATTAAATTGTGTTCTTATGGTGATTTCTGCTTGCTGACCTTTTATTTATTCCTTTCACTCATTACATATATTAGTTGAATATCTTACATCTATGCAATATCTACGCAATTTGTCATGTCCCATTTCCGTTTCTCTCCTCTCTTACTTCTCCAGGAGTTGACTCATGCTTCCTATTTCTCCTTTATCATTATCTACTGCATTATTTTCCCATACTGTTTATACTAACAGCAGCTCATTCTGGACCAAGGTGACATGAGGGCAATTCTCTGCATGTTACGGCACAATCTGACTCTCGCTCACATCTCTCCTCTGTAGATTGAGACATAAGACTTCAGAGCGATTTTACTAGCAATTACATACAACCCTCAGCAAAAGCTTAACTAATGTAAAATATTAAATAAATCAGAGCTTCTTTTGCACAGCTTATATGTAGCATGAATCTCCTATAACTGATAACCTTGTTAGAGGAGGGATTGTGGCTTCAGGCCCCTCCTCACTACATTCCTGTCATGCTCATAAGAAAGAACGCAGCAGGTGAGAGATAGGAAAGAGGTTCAAAAGGAAGAAGTGAGTTCATTTAAGGGTTGTGTCCTGCATGGATCATGTACTTGCAGATGGGTCCCTTAACTAGTATGAGAGCGCCTGTTGGATGGAAATACACATTTGTTACACCACAGGTGTAAAGCTCCTTTACAAATGTTGCTTGTGCAAAGTTCAAGTTGTGCCCTTGTCTGGCCTGTCTAGCCTGTCACTTGTGAGAGCAGTGTGCATTTCCAGGTAACATCTTTTCACTGCCTCCTTCCCCATGTATTGGGATCACCTTCCTTTTAAAATTAATTGTTAAAGGAAATTTGCCTTTTCTGCCCTTCATCGCCCTCTGTACTGGTAATTCCTTTGATTATTCCCTTTCTTCCTTGTGTAGAATGTAATTAGCCTACCTCACATTACTGCTCAAGTGATACCATGCAAATTCTTGGAGAAGTTGAGGGTTGAAGACCATCCTTCTGTAGCTACTTCCTGCTGTACTAGGGCATAACTCTGAAATGAATTGACCCAAGTTAGTCCTAGTGTGGCCATAGGGAAATGGTCTGTATGGAACTAGGTAGCAGTCTGAGATAGGGGATTGAGGAGTAGGCTAGCATATATTGGTTGGACAGTCATGTGTGGTCACACTGCTTCCAGCCTGTAAAAGGTAAGAGTGACAAGGTCATTAAACTCAGGAGGACTACAAGGAAGCAAGACAATACTACAGACTAAGAGATACAGAAAGGGTAGCCACCAGGTACCCCATGACAAAGTAACAGACCAATAATTCCATCCATGTTTAGCTTGAATGTGTAGTTCATACTCATTCTAGGAAGTGGCAGATGTGGTCTTGAATTTGATCCATTCGGTTTATTCTGTAAAAGCATTCTTCCTTCAGCAGGCCACAAATGACACTCTGGGCTCCTGCCAGCATGTCTCATCAAACTCAAACCAAATTCACAGCCATTGAGTCACTTCTGACTGATAAAGGCACTAGATCCCACCAATTCTGGAGAACAATTTCCACTAGAGAATTCATATAAACCTACTCTGTAGAAAGGTTAGCACACATTTTTCCTAGAGAGTGCATACCAGTGGTTATGTCTTGCAAGCAGAATAGCTTAGAGCTCCCACTGGAGGTCTATTGGTGAAGGCAGGGGAGTGGAGACCAAAAAGAATCTGAGTTTTAAGGACAATGGCAATATAACCTGACCCTATAATGGGGGAGTGAGGCGCTTCTTTGTTATGAACCTTTGTATCCAGAAAAGACACATTGATGCATAAAACCTTCACTTTGGGCTCAAAGCTGTGGAGGGACTGACTATGCTCCCAACCCACAGCCTCTCAACAGATCCAGCATGAACTGTTATAAGAGGTATCAGCCAGCCTGTCTGCAGGCAGTAAAAGGGGATTTAGCTGATTTATGAATGATGCAAAATAGCAGGGGTTTTTTTCTAAGATTGAATCAACAATTCCTGTAGGCCCTTCTCTGCTCTCTGGGCAGATGGAGACGTGTCTCCTGGTAAGAATATGGGAGGGATTTTGAGTGTAATGATAATAGATGTGGAATAAAGCACTCTACCTGGACTTTAGTTCCCCATACCAATGTATTGAACTTTTCCCCTTTATCTAGGTTAATTCACCTGGTTCTCTTGACAAATAATGACAAATAGGCCTGATGATCCTAGAGAAGATCACTTGAGTTATTACAAGCAGGCATAATTAAAAAGAAAGCATGCAAGCAGTGTTTTGAGAAGAGAGAAGTCCTTGATAGGAGGTCAGCATGGAGGAAGTAGCTCTCAGGTCTGAAATAAAATTAACAGACCTGCGAGCTACTTCAAGATTTACCCTTGGTTATGTCCCAAGGATGGGAATGTTCTTTTTTATTAAATCATTTTATTGGGGGCTCATGTAACTCTTATCACAATCCATACATACATCAATTGTGTAAAGCATATTTGTACATTCATTTCCCTCGTCATTCTCAAAACATTTGCTCTCCACCTAAGCCCCTGACAACAGCTAACCTAACCCCTGATAACAGCTCCTAATTTTCCCCTCCCTCCCCATTCCCCGCTCCCTCATGAACACTTGATAATTTATAAAGTATTATTTTGTCATATTTTGCCATGTCCAACGTCTTCCTTCACCACTTTTCTGTTGTCCGTTCCCCAGGGAGGAGGTTATATGTAGATCCTTGTAATCAGTTATCCCTTTCCACCCCCACCCTCCCTTTATCCTCCCATTATCACCACTCACACCACTGGTCCTGAAGGTATCACCTGTCCTGGATTCCCTGTGTTTCCAGGTCCTATCGGTACCAGTGTATATCCTCTGTTCTAGCCAGATTGGTAAGGTAGAATTGGGATCATGATAGTGGGGGGAGGAAGCAGTAGGAACTAGAGGAAAGTTGTAAGTTTCATCATTGCTATATCGCACCCCGACTGACTCATCTCCTCCAACGGGAATATTCTTAAGGGGAGTTGAGCAGAGTGAAGGGTCACACCCGTTTTCTTTGTTGGTGTTATTGTTGTGGGGTGCGATGGAGTCTATTCTGACCCACAGCAACCCTGAGCATGACAGAATGAAACACTGCGTAGTCTCAAACCACCCTCCCAATCGGTCCTATGTTTGAGCCCATTGCTGCAGCCACTGGGCCAACTCATCTCGCTGAAGGCCTTCCTCTTTTACACTGCCCTGCTACGTTACCAGACAGAATGTCCTTCTCCTAGGAGCAATCTTTTCCGAAAACAGGTGCAAGTTATGTAGGACAAAGTCATGCCATCCTTGCCTCTAAGGAGCATTCTGGCCATACATTTTCCACGACGGATTGTTTTGTCCGTTTCACAGTCCATGATATTTTCAGTATTCTTTGCCAGCACCACAACTCAGATGCATGGATTCATCTTTGGTCTTCCTTATTAGAGTCTCTATTATGACATGCATACAAGGTGATTGAAAATACTATGGCTTGAGCCAGACACACCTTAGTCCTCAAAATAACATTCCTGCTTTTCAATAATCAAAAGAGGGTTTGTGCAGCAAAGTTAACTAAAGCAACACAGCTTTGTACCACTTAACCGCTGGTTCCATTAGCAATAATTATGGTTGCAAGCAAGAAAAACATCTTTGACAACTTCAAGAATTTGTCATGATGCTACCTATTGGTCCAGCTGTGTGGATTTGGGTCTTCTTTACATTGAGTCATAGTCCACACTGAAGGCTGAACACTTGGTCTTCATCAGCAAATTCTCAAGTCCTCTTTACTTGTAGCGCCTAAAATTGTGACATCTGCATATTACAGGTTCTTAATGAGCCTTCCTCAAGTCCTGAGGACATAGTATTTGAGGTTGCTGACAGGAGTCTTCCTGGCCTTTAGGAAAGTACCTCTTCTAATGTCCAATCCTTGGAAATAAATGGTAAGGAATCTAGGGATTCTTCAACTCTTGATATTCTTACATTGAGTGTCTGGGATCCTGAATCAGGGACAGTGCCTATAGAGAGCGCTCTGAGGGCCCCTGGTGGGGGTGTGTGTGTTCCTTGAGTAGGTCTGTGCTGCTGTCCCTGTAGGGAAGTGATTAACAGCCTGCTTCTTCTCCCTATGTTTCTCCATGGTCAAGGCCCTCTCTTCCTCCTCCTCTTCCCTATTACAGAACTCAGAGAACTCTTTCATGTAGGTGACTGAATACATCCCTAAATTTCATCATTTCCTTCTGACATTTGGGGTATACTGAACTATCAATTTATCTTTTTACATAACCTTTCCCAAGAAAGAACCATAAAGAAATCACTGTAGTTATTGTTACCTGATATTGACAAAGATACCGAAGTCATTCTATTTTAAATGATAGTTTGTTCAGTGAATCGCGCACGGCAAAGGACTCTGAACATGGAATCAAGTGAAATTTGGCACTCCCCTTGCAAGAACCCCAAAATTATTAAAAGTGGTTCTTAACTTTCAATACTAGAACAGTCACAAGAAAACTTTTACAAGAAAACTTATGAGATTTCAATTTAGATAGTCAAACAATGCAGTGCATCACAAAGATAGTAGCTCAGCGAAAATATGTACAGAAGGCTTATTCTCTACAGGATTTTCTGTGGCTAATTTTTCAGAAGTATAGAGGGCCTTCAAACCAAGGTAACACAGGATAGACTTGACTTGCCAACTTTTCGTTTGCAGCTAAACATTTTATTCATTTGCACCATGTAAGGAATATTTTTGTTTGCATACATTAAAGAATTAAGGAAAACAAGTTCTTAAAGTTATGAGGGCAACCCTATCTATTTTGTAGACATATGCAGGAAGAGGACTTTGCCTGAATGGAATGTTACTGGAATTCTTACATGTTATTTGCAAATTCCTTCCATTATTGTCATTAATAAATACTTATATTCTTTGTTATACAGATGAACTAAGGAGAAAATATGGTGAGTTTCTCTTAATAAAATTACAAAGTTTAGATATAATTGAAACTCAGTTTTAGATATTATTTAGTCAAGGTTTTCTATACTTTGCCATTACAGAGAATAGACCCCACAAAAAGTTTTACTGAATATGTATCTATCTAATTCTAAATAGTTCTAGTGTTTATCTAATGAGAGAAGATCAAGTTAAGATTTTATATTTTTCATTAGTGCTAAGCATATCAACTGAAAAAATATCAGGGAGCAAAGATATGAGTACAAAGGTTTTTCCCAAGAGTAAATAAATGTACTTAAACCTCAGTTAAACTGTACATCTCTTTATGTTAAATGAATATCTCCATTCCTATATTTGCAATTAAAATAAAATAAGGGAATAGCTAGAGTCTTACATTACCCATATATAAACAATATAGTTGAAGAAGCAATAAGATGCTAAGAAGATGTAGTTAACTGTCTTAGAATTACAAATCAATCATTGCTTTACCCTAAGTAATTTAATTTCACTAAACCCATTTTACAACACCAGTAAATGCCTTGCATCTTTTTGATAAGTAACTATTTGTTAATTTAAAAAGAGAAGAGCAGGAACAAGGAATTGATGATATTCAACCCAATATAAATCAGTAGAATTCAAAGAGTATTTCTATGCTTAAAGAGACAAAGGCCTTGGCACAGATTTTTAAGACAAGCTTTGCTTTTTGATAACCTGATTTCTATAAATCTAGCTTATTTATACCTTAGAGTCTTCAGTCATTTATAGCTAATATTATTACATAAATTTAAATGTTCATACCATAAAATCCGTATAAAAGCTAGTTAACACATCTTTTATTTCATAGCTATCTAGTATTATAGAAATATTATAAAATTATACCTATCTGAATTATAGTGATACTATGGCCCTAGTGGTATAGTGAGTTGCACATTGTGCTGCTAACTGCTAGGTCAGAAGTTCAAAACCACCAGTCATTTCTAGGGAGAAGGATCAGGCTTTCTACATGTAAAGATTTACAGAATCAAATCCCCCCAGGGTCAGTTTTACTGTGTCAGATAGCATTGACAATTTGGTTTTCAAACTTCATTTTGAAGTCATTTTGTTTCCAAATGCAAATTTGAATTTAAAACCATTTCAACTTATTTGGAGTTAGACATAATTGCTTATTATATTGTAGTGAGAGTAAAAGAACACTATCTTTGCTTTTATGTTCTGTAAAATAATGAGTAGTTCTGTGCTTCAAGCAAAATAAAAGGGGGAAGTATTGTCCAATTTTCATTTTATACAGTAATTTTTAAAATATGAATTTGATTCCAAACCTCCCAATTCTAGGATAATCAACTCTGAGAAACTCCGTAATTTCTGTGCCCTGTCTTTCATTTCAGTTATTCGCCTGTATCATTGAAATAGTTACCTACCTCAGCACCACTGATCACTTTAACATACTCTTTGTACTGTATATTGTGCTGAGGCCAGTACCAGTTATTAGTAATTCCAATTACGGTGTGGTCTTAGAGGATGTAATGATGGCGCTGATGGTAACTATTAAAATCATATTGATTCTGAGGAAAACTTTAAGGAGCGCATGGGGGATTATACACTTTTATCACAATAACTTTGCAATTGGTGTCCCTCTATACTTCAAAGCAAAGCTATATTGACCTCAATAGATTTTGCAATGAAGCATTTAAGATTGAAATGATTTGGTACCATTTTTATTTGAAGTATCTAACAAATTAGAGATGTGTTTGGTTAAAAGCTGTTTGGAAGATTTGCCTGTTTTTCTATTTCTGGGTTAATGACCCTTAAATACTCTCTTTATATTTCAGATGACCTCCAGAAAGAATATGGTAAAGTTTGTTAAAAGTTAATTTATTTCAAATCTAATTTTTTGTATGATGGATTATGTTCATGTAAATGCAAAAAAACCACATATCTAAATGTCAGGGAAAGCCAGCCCCTAACACATCATTACGGGTCTGGTAGGCACAATTGTACAGAGATAATAAGTAAAGATCCTAGTAAAGTTATAGAGAGCATGAGAGATAGAAGTGAAGTACTGAAATAAATGGAGTCAGTCATGATTCATGGTAGCATGCTCACCTCAGCCCCGCATGATGGTCCACGTGGAGGGAGTGAGCCCTTTATTGCTAGCCCAGGCTTTTTACATTCTCTGGGGACGCGCAAGCCCCCTAATTACAGTTGGGTACATACATCACAGGAAGGGGTTGTGCTATAGGTAATATCGTAATGAGAGGGGGCGGTCTAGGGACATACATGCAATACATGTGAGAAGATGGGCGAATAACTTAACTTTGGATATCACAGAGTCAGTTTGGCCTGTTCCCTGACTCAACTGATAGAGATCATTACTGGTAGGCTGAGAACGCTTGGTCAAAGACCTCAGGAAGGAATAGTTTATTGTACCCAGTAGCAGGGAGTGAGGCCTGCCATGGAGTCTGGTGACTAACTGCCCTAGAAGACTACCCTGTAGTCTGGTGACTTACTGCCCTCACGGAGGATATCTGTAAGCATCTGACCCTTCCCCACATCTAAAGCAGCACATCTTAGCTTAAGGAGGCAAAGGCCTTTGTATTACATTTGTCTTTCTAGAAACTTATTTTTGATGTACTAAGATTATTTGAATCTAGAAGTCTTTATTCATTAATAGTTTATATTACATACATTATGTTCATATCATACAAACCTTCTAAAGAATAATTAAACAAACTTATCACAGCTATGTAGAATGCATTCTTTTAAATTTTTTATTCCTTTTATGTAAATGCAAATTTTAGTCAGCTTTCAAATATATCATCCGTACTTGCTTCTTACATTAGATTGAGATTAAAAGGACAGTAAGCAGAAGCACTGATGATATTTTAGTCAAAATATGTAAATAATTGGTAATCATTTAAATTATCTCACACTGTTATTTTAAAAAAAAAAAACATTGTCCTACTTGTTTTTCAAGCAAAATTGAAAGGAGACCAAGCTGAATGTCCCATGTTCATCTGCATATAAGCCACAACTTAAGGAATAACTGTAATTATAAGCTATTTGTGCTGACATCATGCACACCTATTTTTTAAATGTCTGTTTTGCCCATAGAGAACTTTCATTTGGATGCTGGATAAGAGAAGAACATGTTTTGAAACATTAATATAAGCAACATTTAACAAACTGTACTAAGAGTAGAATGCTTCCTAAGGAGTCTTGGTGATGCGTGGGTTTCAAGTTGGGTTTAGCAGTTCAAAACCACCAGCCATTCCAAGGAAGAAAGATGAGGCTTTCTACTCTTATAAAAATTTAGTCTAAGAAACCTACAGGGGCAATTCTATTCTGCCCTATAAGGTCACTTTGTTAGTTTGGGTAGACTAGAGAAACAAATTCATAGACACTCATATGTATATAGGACAGAGTGTTTTATATAAGAGCAATTGAATATTGCGAAAACATCCAAACCTGTCCAGATCAAGTCCATAAGTCCAATATTAGCCCATATGTCCAATACCAATCTGTAAAGTCCTCTTCAGACTCACGAAACACGTGCAATGACACCAAATACAGGAAGATCACAGACCCATGGGTGGGAAGTCTTGGAAGCCAGTGGCGTTGTAAGCATCTCAGCGCTGGCAGGGGTCTCCACGTGGCTGCTCCAGTACCTAGGGCTGCATCAAGGTAGATTCATGTGGCTTCTCCTCAGAAATGTCTTGCAGGGAGTGAGCCTATGTCCTGCCTACAAAGAGTTATGTATCTCCTTAGCACCTCCAAATAGATCATCAAACTGAGATCTTATTGACAGGCTAAACTCCACCCCTTCAATTTAATCCTCAAATTGACACCAGATTATGTAACTACTTCAGGTCATTCCTCACTACATTCCTGTAATGCTCTTAAGAAAGAATGCAGGTGAGAGATAGGAAAGAGGTTCAAAAGGAAGAAGTGAGTTCATTTAAGGGTTGTGTCCTGCATGGATCATGTACTTGCAGATGGGTCCCTTAACTAGTATGAGAGAGCCTGTTGGATGGAAATACACTTTTGTTACACCACAGGTGTAAAGCTGCTTTACAAATGTTGCTTGTGCAAAGTTCAAGTTGTGCCCTTGTCTGGCCTGTCTAGCCTGTCACTTGTGAGAGCAGTGTGCATTTCCAGGTTACATCTTCTCACTGCCTCCTTCCCCATGTATTGGGATCACCTTCCTTTTAAAATTAATTGTTAAAGGAAATTTGCCTTTTCTGCCCTTCATCGCCCTCTGTACTGGTAATTCCTTTGATTATTCCCTTTCTTCCTTGCGTAGAATGTAATTAGCCTACCTCACATTACTGCTCAAGTGATATCATGCAAATTCTTGGAGAAGTTGAGGGTTGAAGACCATCCTTCTGTAGCTACTTCCTGCTGCACTAGGGCATAAGCTGAAATGAATGGACCCACGTTAGTCCTTGTGTGGCCATAGGGAAATGGTCTGTATGGAACTAGGTAGCAGTCTGAGCTAGGGGATTGAGGAGTAGGCTAGCATATATTGGTTGGAAAGTCATGTGTGGTCACACTGCTTCCAGCCTGTAAAAGGTTACAGTGACTAGGTCATTAAACTCAGGAGGACTACAAGGAAGCAAGACAATACTACAGACTAAGAGATACAGAAAGGGTAGCCACCAGGTACCCCATGACAAAGTAACAGACCAATAATTCCATCCATGTTTAGCTTGAATGTGTAGTTCATACTCATTCTAGGAAGTGGCAGATGTGGTCTTGAATTTGATCCATTCGGTTTATTCTGTAAAAGCATTCTTCCTTCAGCAGGCCACAAATGACACTCTGGGCTCCTGCCAGCATGTCTCATCAAACTCAAACCAAATTCACAGCCATTGAGTCACTTCTGACTGATAAAGGCACTAGATCCCACCAATTCTGGAGAACAATTTCCACTAGAGAATTCATATAAACCTACTCTGTAGAAAGGTTAGCACACATTTTTCCTAGAGAGTGCATACCAGTGGTTATGTCTTGCAAGCAGAATAGCTTAGAGCTCCCACTGGAGGTCTCTTGGTGAAGGCAGGGGAGTGGAGACCAAAAAGAATCTGAGTTTTAAGGACAATGGCAATATAACCTGACCCTATAATGGGGGAGTGAGGCGCTTCTTTGTTATGAACCTTTGTATCCAGAAAAGACACATTGATGCATAAAACCTTCACTTTGGGCTCAAAGCTGTGGAGGGACTGACTATGCTCCCAACCCACAGCCTCTCAACAGATCCAGCATGAACTGTTATAAGAGGTATCAGCCAGCCTGTCTGCAGGCAGTAAAAGGGGATTTAGCTGATTTATGAATGATGCAAAATAGCAGGGTTTTTTTTCTAAGATTGAATCAACAATTCCTGTAGGCCCTTCTCTGCTCTCTGGGCAGATGGAGACATGTCTCCTGGTAAGAATATGGGAGGGATTTTGAGTGTAATGATAATAGATGTGGAATAAAGCACTCTACCTGGACTTTAGTTCCCCATACCAATGTATTGAACTTTTCCCCTTTATCTAGGTTAATTCACCTGGTTCTCTTGACAAATAATGACAAATAGGCCTGATGATCCTAGAGAAGATCACTTGAGTTATTACAAGCAGGCATAATTAAAAAGAAAGCATGCAAGCAGTGTTTTGAGAAGAGAGAAGTCCTTGATAGAAGGTCAGCATGGAGGAAGTAGCTCTCAGGTCTGAAATAAAATTAACAGACCTGCGAGCTACTTCAAGATTTACCCTTGGTTATGTCCCAAGGATGGGAATGTTCTTTTTTATTAAATCATTTTATTGGGGGCTCATGTAACTCTTATCACAATCCATACATACATCAATTGTGTAAAGCATATTTGTACATTCATTTCCCTCGTCATTCTCAAAACATTTGCTCTCCACCTAAGCCCCTGACAACAGCTAACCTAACCCCTGATAACAGCTCCTAATTTTCCCCTCCCTCCCCATTCCCCGCTCCCTCATGAACACTTGATAATTTATAAAGTATTATTTTGTCATATTTTGCCATGTCCAACGTCTTCCTTCACCACTTTTCTGTTGTCCGTTCCCCAGGGAGGAGGTTATATGTAGATCCTTGTAATCAGTTATCCCTTTCCACCCCCACCCTCCCTTTATCCTCCCATTATCACCACTCACACCACTGGTCCTGAAGGTATCACCTGTCCTGGATTCCCTGTGTTTCCAGGTCCTATCGGTACCAGTGTATATCCTCTGTTCTAGCCAGATTGGTAAGGTAGAATTGGGATCATGATAGTGGGGGGAGGAAGCAGTAGGAACTAGAGGAAAGTTGTAAGTTTCATCATTGCTATATCGCACCCCGACTGACTCATCTCCTCCAACGGGAATATTCTTAAGGGGAGTTGAGCAGAGTGAAGGGTCACACCCGTTTTCTTTGTTGGTGTTATTGTTGTGGGGTGCGATGGAGTCTATTCTGACCCACAGCAACCCTGAGCATGACAGAATGAAACACTGCGTAGTCTCAAACCACCCTCCCAATCGGTCCTATGTTTGAGCCCATTGCTGCAGCCACTGGGCCAACTCATCTCGCTGAAGGCCTTCCTCTTTTACACTGCCCTGCTACGTTACCAGACAGAATGTCCTTCTCCTAGGAGCAATCTTTTCCGAAAACAGGTGCAAGTTATGTAGGACAAAGTCATGCCATCCTTGCCTCTAAGGAGCATTCTGGCCATACATTTTCCACGACGGATTGTTTTGTCCGTTTCACAGTCCATGATATTTTCAGTATTCTTTGCCAGCACCACAACTCAGATGCATGGATTCATCTTTGGTCTTCCTTATTAGAGTCTCTATTATGACATGCATACAAGGTGATTGAAAATACTATGGCTTGAGCCAGACACACCTTAGTCCTCAAAATAACATTCCTGCTTTTCAATAATCAAAAGAGGGTTTGTGCAGCAAAGTTAACTAAAGCAACACAGCTTTGTACCACTTAACCGCTGGTTCCATTAGCAATAATTATGGTTGCAAGCAAGAAAAACATCTTTGACAACTTCAAGAATTTGTCATGATGCTACCTATTGGTCCAGCTGTGTGGATTTGGGTCTTCTTTACATTGAGTCATAGTCCACACTGAAGGCTGAACACTTGGTCTTCATCAGCAAATTCTCAAGTCCTCTTTACTTGTAGCGCCTAAAATTGTGACATCTGCATATTACAGGTTCTTAATGAGCCTTCCTCAAGTCCTGAGGACATAGTATTTGAGGTTGCTGACAGGAGTCCTCCTGGTCTTTAGGAAAGTACCTCTTCTAATGTCCAATCCTTGGAAATAAATGGCAAGGAATCTAGGAATTCTTCAACTCTTGATATTCTTACATTGAGTGTCTGGGATCCTGAATCAGGGACAGTGCCTATAGAGAGTGCCCTGAGGGCCACTGGTGGGGGGGTGTGTGTTCCTTGAGTAGGTCTGTGCTGCTGTCCCTGTAGGGAAGTGATTAACAGCCTGCTTCTTCTCCCTGTGTTTCTCCATGGTCAAGGCCCTCTCTTCCTCCTCCTCTTCCCTATTACAGAACTCAGAGAACTCTTTCATGTAGGTGACTGAATACATCCCTAAATTTCATCATTTCCTTCTGACATTTGGGGTATACTGAACTATCAATTTATCTTTTTACATAACCTTTCCCAAGAAAGAACCATAAAGAAATCACTGTAGTTATTGTTACCTGATATTGACAAAGATACCGAAGTCATTCTATTTTAAATGATAGTTTGTTCAGTGAATCGCGCACGGCAAAGGACTCTGAACATGGAATCAAGTGAAATTTGGCACTCCCCTTGCAAGAACCCCAAAATTATTAAAAGTGGTTCTTAACTTTCAATACAAGAGCAGTCACAAGAAAACTTTTACAAGAAAACTTATGAGATTTCAATTTAGATAGTCAAACAATGCAGTGCATCACAAAGATAGTAGCTCAGCGAAAATATGTACAGAAGGCTTATTCTCTACAGGATTTTCTGTGGCTAATTTTTCAGAAGTATAGAGGGCCTTCAAACCAAGGTAACACTGGATAGACTTGACTTGCCAACTTTTCGTTTGCAGCTAAACATTTTATCCATTTGCACCATGTAAGGAATATTTTTGTTTGCATACATTAAAGAAGTAAGGAAAACAAGTTATTAAAGTTATGAGGGCAACCCTATCTATTTTGTAGACATATGCAGGAAGAGGACTTTGCCTGAATGGAATGTTACTGGAATTCTTACATGTTATTTGCAAATTCCTTCCATTATTGTCATTAATAAATACTTATATTCTTTGTTTTACAGATGAACTAAGGAGAAAATATGGTGAGTTTCTCTTAATAAAATTACAAAGTTTAGATATAATTGAAACTCAGTTTTAGATATTATTTAGTCAAGGTTTTCTATACTTTGCCATTACAGAGAATAGACCCCACAAAAAGTTTTACTGAATATGTATCTATCTAATTCTAAATAGTTCTAGTGTTTATCTAATGAGAGAAGATCAAGTTAAGATTTTTTATTTTTCATTAGTGCTAAGCATATCAACTGAAAAAAAATCAGGGAGCAAAGATATGAGTACAAAGGTTTTTCCCAAGAGTAAATAAATGTACTTAAACCTCAGTTAAACTGAACATCTCTTTATGTTAAATGACTATTTCCATTCCTATATTTGCAATTAAAATAAAATAAGGGAATAGCTAGAGTCTTACTTTACCCATATATAAACAATATAGTTGAAGAAGCAATAAGATGCTAAGAAGATGTAGTTAACTGTCTTAGAATTACAGATCAATCATTGCTTTACCCTAAGTAATTTAATTTCACTAAACCCATTTTACTACACTAGTAAATGCCTTGAATCTTTTTGATAAGTAACTATTTGTTAATTTAAAAAGAGAAGAGCAGGAACAATGAATTGATGATATTCAACCCAATATAAATCAGTAGAATTCAAAGAGTATTTCTATGCTTAAAGAGACAAAGGCCTTGGCACAGATTTTTAAGACAAGCTTTGCTTTTTGATAACCTGATTTCTATAAATCTAGCTTATTTATACCTTAGAGTCTTCAGTCATTTATAGCTAATATTATTACATAAATTTAAATGTTCATACCATAAAATCTGTATAAAAGCTAGTTAACACATCTTTTATTTCATAGCTATCTAGTATTATAGAAATATTATAAAATTATACCTATCTGAATTATAGTGATACTATGGCCCTAGTGGTATAGTGAGTTGCATATTGTGCTGCTAACTGCTAGGTCAGAAGTTCAAAACCACCAGCCATTTCTAGGGAGAAGGATCAGGCTTTCTACGTGTAAAGATTTACAGAATCAAATCCCCCCAGGGTCAGTTCTACTGTGTCAGATAGCATTGACAATTTGGTTTTCAAACTTCATTTTGAAGTCATTTTGTTTCCAAATGCAAATTTGAATTTAAAACCATTTCAACTTATTTGGAGTTAGACATAATTGCGTATTATATTGTAGTGAGATTAAAAGAACACTATCTTTGTCTTTTATGTTCTGTAAAATAATGAGTAGTTCTGTGCTTCAAGCAAAATAAAAGGGGGAAGTATTGTCCAATTTTCATTTTATACAGTAATTTTTAAAATATGAATTTGATTCCAAACCTCCCAATTCTAGGACATTCAACTCTGAGAAACTCCGTAATTTCTGTGCCCTGTCTTTCATTTCAGTTATTTGCCTGTATCATTGAAATAGTTACCTACCTCAGCACCACTGATCACTTTAACATACTCTTTGTACTGTATATTGTGCTGAGGCCAGTACCAGTTATTAGTAATTCCAATTACGGTGTGGTCTTAGAGGATGTAATGATGGCACTGATGGTAACTATTAAAATCATATTGATTCTGAGGAAGACTTTAAGGAGCGCATGGGGAATTATAAATTTTTATCACAATAACTTTGTAATTGGTGTCCCTCTATACTTCAAAGCAAAGCTATATTGACCTCAATAGATTTTGCAATGAAATATTTGAGATTGAAATGATTTGGTACCATTTTTATTTGAAGTATCTAACAAATTAGAGATGTGTTTGATAAAAAGCTGTTTGGAAGATTTGCCTGTTTTTCTATTTCTGGGTTAATGACTCTTAAATACTCTCTTTATATTTCACATGACCTCCAGAAAGAATATGGTAAACTTTGTTAAAAGTTAATTTATTTCAAATCTAATTTTTTGTATGATGGATTATGTTCATGTAAATGCAAAAAACCCACATATCTAAATGTCAGGGAAAGCCAGCCCCTAACACATCAATACGGGTCTGGTAGGCACAATTGTACAGAGATAATAAGTAAATATCCTAGTAAAGTTATAGAGAGCATGAGAGATAGAAGTGAAGTACCGAAATAAATGGAGTCAGTCATGATTCATAGTAGCATGCTCACCTCAGCCCCGCATGATGGTCCACGTGGAGGGAGAGAGCCCTTTAATGCTAGCCCAGGCTTTTTACATTCTCCGGCGACGTGCAAGCTCCCTAATTACAGTTGGGTACATACATCACAGGAAGGGGTTGTGCTATAGGTAATATCGTAATGAGAGGGGGTGGTCTAGGGACATACATGCAATAAATGTGAGAAGATGGGCGGATAACTTAACTTTGGATATCACAGAGTTAGTTTGGCCTGTTCCCTGACTCAACTGATAGAGATCATTACTGGTAGGCTGAGAACGCTTGGTCAAAGACCTCAGGAAGGAATAGTTTATTGTACCCAGTAGCAGGGAGTGAGGCCTGCCATATAGTCTGGTGACTAACTGCCCTAGAAGACTACCCTGTAGTCTGGTGACTAACTGCCCTCACGGAGAATATCTGTAAACATCTGACCCTTCCCCACATCTAAAGCAGCACATCTTAGCTTAAGGAGGCAAAGGCCTTTGTATTACAATTGTCTTTCTAGAAACTAAATTTTGATGTACTAAGATTATTTGAATCTAGAAGTCTTTATTCATTAATAGTTTATATTACATACATTATGTTCATATCATACAAACCTTATAAAGATTAATTAAACAAACTAATCACAGCTATGTAGAATGCATTCTTTTAAAATTTTTATTCCTTGTATGTAAATGCAAATTTTAGTCAGCTTTCAAATATATCATCCGTACTTGCTTCTTACATTAGATTGAGATTAAAAGGACAGTAAGCAGAAGCACTGATGATATTTTAGTCAAAATATGTAAATAATTGGTAATCATTTAAATTATCTCACACTGTTATTTTAAAAAAAAAAAACATTGTCCTACTTGTTTTTCAAGCAAAATTGAAAGGAGACCAAGCTGAATGTCCCATGTTCATCTGCATATAAGCCACAACTTAAGGAATAACTGTAATTATAAGCTATTTGTGCTGACATCATGCACACCTATTTTTTAAATGTCTGTTTTGCCCATATAGAACTTTTACATGGATGCTATATAAGAGAAGAACATGTTTTGAAACATTAATATAAGCAACATTTAACAAACCGTACTAAGAGTAGATTACTTCCTACGGAGTCTTGGTGATGCGTGGGTTTCAAGTTGGGTTTAGCAGTTCAAAACCACCAGCCATTCCAAGGAAGAAAGATGAGGCTTTCTACTCTCATAAAAATTTAGTCTCAGAAACCTACAGGGGCAATTCTATTCTGCCCTATAAGGTCACTGTGTTAGTCCGGGTAGACTAGAGAAACAAATTCATAAACACTGATATGTATATAGGAAAGAGTGTTTTATACAAGAGCAATTGAATATTGCGAAAACATCCCAAACCTGTCCAGATCAAGTCCATAAGTCCAATATTAGCCCATATGTCCAATACCAATCTGTAAAGTCCTCTTCAGACTCACGAAACACGTGCAATGACACCAAACATAGGAAGATCACAGACCCGTGGGTGGGAAGTCTTGGAAGCCAGTGGCGTTGTAAGCATCTCAGCGCTGGCAGGGGTCTCCACGTGGCTGCTCCAGTACCTAGGGCTGCATCAAGGTAGATTCATGTGGCTTCTCCTCAGAAATGTCTTGCAGGGAGTGAGCCTGTGTCCTGCCTACAAAGAGTTATGTATCTCCTTAGCACCTCCAAATAGATCATCAAACTGAGATCTTATTGACAGGCTAAACTCCACCCCTTTAATTTAATCCTCAAATTGACACCAGATTATGTAACTACCACCATCACTATGCATCCAAATCAACTCAATAGCAATGCGATCATATTTTCTGTAAGACTATTTTTAAGAACCTAATTATTTGGGGAAATACAATTTGCAGAAGAAGGACACATGAAAAGGAGGCTGATAAAGAACAAGAAATGACAGAGAAAAAATAGAAGACAATATTTTCTGGAAACCAAGGGATATAGTTGGTAGAATTACTAGATAAATACACAAATGTAATAGAAATACCAATGGTACAAATAATTTTATACCTTCAATGTGATCTAAGTTAGGAAATTTTGATACACAAAAGGTACCATGACCACAAAATATTTTATTTTAACTAAATTAGAGGACACTTAATATGTACAAGATAACAGTAATTGACCATGAAACTGAAGCAGGTCACAGAACAGAGTAGAAAATGAATCAGCTCTCACTGCAGATTTCCTAATGAAAAAGCAAACAAGCAAGCAAGGACCAAAGTGTATTGTAGAGCTGAAAATGGGCTATAAATGGAAAGAAAATGTGTTGATTATTTTCAAATATAGCCCCCAGCCTCATCCAGAAACTTACACACCAATGCAAGGAAAGCAAAAGACAATTTGTATTTTGTCTTAAGAAAAACTGAATGAGTCAGTAGGACAAAGAAAACCTCCCTAATCTGTGTTTTAGATCATCTGGGACAATATAGCATTTCATAGTTGTTGTTTAAAATTATTATGGAGGACTAGAAATTATACCCAAACCAGAGCATTTTTGTTTAGAGAAGTACACTAATTTTAAATAAAATTGTTACTCTGTGATGAGCAATTGTGGTAAAGGACACAATCACTGTAGTGTGGCTCTCATCCCAGTATCCTCTTCATTACCATCATATGGTCCTCCCAGAATAGTATCGATGGCCAATGTGATGCTGTTTGTCAGGCATAGTCAAAAAGAGACAAATCACAACTGAAATGTAGTGCCAGTGTGGTGGTGGTGGTGGTGAAGAAAATGATAATCATGAAGGTGATAATATGGTTTCTAAAGGTGACTATATTGGTTAATTTGGGGTGATTATAGATTTTAGTCATAATTAATTTAAACATTTTTGTTGTTTAATCTTATAGAGTATTCAAAAAACCATAATGAATAACATAAATTTGTCCTTAAAACACCTAGAAAATAACTAATTATCAATATTTTCACTTTGACATGGCTAATGAAGTTTACATATGCATATTTCTGGTGAAAACATGTATGAAAATATTTTTTCTGAAAATATATCCTATATTACTGTCTTTAATTTTCAGAAGAACTTCTAGATGAAATGCAAAATTTTAACGCAATTGTTTGTTATATATGATGTTGCTACACTGATTTGGGTTGTTCCCTCCTTTTTCTTTTCCTTTGACTTTATATAAATTTGTGTATAATCTTTTCTTTGTACTTTCCATGTAAACCTACCCATTTCCCTCCTTTTTGTACTACTCTCACCAATTAACTTACTTTCTTTAATATTTCTTTACCTTCTTCTGATGTATTACACTGTCAGCATTTTTCATTATGCCACTAATAACTCCCCCTTTCTCATCCTAACACGGGGAAAAGATTGGTTAAGAGACTGCATTGGTGCTTGCTGTAACCACAGGCTAATTCTAAGAAAGTTTCCTCAGCACAGGACAAGCCTTAAAAAATACGTTAGACGTTTTCTTGAAAACTATATCAATATTCTTTGTCTTATGACATAGCCTCAGCAAGATACCAGGAGACAAATCATGGCAAAGCAAGCAGAATTCTCCATTTTATAATTCAACAGACATGGGTTTGAATTCATCATGTTGTTGAGCCCTCTGACCCTCATGACACTCTTCTGCAAACACAGAATGTTTTGTTAGCATTCAACTGACTTATATGAATTTCTTAACAAAGGCCTAGCTCCTGGGTAAGTTTGACTACATCTTAGCTTCTCTACCACAAAGAATACATAGCATGCCCACATTTTGTGATGATAGCTACAAATACTAATACTCTAAAACAGTCATGGATGAACAATAATTCATGGGGAAACTTGATTAATTGTACTCCTGTAAAATAACTAAAAATATTTGTCTGTTAAATGAAAGATCTTTGCTTTTCAGCTCCTTATTTTCAGGATTTTTTCTAGAAAAGAAAATGTGTTCAGTTTGGGTTTTTCTCATCTTAATAATTGTGTTCTTAATAATTTCTTAATATCTTGTAACTGTGTAGGATCTCTTTTAGAAAAAATCCTTTTCTTTTCCTGTGTAATTATAATAGAATTTTATTTTTTGTTCTTTTCAGGAAAACTGAAAACAGAAATGGGTATTTTGTTTTCACATTTTAAATCTTTGTAATATTATATCATCCTATTTCAATCTTCTTGCATTACTGCATCCTTTGTACTTTATTCATTATTTGGGATCCCTTTTGGATTTCTCTGTTGTCTCTCTGCATTGCAGTTACTATGCATAGAATAATTTTCTTGACTAAAATGATCATATGCTTAAAATCAAATAAAAGCATGTTGTTGAATTCTGACATACAATTTCAGAAAGGAGCAGCAGTTGGTGAAATATGGTGATAATTATTACATAAACTCCACTCCTCAAGTTAATGCGTATCTTTGCTGCTTATCTTTCAGATGAGAAAGGGAATCCTTTTCAGAATGGTAAGTGATTTAGAAGTTATATCACAACATCAAATTACAGAAATAATAAGAAATGAACTCCTTCCTGAATTCCTATTTCAGAAAGAGTCAGCTTAGTATGTCATTGCCTATGATGACTCTGTCATGTCACAAATGAGGGAAGAACTGTAAATGATATTGAACAGATGTTTTCTGAAGGTTTGGGATCTTCTTTCTTTAAAATTATTTAAAAACTTATTTTGTTTTAATGATACTCTTTAGCTTTCCTTTCTTTATTTTTCTTTCCATTCCTCCTTTTTTTCTTTGCTGTTTCTGTAAATCCTACTTTTACCCAAAATTTCATTCTGTAACTATTTTTTCCTTTTTTCATCTTTCCTCCTGGCTGCTTACCTGTCTGCCATCCTCCCTTCTGACCCGTTCCTTACTTCCTCCATTACCCTCCTCCCTTCATTTCATCTTCACTTCTCAGCCTACCCTGTTTCCATTTTACTAGTCCATTCTCTCTTCCTCCTTTTCCCTATTTTTATTCCCTTTCAGCCTTCTATTGTGTTTGGTTGTTTTTTTCTCCTGACTTTTATTTCTCACAGACACTATCAAGTTCAAGTTCAGGAAGAGAATGGTCACATATTTGTAAAGGGGTCAATAAACACATTAATAAGTTTAAAACTGCATAGAGATAGAATAACAGTAATCAGACAAAAGTACTACCAAAGGATGCTAATGATATTTCCTTGTTTTTCCTACTTGCAGCCTGGAAGGGGATATTCTTGAACCCTGATAAATGGCAATGTTCTGATCATAGTGATTCTCAATTGAGGAGATATCCTAAAATATAGTGCATGAGAGAGAAAAATATATACTAAGAATCAAGGTTTCCTAGAAAACTTTGTAAGAAATATAACTTTTAAATGTCCCTTTCAACTACCCCTTATATGAGCTTCACAACACACAAGTTAATTAAAGCAGTTTAAAAAATTTAGAGAGGAATCTTTCTTTTAGACTTGAGAATTTACCTTTCTCTTAAAAATACATGTATATTTTAATTTTTATTTAATTCTAGCCATTCTTTCAAACAAACACAAAATACTCATGATTTAGTAAAATAAAGTGTCTATGTGAATATTCCTGTTCAAGAAGCTGTTCTTGGAAATTGCCTCCTATCTAGTCACTTTTGGTGGGCTCCACTCACTCTGTAGCTTCTCAGTCTTCTAGATAGCCTTCAATTTCCTGCAAATTGGCGAGAAAAAATACGAAGATGAACAGAGAAGAATGTTTTGTGGCAGGAATATAGCCAGTAATGAGTAATAGGTTTCTACCTAACACAATTGGAGTTGGAAAAAAAGGTTTAGCCGTATGTCTAAAAAAAGAAATGAACACTATTATATCTACTTTCTATCCACTTGTGGCCTTTCTGGTCAAAGGTTATTATTCTCAGGCATCGAACTCACTCCATCCTTTCTCAAATATTCCGAAGATCCATCCTGTCATTGCAGTGGACAGAATATGAGGATCTCTAGAAGATTCCTGTCTTCCTCTTAAGTTCTAGATATGGCTTTTTTTCACTTGTAATCGTTATGATTCATAGAGATACACTAATGATACACTATATTAAGTCACCCTAAATACAATATGTGATTAAAATTTCTACTTGGAATCAGCAAGTAAGAGGGAGACACAGGAAGCATCATTTGTCAACAGTGGTTAGGAATTCCACTAGATAGATAATGTGGAGGCCTATATTCTAAAGATGTGCAGTTTTCTAAATTATCCATATACTTATTTTGCTTTGAGAAGCAGGTGGTGTAATGGTTACAAGTTGGGTTACTCTTCTCAAAGTCAATCGTTTGAAACTAACAACTTGGGGAGAAAAACAGAACTTTCTACTTCGGTAAAGAGTTACAATATTGGAAACTCATTGCCACAAACAAATATCCTCTCAAGAGCAAAATAACTCACTGCCATTGAGTCTTTTGTGCAGGTGGGAGTTGCCATTAACTCAATGGCAGTGAGTTTTCTTGCTCATGAGATGGTATTTGTTTGCAATTCTCTCTCTCTCTCTTTCCTACCAGGACAGTTTGGTGACCTTGATTACATTCTTTGAACTGTGTAGCCATTCCCATGCTCTTTTTCAGAGTTGCTCCTCCTTCATTCACATGCATTAAAGTTCCTATGTGAAATTTGAATTATTCTTGTCAATTTGATACTATCTAGGCAGTTCTTCTTTTTCTTTTTGATCATTTTATAGGGTCTTTTACCACTCATTACAATCCATACATCAATTGTATCAGGCATATTTATACATATATTGCCATCATTCGTTTCTAGACAATTACTACTATAAAGAAAAAGGAAATGGAAGAATCTCATAATAGGTTTTATTTTTGGCGCAGGATTAATTATGCATTATACTCACCACACTGCACTCACATAGTCCCCACTAAATGCAACTTTTTCTTGTTCAGGAAGTCATTAACTGTCTTATTGAGTTGATTGTGACCTCAATAGGTTGTATCATAAAATGTCTACCTGAGAATAATCAATACTTTGGAATGTTTAATAAGCAATATTTGGGTAAGTACAAAGTAAAGAATAAATTTGGGACATTAGCACAAAGAAGCATTTGAAAGAGTAAAGTGCTTCTTCTGCTAGGAATTTAAATACTTCTTTGCATTTATGTGTTGTTTTGTTTTTGCTATTGATTTTTCAGATTGGAAGAAGACATTGTTCACCCCTGGTGAGTCACCTTCTGATGGTCAAATAAGTGATCCACTTGGGCTCAGCTCAAGGGAAAATTGTGAGAACAGGGTAGTTGCATTCACTTTCAATTGCTGCTGTTACCAAATAATTATAATTGTTTAGACTTGAAACAATAGAAAAATGCTGTCTCACAATTCTGGAGGTCAGAAATCTAAAATATGGGTGTCATTAGGGCTGCATTTCATTAGGAAGATCGAGGGAGGAATATGTTTCCTGGACATTACCAGCTCCTCGATGCCAGCTCCATTCACAGTCTGTGGTCCCTTCCTCTATTTTAAACTGCCTAAGCTTAGCTTTTTCCTCAATGCCACCTCTTCTTTCTGATTGTGATTTACTTACCTTCCTCTGAGGAACACCCTTTTGATTACATTGGATCATCCAAATACATTTGGATAATACAGTATAATCTCCTCATCTCATAATCCTTAATTTGGTCCCATATGCAGAGCTCCTTTTACCATGTAAATTAACTTATTGACTGATGTTAGTGATTAGATGCAGCATCTTTGGGTTGCTTTATCCAGACTGCCGCAGAAGGTGAGAGACTTAACATAGAACATAGGCATCCCCAAGTCCCTAAGATATTTCTATATAAGATAGATAACTCTGATCATGTCTACTTCATCCTCTTAAGGAACTAAGGTATAACTCTCTTTGCAGCTAATGTAATTCTGGATCCAGTCACCGCTCATCATAACCTCAGTTTGTCTGAAGAGGGAAGATGTGTAACTTGGAATGAGAAGCAACAGGATCTACCTGATAACCCAGAGCGATTTAATTCCCTTCCCTGTGTCCTGGGCCAAGCAGTCTACACCAGAGGGAAATACTACTGGGAAGTGGACGTTGGGAACAGTGGGTCATGGGACCTGGGAATTTGTAGGGAAAATGTAATGCGGAAGGGGAGGGTGGTGATAAAACCTGAGAATGGTTTCTGGGGCATTAGGTTTTATAAGACACAGTACTGGACACTCACTTCTCCTGAAATTAGGATTACTATTTTAAAAAAACCTGTCAAAGTGTGTATTTTCCTAGAATGTGAGGATGGACGTATCTCATTCTATAATATGACAGATAATTCCCACATTTACACCTTTTCTCAGTGCTCTTTCCATGGACCCTTAAAACCCTTTCTCAGGCTTTGGTCTAGTGATTCAAAGTTTCTAACCATCTGTCCAGTGGCTTAAGGAGAACAATCTGTTGATGATTCTCACCACAGGATCACATTGGCTCTAGGGACATCATCATATAACCTAATGCTTGGTGAACTGTAAAATGTCTAGTCATGAGGTGAATGATTTTATGTCTGAAACAAATTATTTTTCTCACTATTTTGTTATCCCCTACTATCTATCTGTTTCATCCATTACCTCTCCAAAAGGAAAATATAGTATATGTTGCTGTGATCTGTTCCTATTATTATAAATTAGATGAGGGTACAGATTTCAAATCACCAACTTTATATTAAACAATTCCAACCACTAATCACCCTGCCCCCAATAGTTTACTCCTCCCCTACGCCTCGATTCCTCCCTCTTATGGACCACCATCCCCCTCTACACCCAATTTAACACCAATTTACCGTCCTGTATATTGCTTTATATTTCCTCCTTTTCTCAAATCCACCCTGAAAGCTCCAAAATCTGTTCCTTTGGAGAATCCTTAACTTGTCTTTTTAAAAATACATATTTATATATTAATTTAAAATATATATGCAGGCATATAATGTAATCATTATTAATTTACATGAATTACTTGTATCTGTGATTTTATATAAGGTATTATAAATTCTTGAATATTGGAGGAATTATAGGTAGGAATATAGAGTTCATCCGTTGAAGAACATTTATGCTGTTTCCAAATTGAGGTGATTAAGAATAAAGCTAGTATAAACATCTGTGTAAATGTCGTTGTGTAAAGATCATTACCATTTCTTTATAACAAATAATTAGGAATAGAACTTATTGGTCATACACTTGAAATGAAAGAATATAAACGTAGTTTTTAAAATTTCCTATCTTCAAAACCAAGCAACCAAATCTATGTGAAGGGCATGGATATGGTGGAGGCCCCAAACCCACCTGTAAGATAATTGGACAGTCCCTCTCAGAAGGGCCACACACACAGAATGATAAATCCACGGTGTGGTACGGCACTGATGAGCCACATACCTATCCTCTAGTTCTTTAATATTTCCTCCCTTGATTATTATGGTTTTTATTTGTTTACCTCCTTAATCACATTAGATTTGTGTGTGTTCATTCGTATATTTAAGATTTTTCGGTACATGAAAGTCAAGATAGATAACCCATCAGAAACAGTAATAAGAGTAATGGGTCCCTCAGGGTATGGGAAGAGAGGGGGAGCCGGAGAGAGGAATGGAGAGCTGTTAGCATTGATGACTGTATTATCCCACTCGATGGAATTGAACAACAGAATGGAATATGACTAGATATATTGAATTGTGTACTACAATATGGAGGTGGGTGTGGGAGAACTCTTATAGGGGGGAAGGAATAAGGGCTCCTGGGGGGCTTGTGGGGAAGGGAGGGTATAAAGGGGAGCTGATATCAAGGAGTTAAAAAAGAAAGATGTTTTGAAACTGATTGTGATAGTAATTGTACAACACTGCTTAATGTGATTGAACTATGGAATGTATGATATCTGTAAGAGCTCCCAATAAAATGATATTAAAAGCTGCCAATTGCTTTCCCAGAGTGTCTGTACAAACTCCAAACAGTTTGATAGAGTCAATTCTTCCACCACTCAATTGCTAAGTAGCATTTTATATTGTTAGTTTTATTTTTTGTTTGTTTTGTTTTGGAATCAGCAAAATATTGTGATCTTTGGAATTTTTTAATAAGGGTGTAGTTTAATGTCATCAATTTCAAATTACATTTCTCTGATAGCTAATGATATTCAGAATCTATTAATGTTATTATCAATGCATTTATTTTATGAATAAGGTGTCTGTTAAAACATTTTGTCCATTTTTTTTCTGGTTTTCAGAAAGCTATGGATAACAGTGGAAACCCAAAATCCATTTTCCGGGTCCACATATGGATTAAGCTTCTGGCGAATGCCGTCCAATCATAGAGGAGGGGTGTGAATAGCCCCGTTATTAAACAGAGACCATCATAAAGTAGATATGGCAATAGTGTTTGGTCAAAATGTAACACCTTATCATTTGATCTCCCTTTTGATACATTTTAACAGCTTTATCATTTTTAAAAAGGGAGGTGAAGGGGAAAGACACATGGAACAAGCCCTTGGTAAATCCCCTCTGACCGTGGACCGGGTATGTGATTAGAATAGCTTGGCTATCAGGCAGAGAAGCATTAGAAAGTGGATTGTTGCAGGCGCAGTCAGGTTAAAATATTGCACCCTATCTTTTTTCCCTTAGGATCCATTTAAATTTGTTCTATTTTTTAATATGTTCTGATTTCTTTTCAGTTGAAGTATTTATGTTTTACTTTGTTATGTTGTTAGTGTTATTCCTTTCTTTGTGAACACAGTTTGCAATGTTTTTCTGTATGTGAAATCTAGGATAAATAAATCTACTTAGACAATAACTGGATTAATGGTTTCTAGGGGCTATGGCAGGGAAAATTGGGTGGGGGGAAGGGGAAATAATAACGATAATCCAAGAATGAAGGCAATGTTCTAAAAGTGGTTGTGGGATGATTGTAGAAAGTTTCTTGATGTGATTGAACTATTGAACTGTATAGTGTGTGAATTATATGCCAATCAAACTGCTAAAAATAAACGTGTTGTTCGTTTTTCTTAACTTGCCTTCTTACGATATGGTTTCAAAGAGTATTTATATATTCTAAAAACAAATTCTTGGTCGGATACATAATCTGCAATATTTATTCCACATCTTTAAAATGAAATATTTCTGTTAACATAGTACTTTGCAAAGCAAATTGTTTAATACTGATGAGGTTAATTTATATTTGGGTATGTGATGTTTCTGGTATAATATCTAATAGTTACTACTCTAAATCAAGTTTTAGAAGAATTTTCCTTGTGTAAACTATTCTGAGTTCAATAGTTTAATATTTTACATTCTAATTTATGATTAAAATTGTATGCATTAATTTTTTATGAATTAAATTTTATAGGGTATGAGGTTTGACTCAAGATGTGTGTGTGTGTGTGTGTGTGTGTGTTTGTGTGTGTGTGTGTGTGTGTGTGTGTGATTGATTTAGGAGTCCTCATACATACTGGTTATGTATTCATTTTTCAATTCACAGATTAGTAGTTTGAAATCACTAGCAAATAATTTTTGCTTATTGGTATTGTATCCTGTAATATTGATCATCTCATTTATTTTTTCAATGATGCCTTCACTTATTACTTAGTAGATTTCTTAAATTTTTCTTCCTTATAATATCTTGTCTTAACATAGGACTAATTTTATTTATTTGCAATGCATGCCTTTTACTAATTTTTCTTGCTTACTTGTACTAAAAAGTTTTTCCAGTACAACTGTGAACAAGACTAGTGAAAGTAGATATATTTTATTGTTCTTCATCTAAGGAAACTACTTCTATTTGAAATTTAACTTGAGGAACAGAAAAATAATATTTTTCAATGCCATCAAGTTGATTTCAACTCTTAGCAACCCCATAGGACAAAGGAGGACTGCCCCTGTGAGTTTCTGAGGTTGTAATCTTTATGAGTACAGAAAGCCTCATTTTTCTCCTGGGGATCCTGGTGAGGTGGGTTTGAACCACTGACTTTGTGATTAGCAGCTTACAGAGCTCCACTTGAGGAACTAGCTAGGAAAACTGGCAATAACTAAAAGAGATTGTAATTGAATTACCATATGATCCAGTAATACCATTACTTGGTATGTACCCTAAAGGAATAAGAAACAGATCACAAACAGGCATTTGCTCCCCAATTTTCATTGCAGTACAGTTCACGATAGCAAGAAAATGGAAACAGCCTAAATTCCCTAGAAGACTGGATTAAAAATATATCTGGTGTATACACACAGTAGAATAATATACATGCCTGAAAAATAGTGATGAAACCATGAAACACCTCAAGACATAGAGGGACCTGGAAGGCATTATGTTGAGTGAAGTGATTTGAGCACAAAAGGGCAACTGCTGTATGAGTCCATTGCTGTAGGAACAAGCAGCCGAACAGGCACAAACCCAGGTTTATATGGCATCCAGTCTTCTGAATGATGGGAGGTGGGGGTGAGGGGTGGGGAGGGGGGCTAAACAGCCTGGTAGAGTATTTGACCAGTGCCAATGAATCACACACCATCTGCTCTAGGTAAGTATTTTGAAGGTCACTTGTCTGGAAGTGCCTCATGTCAGTTGGGTTCAAATGGTCAAGGGAAAGGAAGGAGATGTCTACTGAGTGGTTGCCATATAAATCTATGGTGAGGTCCCCCCAGACAGGGAGACAGCCCAATCTGAGAGATGAGGGATACTGATGGGAAAAACAATGCAGGAGAAGGGGAAAGGAACAAACAAGTTGTGAGAAACACAAATTCATGTCTGTTGGTAGGAAAAGAGGGAGGACTGACTCGAGGTAGCGGGGAAGAACGACTGAAAATACTTTGCGGATATTAGAGGTGGGGAGTGTCTTTGGTGGTATGCACCAAATGGGCCTCCCTGAACCCGGGCATGTAGGGGTATCCCAGGAACCCAGGGCAGGTTCCATGGAACACTGGGGCACTTAATCATGAATCTTTAAGGTGCACAGAATTCTCCAGAGGCTATATCAGTGAGATCCAATGGTGGAACCAGCTGGGTGAACATGATTCTACTTCAGACATACTTGTAACCTGAGGACTTGTAACCAGAAAATACATGGTGTCTAAGGAAGCAGAAGATAGCTGTACCCAGAATGGTGAACTGTTGGTAGGAAGACAAGCAAAGTCTAGCTACATCAATCCTCTATAAACTGTATTAAAATATGTATTATACTAGCAAACCTGTGACAGACATTTTGGTTATTTTTGTTTGTTCATATTAGGATCTATCTAAGAGGTACTATGTCCTTGGGAGTCACCCTCTTGAAGTTGTGTTATTTATTTTTCTTTTATTTGGTAAATAAAACCCAGAATTGATGAAACTATATGGAAAGAAAATAGAACAAGGGATTGGGATGAGGGTGTTACAGGGGTGGGGGATAAAAGGGAGACCATGTCAAGGAGTCCAGTAAGGAAAAGTATGTTTGGAAACTAAATATGGAAGCAATTATACAAGTCTGTTTGACATGATTAACTATGGAATGATATGACATATGCATTAACACCAAGTAATAATAAATTAAAACAAAAGAAAAACACATAGATCCAGGAATGGGTTGAGGCTCCCACTAAATCCTAGTTCCAACTCAAGAACAATTACTTCTCATATTATGGCCCTGCTCCATACTCACCCTCAGGAAGGGATCGCAGAAGATACACATACTATTACAAAGTGTGAAGAATTTAGATCTTCAGAAAAAAGATCTTCGGCTATCAGGAAAAAAATAGAATTTGGGGTTTCAAAGGCTTGTCTCCAAACAAGCAGTCATCTAAGAGATAAGTCATCTTTGTCCACATGGAAGAAGGACACCATCATCAGTCACCGAAGAATTGTAAAACATATTATCAGAAGTTGAAGAGTAATTAGTATCAGATCCTAAATTTTGAGAATCCAGTGTGCAGAAGGCTATGGATGACAGTGGGTACACAAGATACATATGTGGAACTACATAGGAAATAAGCCTTCGATGAACTCCCTCTATCTACAATTGAGGGATGGGAGGAAAGTGATTACCAAACAGAGTGATTGGAGAGATGAGTATAGATCAAGGCATGCATCTTAGTTGAACAGTTTTCCCTCCTCTGATGCACTGGACCAGATCTGGTTTCCAAATTTTTCTCTATTTTTAGTTTGTATTGTCTCGTTTGGTTTTTGTTTGTTCATATTAGGATGTATCTCAGAAGTGTTATGTCATGGGAGGTTACCCTCTGGAGGTTATTTTGTGTATTTTTCTGTATACGAAACTCAAGATTGGTGAACCAATAGGCATAGCAAGTAGAATAAGGGTTTTGGAAGGAGGGAGATAAAGCGTTGGTGGTGAGGTAAAAAGGAGATAATATCAAGGAGTCCAAGAAGAAAAAAATGTTTGAAATCTGATTGTGGTAACAATTGTAAAATTCTTCTTGAGATGATTGAACTATGGAATGATAGGATATATATATTAACTCTCAATTAATAATTAATTTAAAAATAAATAAAATAAACTGAATTTAGAGAAGACATAAGATAATATTATTAAACCAATGGCCATTATTTTTGTTGTTGTTGTTTTTATCTTTTTTATTGGGGGCTCTTACAGGTCTTATCATAATCCATGCATCCATTCATTGTTGTTTTTTTCTCTTCCTTTTTAGCATTTTATTAGGGACTCATACAACTCTTATCACAATCCATACATACATTAATTGTGTAAAGTACATTTGTACATGCATTGCCTTCATCATTCTCAAAATATTTGCTGTCCACATAAGCCCCTGGCATCAGCTCCCCAATTTCCCCTCTCTCCCTGCACCCCCTCCCTCATGAAGCCTTGATAATATATAAATTTCTATTTTGTCATATCTTTGCCCCGTCCGACGAATCCCTTCACCCAATTTTCTGTTGTCCATCCCCCAGAGAGATCACATGTAGATCCTTCTAATCGGTTCCCCCTTTAGAACCTACCCTCCCTCTACCTTCCCAGTATCGACACTCACACCACTGGTCCTGAAGGGATCATCCACCCTGGATTCCCTGTGCCTCCAGCTCCTTTCTGCACCAGTGTACATCCTCTCCTCTATCCAGACTTGCAAGGTAGAATTGGGATCATGATAGTGAAGAGAGGGAAGGAGGAAGGAAGCATTTAGGAACTAGGGGAATGTTGTATTTTTCATCATCGCTACATCACACCCTATCTGGCTTTTCTCCTCCACAAGAACCCTATGCAAGGGTATCTCCAGTGGCTGACAAATGGGCTTTGGGTCTCCAACCTGCACTCCCCCTCACCCATTCATTATGGTAAGGTTTTTTGTTCTGATGATGCCTGATACTTGATCTCTTAGACACCTCGTGATCACACAGGCTAGTGTGCTTTCTCCATGTAGGCTTTGTTGCTTCTGAGCTAGATGGCTGCTTGTTTACGTTCAAACCTCTAAGACCCCAGACATTATATCCCTTGATAGGTGGGCACCAACAGCTTTCCTCACCACGTTTGCCCATGAACCCACCTGTCTTCAGCGATTCTATCAAGGAGGTGAGCACACAATGATATGTTTTTTTGTTGTTGTTCTTTGATGCCTGATAACTGATCACTGTGGCACTTCGTGATCGCACAGGCTGGTGTGCTTCTTCCATGTGGGCTCTGTTACTACTGAGCTGGATAGCCGCTTGTTTACCTTCAAGCTTTTAAGACCCCAGACAGTATATCTTTTGATAGCTGGGCACCATCAGCTTTCTTCACCACATTTGCTTATTCACTTGCTTTGTCTTCAACGATTGTGTTGGGAAGGTGAGTATTATAGAATGCCAATTTTTTTAAAACATTTTATTAGGGGCTTATACAACTCTTATCACAATCCATACATATACATAGATCAATTGTATAAAGCACATCCACACATTCCCTACCCCAATCATTTTCTTTTTTCCTTTTCTTTTTTTTTTACATTTTATTAGGGGCTCATACAACTCTTATCACAATCCATACATATACATACATCAATTGTATAAAGCACATCCACACATTCCCCGCCCCAATCATTCTCAAAGCATTTGCTCTCCACTTAAGCCCTTTGCATCAGGTCCTCTTTTTTTCCCCTCCCTCCCCACTCCCCGCTTCATCATGTGCCTTTGGTAATTTATACATTTATACATTGTTATCTTCAAGCCTTGTTTATCTTCAAGCCTTTAATACCCCAGACGCCATCTCCTTTGATAGCTAGGCACCATCAGCTTTCTTCACCACATTTACTTGTTCACCCGCTTTGTCTTCAGCAGTTGGGTCGGGAGAGTGAGCATCAGAGAGTGCCAATTTAATAAAAGAAAGTATTCATGCATTGAGGGAGTACTTGAGTAGAGGCCCACGGTCCTTCCGCCACCTTAATAATAAACCTATAAATGTAGACACTTAGATCTATTTCCCCTTCCTCATATATATGTTTGCATGTACATGTCTTTGTCTAGACCTCCAAAAATGCAAACTGTAATATTTTTCTTTTTTGTCTGCCTGGACATTAAAGACGTACTTCGGTACAATGTAGTTTGTTTCAAAATGAGGGTTTTCCATAAAAGCACAAAATGACAGTGAAGACATTAATGACACTGTAACAAGATTTGTTAACACCCCCCACAAATCAATGGCTGGGTAAAACTGATGAATATGGAAGATGTAAAAGAAAATAAACAGGGAAATAGCTACTATGGGCCCTACTTTCAATGTGTGAAATGACTGAAGGAATAAACCACATACGGTCTCGTCTTCATAGTTCCCAGAATTCTTTTTTTTTTTAGGTCTTTAATGATCCTAAAAATACAGAAATATTGTGTTGGGTATTTCACTAATCTCACTAAGTTTCTTGTATGGCATGGGAATAGATTTAAACAATACTGCATGATTTTCAGGACAGGTCAATTGGTACAAATGATAAGCGCATTTTAAATGTTGAACGCTGTGTCCAAATAACCCAAACATGTAGCTTGGTAAAACTGCTTTCAATTCTCCTAATGGAAGCTTTCTAAAACGCATTCACTACGCTAACATGTTAGTAAATATAATGACAAATTAGATCCTGTCTCAAGTTCCACTTCTGAAGCAATACCATCAGTCTCTCGTTTATTGGATGCAACAGTTGTTTCTGTGACTATTGGAGTCTTTGAGGCGCAGTCACATGTTAGGGCGATAATGCTCCAGATACAAAAGTTTCTTGCTATTAAAAGCTCCATGATGCTTTTGTCTCATTAACTGTACTGCATCTTCATATTTCATCCCCCCCTTCCATTAATGCCAGGGCAACAAGCACGGGAGCTCTCCCTAGTCCTGCAGCACAATGGACAGCAATACAACAACCAGGCTCTTCACGAAACTTATTTTTCATGAGACTTAGCCAGTCATTGACAATTTGGTTGGACGGTGACACACCATCATCAAGAGGCCAATCGAGAACATGAATGCCTTCTTTTCCCACAAGAGCAGTGTCATAAGTTGCTTCACATTCTCTTACGATTGTGGTAACGCCATACTTCTTAAGTTCCTCTATACAGTTATTTAAATAAAGTCTACTTCAAAATACTCCACTTGAAATTCTCAGTGCTCTAAGTATGATGTTCGTAGTAATGGAAAATGAATGAATCTCCTAAACAGCAGCGCAATTCTACAATCCAGTAATACTGAGGCAATAGAAAGGAAGTGCACTTTTATCTTTCGCATCCAGGTCAGAACTCATGAAAATTGCTCTGTGAATGGATTTCAATTCAACACTTCTGAGTCCATGTTATCTGCTTTTATGGGGCCTTCTTAGTTGAATAGTAATGAATTTCTACAGTTCACTTGTCTGCATAGAGGTCGTGCTGTGCCTGGAAGTAATCTCCACTGCCCTTCAACATTCTATAAATGTGTGACCAAGGACACCACAAAACTGAGGAATATGTTTACTCATTGAAGATTGTGGCCTAATCATACAGCCGATCCCGAGGCTGTGGTGACACAGGCAGTGGCAAAAGGACAGGGGGCGGCAGTGGTTGTCGCTGGGCGAAGACAGAGTAGGTGCAGGAGGCTGCAGGGGCACCAGGCCCCAGCATTTTTTTAAGCTTACCTCAGCAGACTCCTGTTGTACTTGTCCTTTTGTGCTAGACTTACTTCGCTTAGCGTGATTTCCCATGCAGCAAAGTGTTTCATCGTTCATCACTGCTTTTTAGCGATGCATAGTACTCCATTGTATGCATATACCACAGCTTTTTAATCCAATGGTCAGTTGATGGAAATTTGGGTTGTTTCCAACTCCTTGCAATTGTGAACTGTGCCGCAATGAACATTTGAGCACAGATGTCTGGTCTTGGTTTGTTTCTTGTCTTTTCTGGGTATCAAATACCCAGTAGAGGGATTGCTGGGTCGTATGGTAGCTCGATTTCCATCGGTTTTAGATATCGCCAGATCGATTTCCATAGTGGCTGTACATTCTTGCAGGTCCAACAGCAGTGGATGAGAGTTCCTGTCTCCCCACAGCCCCTCCAACACTTGTTACTTTCTGATTTTTTGAATTGGGCTGTCTTTGAGGGTGTTAGGTGGTACCTCATTGTTGTTTTAATTTGCATTTCTGTTATGGCTAAAGATTGGGAACATTCTCTCATGTTTGTTGGCCATTGGGATTTCTGCCCCTGTGAAACTTCTGTTCAGGTCTTTTTCCCACCTCCTCATTGGACAATTTTTTTTTTCTTTTTGGAAGCTAGCAAAGTATTGTAGATTTTAGTAATAAGGCCTTTGTCTGATGCGTCATTGCTAAAGTTGTTTTCCCCGTCTGTAGACTCTCTTATTACTCTCTTGGTGAATTATTTCGATTTACACAGGTGTTTTATCTCCGGTATATCCCATTTGTCAATTGGTGTTAGACAGTGTCAGCTGCTTTTTCCACATCTATAGATATTATCGTGTGGTTTTTAGAGTTTTTCATGTGAATGTGGTTAAGGATACTAATGGTATTTCTTATGTTGAACGATCCCTACATCCCTGATAGAAATCCCACTTAGTCATGTTTAATTATTTGTTTTACATATTTTTGCATTCTATTGACCAGCATTTTGTTAAGGATTTTTTGCATTGACATTCATTGGGAATATTCGTCTATAGTTCTTGATTCTTATGGGACCCTTTCCCAGTTTTGGTATCAGAGTTATACTGGCTTCATAGAAAGAGTTCAGGAGTTTGCCATCCTTTTCTATGTTCTGGAAGAGTTCGTGTAGGATTGGTGTCAGTTCTTCCCTGAGTGCTTGGTAGAATTCTCCTGTGAAATTACCTGGTCCAGGGGATTTTTTGGTTGTTAGTTCCTTGATAACCTTGTCTATTCTTTCAATTCCTATGGGTCTGTTGTGATTTTTTATGTCCATTGGGGATAGTCTAGGGAGGGATGGTTTTTCCAATAATTGTTCCATATCTTCCAAGTTGTTGAATTCATTGTAGTACAATCATTTGGAGTACTGCATAATTATCTTTTGATTTCATTAAGGTCTGTTGTAATGTGCCCTCTTTTAACCCTCATTCTTGGTATTTAAATTCGTTCCCTCCTTTCTTTGATAATGTTTCCCAGTGGTCTGTCAATTCTGTTTATCCTTTCAAAGAACAAACGTCTAGCAGCATTAATTTTTTCCATAGTTTTCTTATTTCCCTCTCTTGAATCTCAGCCCTGGTTTTTATCATTTCTTTTCTTTTGCTATTAGTAGGATTGTGCTGTTGACTCTGCTCTAGTTGTTGTAAAATTTGTGCCAGCATATCAATCATGAATCTCTCTTCGTTTGTCAGTTGTGCATACATTGCTATGAAACTTCTTCTGATAAGTGCCTTTGCTGTTAGTAGGACAATCCTACTGATAGCAAGAAAAAATAAATAATAAAAATACAGTCTTAGTTTCATGGGAAGGAAAACAAGAAAACTATAAGAAATGCAATGCAGCTAACAGTTGGTTCTTTGAAAGGATTAACAGAATTGACAGAGTGCTGGCAAACCTAACAAAAGAAAGGAAGAAACCAATTTAAATAGCTAGGATGAGGGCTGAATCCGGGGACATTAAAATGGACCCTAATGAAATCAAAAGGATAAACACACAGTACTATGAAAACCTGTATTCCAATGAATTCAACAACTTAGAAAACATGGACAAATACTTGTAAAAATATTTCCTCTCTAGACTATCCCAGATGGATGTCATAAATCACAACAAACCCATAGCACTAGAAGAAATAGACAAGGTTATCAAGGGATTATCAACAAAAAAATCCCCTGGACCAAATGGCTCCACAGGAGACTTCTACCAAGCATTCAGGGAAGAATTGACACCAATCCTACATAAACTCTTCAAGAACAATGAAAAAGATGGCAAACTCCCAAACTCTTACTATGAAGCTAGTGTAACTGATACCTAAACCTGGCAAGGACCCCACAAGGATCTAGAACTACAGACCAATATCCCTAGTGAACATTGTTGCAAAAAAACTTAAGTAAACCCTGGCAAATAGAATATGAAAGTATATAAAACAAATAATTAACCATGACCATGTGGGATTCATACTAGGGATAGAGGGATGGTTCAACATACAAAAGACCATTACTATCCTTTGCCACATTGACATGAAAACATTTAAGAACCATATGACGATATCGATAGATGCAGAAAAAGCATTTGAAAACATCCAACACCAATTCCTGCTTAAGACGCGCAAGAAGATAGGAATGGAAGAAAAATTTCTCAATATGATACAAGATATATATGAGAAACCAACAGCTAAAATAGTAGTCAATGGAGAAATGACAAAACAATTTCCCCCCAAAAGTGTGACAGACAAGGATGCCCTTGTCCCAACTCTTATTTAACATTATACTGGAGGTCCTAGCTAACAGCATACGGCAAAGAAAAGATATCAAAGTTATTCACTGGGGAAGGAAAAGGCGAAACTATTGTTATTCACAGATGATATGATTTTATATATGGAAAATCCAAAAATCTCCACAAAGGGAGTACTGAAGAATACGGCAGCATGTGGTGCTGACAAAAATGATTATCTACCTGCAGAAAAATTAAGCAAGAACCTAACCTCATTCCATGCACAAGAATAAATTCAAGGTGGATCACAGACCTTGAGGCAAAACCACGAACTATTAGGGTCATCAATGAGGCAATTGGGACAAACCTGAGAACTTTAGCACAGGGAATGCACAGGCTAATATAAATAGCGAAGGACACAAACACAGAGGGGGCACAAATTGACAAGTGGGATATACTGAAGATAAAATGCCTGCGTTCATTCGAGGACTTCACCAAGAGTAATAAGAGAGCCCACTGACTGGGAAAATATCTTTAGCAATGACACATCAGACAAAGGCTTTATTACTAAAATCTGCAGTACTCTGCTGGCTTTCAAAAAGTAAAAACTAATTCCCCACTGAAGAGGTGTGCAAAAGATCTGAACAGATGTTTCATAAGGGCGGAAACCCTAATGGCCATTAACCATATGAGAATAAGTTCCCCATCACTACCCATAAAGACATGCAAATTAAAGCAACTATGAGATATCACCGTATACCCTCAAGGACATCCCAGTTCAAAAAATCAGAAAGCAACAAGTGTTTAAAGGACTGCGGTAAGATAAGAACTCTTCTCCAGCTGGTAGACTTGTAGGTATGTACAACCACTATGAAAATAGATTTGGCGATATCTAAAAGAGATGGAAATTGAGCTACCCTATGACCCAGCAATTCCCCTGCTGAGAATATACCCAGAAGATGCAAGAGACAAACCAAGGCCAGACATCTGTGTTCCAATGTTTGTTGCAGCACAGTTCACAAGTGCAAGGAGTTGGAAGCAACCAAAATTTCCATCAGTGGGCAAGTGGATTAAAAAACTGTGGTTCATACACACCATGGAGTACTACATATCCCTAAAAAGCAGTGATGAAGGCATGAAGCGCATCATCGCATGGGAAGGACTGGACTAAATTATGCTAAATGAAGTAAGTCAAGCACAAAAGTACAAGTATAATATGCGGGTGCTTTCGAACCTTAAAAATGCTAAAGGGGATAATGAAAAAGCTACTGTATACGTATATTCCTGGGGTGAGATCCAAATAGTATGGCAGGGGCCAGACCCAATCCAGGGATGCATATGGCAGCCAACCAAAAAGGAGGGGAAAATAAAGACAGAAAAAGAGACATGGTTAGTGGGGGAACAGAGTGCTAACATTCCTAAGGGGAGGGTGTTGTTTATTTCTCCACAGGTGAGGGAGAGAGGGACCATAATTCAACAAAGTGCACCAAGACATGAATGTAACATATTGGCATGAAACATGGAACCAATAGAGAGGCCTGCAGTGTTGGCCCCAATCCCAACTACGTGTACAACTCCCTGTCTCAACCCAGAAAAATGCAATACAGAGCACAGCATTGAAGCCACAGGCCAGGGATAGCTAGCATTGGATCAGAGCACACAAGAACAAACGAAGAGGGAACGAGACAGAGTGAATAAGTCCTGGCCCACAAAGCCCCGGGGACAATATTCCTGCTCAGAGAATCCAATGCACAGAAAGGACTGTAGCACCAGCCCCACCACAAGACACAGCGTCTCTAACAGACCCAGAGCACTTTCAAGGAACAACACTGGAGGCACAGGGTGAGAATTGTGTCCTATCTAACCCCAGCACACTGTGGCATAACACTAAGTGTGTGCAACAGAACAACAAAGGGAGCAAAGCAATGAAGTCCCAGAGGAATACCAAAAATAGACTTAGGGGCCAGGGTGTGGCACCTCCTCGGACTCAAGGGGAAATCAGACTCCTGAAGGTCAACACAGACCTGGACCTATTTATAGGCTTTTCTTTTTATTGTCCTTGGTTTCTTTTTTTGTTTCCTTTTGTTGTTTTATTTTGCTGTGTCTTGTTTTTGTGCTTCTTATCGTCTCTGCATGTCTATCTAGATTAGATAGGTGTAATAAACAATTCGAAGAGAGTAACCAATGGGACTGATGGTTCCGGGGGATAAGGGACAGGGGAAGATGGGGGAAATGAAGTGGGTGTTAACAACCCAGGGACCAGGGAACAACAAGGGATCTAACATTGATGGTGAGGAGGACATAGGATGCCTGGTGGGGCTTAATCAAGTGCAATGTAACTGAGAGGATTTAGTAAAACCTGAAAGATGATTGAACATGATAGTGTGACAGGGTAAAATAAAAGGAAATTGAGGAAAGAACTAGAAAACAAAGGACACTTATAAAGGTCTAAAAACAGGTATGTACATATGCAAATATATTTATATATAATGACAGGGAAATAAATCTATGTATGTATATATTTATATGTTAAGTATTAACTAGCAGATGGACATTGGGCCTCTACTCAAGTACTCCCTTAACACAAGAACACTTTGTTCTAACAACCTGGCTTTCCGTGAGTCTTAACTTCCCAACAAGATCGCTGAAGACAATATTGATGTGCATGTTAATGTGGGGAAGAAAGCTGATGGTTCCCAGCTAGCAAAAAATATAGTGTCTTGGGTCTTCAAGGCTTGGAGATAAACAAGAGGCCACCTATCTGAGAAGCAAAAAAATCCACATGGAGCAAACACACCAACCTCTGTGATTATGAGGTCATGATGTGATCAGGCATCAAAGACGCCGAACAATTCATATCAATGGAAATGGGGTGGAGTGCAGAGTGAAGACCCAAAGCCCATCTGTAGACAATTGGACAACCCCTTACAAAAGGGGTCTAGCACGATGAAACATACAACTTTTCTATACTTCCTTAATGTTTCTTCCCACCCAATATCATGACTCCAATTCTATCTTACAAATCCAGCTATACTAGAGCATGTAAATGGATACAGATAAGAGCTAGAAACACATGGAACCCAGGCCAAATAAAAACCCTCAGGACCAATAATGAGAGTAGCAATAACAGGAGGGTATGGTAAAGGTGGCGGAGAAAGGGGAAACTCATCACAAGGATTTACATATAACCCCCTCCCAGAGGACACACCACAGAAAAGTGGGTGAAGGGAGAATCAGTCAGTGTGAGACATGAAATTTTTAAAAATAAATTCTAAAGGGTTTATGAAAGAGAGATGGTCAGGGAAAACAGAGAACAAATTAGGAGGTAATACCAAGAGTTCAAGTAGACAGAATATGTTTTGAAAATGATGATGGTAGCAAATGGACAAATGTGCTTGACACAGTGGGTGTATATATGGAGTGTGATAAGAGCGGTATGAGCCCCCAATAAAAATGATTTAAAAAGATATTGTAACTTTCAGTATTAAACCAGACTCCTCACAACTGAACCAATATACAACATCAAGATAAGTTGGAACAGATTAAGGTAGTAAGGCATTTTGTTTTACTTGAATTCACAATGAGTACTCATGGAATCCTCCATCAAAGGATATATTGTGTTGGCCAAAGCTGCTGCAAAGGACCTTGTTAATGCATTAAAGTACAAAGATGTCACTTTCAAGACTCTAGTGCCCCTGCCTTAAGCCATGGTATTTTAAATTTCCTTATAAGGATGTGAAAGCTGGACCATCAATAAAGAAGATTGCGATAGAATCAATGCATTCAAATATGGTGTTCACAAAGAATATTGAAAGTTTTGGGATTTCCTCAACAACAAAAAATGTTATTTGGAAGAAATACAGCAAGAATTTTCTTTAGAAGTAAGGATTCTAAGACACCATCTCATGTATTTCGGACGTGTTATTAGGAGAGTCCAGTCCAAAGAGGAGATTATTCTTGGTAGAGGGTCAGCAAAAGGGAAGACTTACAAGGGCATGGAGTCACACAACAGGTAAAACAGTGGGCTCAACATAGAAACAATTGTGAGGATGGTGCAGGACCCTGAAATGTTATTTTGTTGTTGTTGTTGCACGTAGGGTCGCTACTATTAGGACCTGATTTGATGAAATTCTAAGATAACTTCCAAAGAACGTTTCTCATTTTATACCTCCACTGACAATATCTGAAGAAGTCTTGTTGGATTAGCGTGCTACATATTGGGCTGAGAGCCATAGGGGAGTGAGTTGAATCTACCAGACCAATGGTGGAAGAAAGATGAGGCTTTCTGATTCTGGAGCGATTTTACTGCTACAAAAACCAAACCTGTTCTTCTCTGTCCTATAGTCATTATGAGTCAGAAATGACTCACTGGAAGTGATTCCGGATTTGGAATTAGAACACTGTCTGACAGTTTAAGATACTCCACATCTTTCCACAAACAATTTGTGCTGTCATGGTCTTAACATTTTCACATCCTGGTGATTATATAGTGGCCTTTCATTATAGTTTTAATTTATGTTGTGTTGAACATCTTTTTCTTGTTCTTATTAATTTGTATATGTAGCACATATTTAAAAGGTATTACTTAGAAATTTATGGGGTTTTTTTAAAAAACATTTTATTAGGTGCTCATACAACTCTTATCACAATCCATACATATACATACATCAATTGTATGAAGCACATCCGTACATTCTTTGCCCTAATCATTTTCAAAGCATTTGCTCTACACTTAAGCCCTTTGCATCAGGTCCTCTTTTTCCCCCTTCCCTCCCCAATCCCCCCTCCCTCATGAGCCCTTAATAATTTATAAATTATTATTTTGTCATATCTTGCCCTATCCAGTGTCTCCCTTCACCCCCTTCTCTGTTGTCCGTCCCCCAGGGAGGAGGTCACATGTAGATCTTTGTAATCCGTTCTCCCTTTCTAATCCACTCACCCTCTACTTTCCCAGTATCGCCCCTCATACCCCTGGTCCTGAAGGTATCATCCCCCCTGAATTCCCTGTGCCTCCAGCTCCTATGTTTTTCAAATAATGTTAAATACCATCGTATCTCCATTTCATTGTCCAACTATTTGCTGTTACTGGTAGGTGCTATAGAGTCAGTTATGACCCATAATGACCCTATGCACAGCAGAACCAAACACTGTCATGTCCTGCACCATCCTTATAGTTGTTCCTGTGCCTGAGCTCATTGTTGCAGCTGTGGTGTCAATCCATCTCATTGAGGACCTTCTTTTTTCCTGCTACCTCTCCACTTGACCCAGCATGATGTCCATATCCAGTGGCTGGTGTCTCTTGACAATATGACCAAACTATGTAAGATGAAATCTTATTATCATTGCCTCTAAGGAGCACTCTGGCCATACTTCTTCCTAAACAAATAAGGTTGTCCCTGTAGCAGTCCATGGCACTTTCTAACAACACTGGGTTATTAGAAAACAAAAATATTGGACATTTCTTTAATGATCTCATCTTCCTTAAACTCATTTTCCAGTTCAAGTAGTTTGTGTACTTCTTCAGTTTTCTAACCACTCAAACATATCATTTTGAATAGGAATAATTTCACTTTTTACTTTCCACTTTCAATAATTTTCTTGATTAGTTCTGGTGGAATAGTGAGCTAAACATGAACTGCTGACAGCAAAATCATTTATTCAAACTGGCCTGTTGATCTCTAGGAGAAAGACAAAGTTTTCTGTGCTCATAAAGATTTACAGTCCCGCAACTCACAGGGACAGTTCTAATCTGTCTCATTGAGTTGCTGTGAGTTGAAGCCAACTAGATGGCACTGAGACAGTTTTTCCAATTTCTCTAGTTATATGTCAAATAGAAGTCGTTTTCTCAGGTGTAAAACAAGGCAAATTTCTCTACTCCTGTTCACAATTTTACTTCAAAAGTTTCTTAGCTACAGCAGGCAAAAAAAAAACGTAAAAAGCGTGTATTGAAAATAAATAAAAAGAAGTCCCATTTTTAGGCAACATGATTATTACTAAAAAATTACTGAATCTACTAATACATGAAGCTAGTCTAGGAACAACAAAATGATTAATATTTCAGGATACAATACCAATATGCCCCAACATTCTATAAATTATAAGTAAAAAACCAGAATCTATGGAAAAATAATGCCATATACCTTTGCCCCATGAAATGAAATATTTAGGTTTCAATCTAATTTAAAAATATGCAGATCTGAGTGATGAAAATTCTGAAATACAATGAAACAAAATTGTATTTAATAAATATACTTAAATTTAACTGATCTATAAATTCAAAGCATTTCAAATAGAAATTTTTGTAGGAATTTTATAGTCTTAGCCCCATTCATTCTAATTTTATATAAGAAATCAAAGCAATATTGGTGAATGATTGAATTTATAGATCTATGGAGTAGGTTAGAGGGATTATAAGCACACCTCTACACAAATATACCCAATTGACTTTTGATAAAATTACCAAGGAAATTCACAAGAGAAAAAATAGTCTGATCAACAAATGAGTTGGGGCAATTGAAAAAAACCCAGGTTATATTAATATACAGTAATATAAAATGTTATAAAGTCTATATATTTTATACTAATATTTTTATATATAATATTTATATTTCATAAACAAAATTTTATATTTTATACAAAATATGAATACATACATATATATGAGCAAATACCCCAAAAACCAAATTTACTGTAATTGACTTGATGCCAACCTCGTAGTGACCCTATAGAGCAGCATGCAGCTACCTCTGAATTTCTGAGACTATAACTCTTAATTGGAGTAGACAGCTCTATCTTTCTCCTACAGAGAAGCTGGTAGTTTCAAACTGCTGACCTTGTGGATCTGAACTGAAGGCTTAACCACTGAGGCCCCTAAACAACATACACACACATATACACACACATGCCTTGATTTAAACCTCATGCCTTATAAAATGTTTAATTCATAAAAATGTTAAATTCAAACTCTATCATAAATTAGAATGTAAACTGTTAAAATATTAAATTCAAAATAAATTATACCAAGAGAAAATCTCCATGAAATTTGTTTAGATTAATAACGAGTTGATGTGATAGCAAAAGCGTCTCACACACATACATAGAGACCTATCAGTATTAAACCCTTTGCTCTGTAAAGCATGATGTTAACAGAAATATTTCCTTTTAACAACTTGGAGAAGATATTGCTGATAGTGTATCTGACAAAGAAATTATATTTAGAATATAAAATTACTTAAAATTATATAATAAGAAAACAAACAAGCCAATAAAAATGGACAACATGTTATTTTATTTTTAAAAATTTTATTGGTATATGATAGTTCACATATCATACAGTTCAATCATTCAGCCACATTGAGAAGAGTGGTGCAGTCATCGCAGCAATCAGTTCATGAATATTGTTTTCATTCTTGTACTTATTTTTATTTATTTCCCATTTCCCCCTAACCTCCCCTGTGTTACCCACAAGAAACCATCAATCCACTTACTGCTTCTGGATACAAAGCATAGATTTACCTATGTTGGATCTCATGTACAGAAGTAAATAAAAGCTTCTAACAACATTATCAAAATAAAACAGAAAAAGTCTTCAATTGTAAAGAAAGATGAAAATATATAAAAAGAAGTGAAGAAGTGCAGCATTCAGTTTGTGGATTGGTGTCCCACTGACTTTAAAGTTGGCATCAATTTTTAGCATCTAACTGTGGTCTCTGGTGGAGACATACCCAAGGTACAGTGAGCCGTGTGCGTGCTGAGCACCACCACAGCCATTGCTGAGGCTTGGACCTCGCTGAACCAAAGTTTGATCTGATGTGTGTCAAGTGTGCCTTTGTTCACTGATACATGGGTGAGGGGATGTAAGAAGAAGAGTACTCCGAGGTCCCTGAGCAAATGGCTGCCCTTGAAAAGGGGTTGGAGCAGCTAGTGCAGATGGAGAGGATGAGAGTGAACAGTACTGAGCTATCTCATTGTACTCTTTGTTGTCTTGGGACTCTTATATCTGTTGTTCTGTAAACTGTCCCGTGACTACTGTCAATAAAAGTGATTTCTTTTTAAATGTAAAAAAAATATTTTGATGGGTCACAAAATTAGGGTGCTAAATTTTAACCAAATCACATCTGCAACAATCCATTTTCCAATGCATTTTGTGTGAAAGCAAGGCTATTGACATCCTTGGTCCCTGGTCAGATGGAATTACCATGGGCTTAATTAATGTATATTCCCCCTTCACTTTTTTTTTCTCAATGAAAGAGTTTTAAAGGGAGACAAAACAGAGATCAAATGATAAGGTACTACACTTCCAATGAACTATGACCGCCACAATTGGCTTGACAATGTTCTTGATAGCAGGTCTATTCACATCCCTCAATTATGATCAGAGGGGATTCACCAGAGACTTAATCCATGCATGTACCCTGCAAATGGATTTTGGGTTTCCATTGTCATCCATAACCTTCTGAAAACTAGGTAAAAATGAGCAGACAACTTTCTCCAGAAAATAGATATATGGAAGGTAGCATTAACATATCCTTAATATCATTAGCTATCATAGAAATATAATTTAAAATCAATGACATGCAATCAATTTTTACAATTCAACCTTTCTACAATTGCTAAGATTCCATAACAAAACAAATAAAAAATAAAACGGAAGAAGCACTCAATTGTACAGCCACTCTAGGAAAGTGAATGGCAATTTTTAAAACAAAGGTTATATTCTTTCATTTTGAATGCAGGACCCATGAATTCTATTCCTAACCATTTGTTCTAAAGAAATGAACACTGATATTTACACAACATTTGTGCAGACGTTTATGCCAGTTTTATTCCGAATCAACCCATATTGGAAGCAACCTAATTGTTTTTCAAAGCTTGAATAATATTCATACATGTAATTCCACCAATAGTCAAGAAATTTCAATACCTATTGTAATCACAGACACGAGTTAACTCCTGCAAAGTTACATGATTACATTCTATGTTTACATATATAGTTTTTAATTAGTAGATAATTCTGTATTTTTAAAAGTCAATTGGAAGACTTTTAAACCAAAAGGAACCGATATTTTTTTGTAGCATGCCAGAGTGGGGGTGAGCAAAGAAAGGAACAGAAAGCAAAGGAGTAAGCAGTAGATGGTGTTAACATGGGTGAAGAAGAGGTTGGTGATATACAAGAATGAGAAATGAAGGCATGGGGGTAAACCTATGGATGGATTTATTCATGGTTTCAATTGCTGACTATATAGTTGATAATCTGAAATATACACCTGCACCTAAGTACGATAATGAAAAAAAGAGCATATTAGAAGCCACACACACTATATCTCAATTTGGGAGAGGTAATTGATGAAGGAAGGAAATTATAGGGGAAAACGTAGACAAGAATTTGTTTCCAATATAAAAATGTTCACCTCATAACTGGACATTTCACTCTCCCCCAACCATCAGATTATAATGGTGTCTGTGGGACATGTGGGGCCGTGTGATAAGAATTACCAGCAAGTTGTTCTGCTTGATGAACTGGACAGATGATCTTTAGCCTTGACTCACTAGACCAAAGCCTGAAAAAGGCTCTTAAAAGCCCATGGAAAGAGCCTGAGAATAAGTTTAGATGTGGGAATTATCTGTCATATCATAGAATGAGATACATTTATCCTCGTATTCTAGGAAAATACACACTCGAGTAAGTTGTATTTCAGGAATAAACTTTGTTTCAGGAGAAGTGAGTAGCCAGTACTCATCTTTATAATACCTAATGGCCCAGAAACCATCCTCAGATTTTACAATCACCCCTTCTTTCCTCTTTACACTACCACTGCAAATCCCCAGGTCCCAAGATCCACTGTTCCCAACATCCACTTCCCAGTAGTGTTTCCCTGTGGTGATAACCAGCTGGCCCAGCACACAGGGAAGGGAATGAAATCTCTGTGGGTTATCAGGTAGATCTTGATGGTTCTCTTCCCAACTTACACATCTTCCCTCTTCAGACTAGGTGAGGTCATGATGAGCTGTGAGTGGATCCAGAGTTACATCAGCTGCAAAGAGAGTTATACCTTAATTCCTAAGAGGATGAAGTAGACATGATCAAAGCAATGTACATTATCTAGAGAATTAGGAATGTCTATGTTCTTATGTTAAGTTTCTTTCTTTTTTGCAACTCAAAGACGCCCCCATCTAATCTCTAAAATCTGGCCATAAATTCATGTGTATGGCAACTTAACTGCATATGTGAACAAATTGCGGATCATGAGAGGAGGAGATTATTTGGGACCATTCAGGTGGTCCAATGTAATTTAAAGAGTGTGCTCCCAACAGGAAGGCAGGTGAATCAAAATCAGAAAGAAGAGGTGTGATTGAAGAAAAGGCTAAGGTTATGCTGTTTGAAGATAGAGGAAGGAGTTACAGGTCTTGAATAGATGGTAATGTCAGGGAATTTATTCATTCCTGATTTCCCAAAATAAATCCAGCTCTACTAACACTTAGATTTTAGGTTTCTGATCTCCAGAATTGAAAAACAAAATGTTTCTGGTTTTTCGAGCCTATCAATTTAAAATCACTTGACACAGGAGAAAAAGGAAGATAACTAATCTGGCCTCCCCCACCCCCCTCACAAACTCCTCTTGAGCTGGACCCAAGTAGAGCCCTTCCATTGTAACTCACCAGCTTGAAAATGTTTTTGTCTCCAGTCTGAAAAAAATAACAAAAACAAACAAATACACACCACATAAATACAAAGAAATATGTAAGTTCCTAGCAGAAGAAGCACTTATTCTTTCAAATGTTCTCTATAATAATATTCCAAATTTATTCTCTCAGTACAATACCCTAAATTGTCTTCTGAATTTTTATTAAACATTCCAGAGTATTAATTATTCTAAGGTAGACATTTTATGATAAACTCAACAAAATACAGTTATTGTCTATTGAACAAGAAAAGTTGAATTAGTCGGGACTTTGTTAGTGAGTTGTGCTGAGATAAGGCATCAGTTATTTATATCCATCCTGGATCAAAATTAAAACCTATTGTAAGGTTACCCCATTCTCTTTTTCTTTATCATTGTCACTCCCATCCCCGGACCTATAAAACTGAGTATGCGAGGTGTTAAAATTGGGGCTGATGCATGGATATTCATTACTTTGAAGGGAGCTATCAAGAATTATTACCAAAGAGTATTGTTATTTGACATTAAACTTAGCTTGAGGAAGAATGAGTTCCAATTATTTTAATGAATTGAAATTCAGAAGTCCCTGTTATATAAATCTGAGTGATCTATGCTGTTCAATGCAGAAAGGGTGATCTAAAACCATATATTGTTATTCCAAAACCAAACTCACAGTCTTCAAGTCAATGCTGACTTTTAGCAACAGCGCTCTCCCCCCCCCCCGACCCCACCCACCTATGTTAGCTTTCTGGGATTGTAATTGCTTAACAGGAGCTTTAGGATTGCAGCCCAAATGTAACCTCTACACCACCAGGGTTCCTATAAGGTGTAATAATCATTTAAATAAGTATTCTTGGTTTAATACTTAAGCAGCGTGGAATGAAAAAAAATAGATTAAGGTGAATGTCTATATCAATATTCGTGATGAGTAGTAATAGTTGCTAAAGGTATTGCCTATGACAAGTTGGGAGCATTTTGGGTGTCTAAAGAGTTACACATCTAAAAAGAATGGGTTTGAAAAGAAGACATTCATTGCATGTGTTATTGACATCCTTTTACCACTAAATATGTAGTAAATTACTATTCACCTCTTTTTTAAAACATTAAAAACAATCCAGGACTTAAAAGACTATTTCTCCTAACCAAATGAGGAAATGGAGTAAAGATTATGTCTGATGTCCTCTGGCTTCACTACTGGATAGTAGAATCCAATTCAACCTCAGCCCAAACATGTTTCCTTTGAGACAGAGCTCAGAACATGCCTCCACCTCTCAACCTTTCTGACTGTAATGTGAGTGCCCAATTCTCATCTTTATAAAACCTAATGGCCCCCAAAACTGTCCACAGGTTTTTATAGCAACCCTCCCCTTCCTTGTTACACTCTAGTAAAAGTCACAAAAAATTCTCTCATCGAACACAGTATTGATGATTACCAGTATATTTGATAGGAAAGTGGAGGTTATAAGCCAAGTTCAGAAATGTTAAAAATAGTTATTTTGTCAACAGAGCATCTTGTCAATCATGGCCTTTAGCACACTTTTCTCTGGTCCTTATTCATTCATTCAATGGACACCATGATCTCTGCCATGCTGAAGCTTTTATTACTAACTCCTTTCTATCTCATGCTTTTGCACTACCTGCTTCTGCTTCCATTGATTACTCCTTCTTCTCCCAGGGACCTGCAATTGAGCCCATTCCTGGCTCTTCTTTCTTAATATTAGTGTGATTCTCCCGTTCCTGTTTCTAAGATGGCTCACTTTAGACCCAGAAGAATGTCAAAACTGACCAATGTCCATGTTAGGGCCACACACACCTAATTTCAATGATACCAACAATTATTTGTTGGGAATTGCTAAGGCTATGGGGAAAAGAGTCATACCAAATAATACAATTGCACCAAAAACTCAAAACTGAAACTCTATGTCATCAAGTTGATTCTGACTCATAGGATAGTCCTGTGGCTTTCCATGGCTGTAATTTTAATGGGAACACGAAACCTCATCTATCCCCCAAGGAGTGGCTGGTGGTTTTGAACTTTAGACCGGGTAGTAGCAGTCTAGTTCACAATCAACTGTAACTCCAGGGTTATTTTCACCACAAGTAGACATCAGTAAAGTATTAGACAGGGCCCAGATCCATTTAATTTGTTGTATGTAAAAAAATTTATTGGTACATGATCATGCTAATTCATGTTCATATTGTATATCATTGCTTTCACACAATAAGGACAGATTTGATTCGTTTTAGCAGAAGTCATAGTCTCTGGTACTTTAAAGAAAACACATTCCATTCAATGTTTTAGAAAACCCCAATGAGAAATGACCTTAAAAACCGAATTTTTAACAAAGTCGTTTCTTCAATGATTCACATTACATATAAAAAGGACACATTAATAAGATAGACTTTTTATAATATTTCCAGGTAGCATCAATATGGCTACCACTGAGGGAAATATGTAAGTAAATGAGGAAATACAATCAAGAAATATATTTACAGAAGTAATTTGGATATGGATATTGACACTTGCCACAACCCATTGATCAGTTGTCATACTGCGGTGAATTGTGTGCTGTTGTGATTCTGGAAGCTATGCCAACGTTATTGTAAATACTGTGTTTTTTAACAATGCAATAAATGGTGGCTATACAATATAACTTTCCAGAAGAAATGAATAGGACTTAAATTAATTGCTGTCGAATGCATTGGAAAAGCTTATTATTTATTATTAGCCTAAAGTGAGGCTGACAATTTCTTCTATGCAAGTTTATGCAAAGTTGAAGAAAATAAAATCAAGTCCACAAGTGTCAAATCCAGCTAGACCAGAGGATGTACACTGGTAGAGTTAGGAACTGGAAACAGGAATCCAGGATGGATGATCCCTTCAGGACCAGTGTTGAGAGTGGCGATACTGGGAGGGGTGGGGGTAGAGAAAAGGAAATGATGACAAAGATCTACATATCACCTCCTCCTTGTGGGACAGACAACAGGAAAGTGAATGAATGGAGATGTTGGATAGTGTAAAATATGAAGAAATAATGATTTGTGAGTTATCAAGGGCTCATGAAAGAGGGAAGAGTAGGGAGGGAATTGAGAAAATGATGAGATGATACCAAGGGCTCAAGTGAAGAGCAAATGTTTTGACTATGATGAGGGAAAGAGATGTAACAATGCGCTTGACACACAATGGATGTATGTATGGATTGTGATGAGAGTTGTATGACCCTAATGAAACGATTTTTTAAATAAATAAATAAAAAGTCACAAATCAACCGTCCAAAAAATATATGACCTTTAGTATACCATACTTGAGTTTACAGACCATATAAAAATTAGAATAATGAAACACTAATGATAAAATAGATGATAATTTGTGAAATGACGTCAAGAGTTTCATTTTTTTAAAAAGCTAAATTCCATTAAAATAATGGAAAGAAATATAGACCAAAATGGATATCAGAAATGGACAGTGAAACTTGCTCTAAAACAGAAAAATTAAAGACATGGGAATAAATTAAGCAAAATTGCTTTAAAGAAATTTTCTAATGGAAGCTCAAGAATACAGAATAATATAATATATTTCTAACTACCTGACGTGAAAATTTAAAAAATCAAGAATATATTCAGCATTTGCAAGCAGACATAGCTGAGAAATATATCCAAACCTCGAGTTGTAATATTAAAAGTGCCTAAGGGTAAATATTAAATAATACAGAAAATATCAACAGATGAATAAAGGGATCCTCAATCATCGTGCCACAAAGAATTAATCAATATTGGCCTATATCAAAAGGTAACATATGATAAAGAATGAATGGTCATGGAGGGAGAAGTCTATTCTACACTGAAGATATTGCTGAGAACAAGCTCTAAGAATTTCTACCATACGAGTTGAAATGTTTCACCCATCTGATGCAGTGTTTGCATCGCTCTTTTCTTATGATAAGGTGTTTTGAAGACAGCTACCTAGTGATACAGTTACCCAGTTATATGTGCCCATTTCAAACAAAGACGACTGGACAGAATGCAGGAATTATCAAACAATAACAATATCACACACAAGTAAAATTTTACTAAAGAATTTTTAAATGGTTGTGGTAATATGATTATAAAAAGCTGACAGACACTTAAAATAGATTCCAATGAGGAAATGGAGTGAGGGACATAATTTCTGATGTCAAATTCATCTTGGATCAAAGTGGGTAACACCACAAAGATGTTCACCTGTTTCATTCACTGTGCAAAGGCATTAGCCTGCGTGCATCAGAACAAAATATGGATAAAAGTGTAAAAACTGGGAATTGCAAACACGTAACTGTGTTCATGCTGACGCTGTACATATTCCAAGAGGCAGGTGGTGTCAAGCAGATCAAGAGGATGCTAGTTTCTTAGGTGCCAGGAAGTTGGCTGTAATTCAGTGATTGTGTGCAATTCAGAAGGAAGCACTGCCCAGATCTGCTCTGTCGTTATGATTGTTTTATTTGAGCCAACTCTCAAAATCACCTTGTTAGTTAATCTTCCTGAAGGGCTTCTTTTTTGCCAACCCTCTACTTTAACAAGCACGATATGGCCTCGCCTCATTACATATTCAAAATACATGAGACAGAGGCTCAGCAAGCTTGGTTCTAAGGAGCACTTTTGCTGTATTTTCTTGAAGTGAGATTTGTTTTTTGTGACAGTCTAAGGATCTTTCAATATTCTTTACAAAACCATAATCCAAAGTCATCCATTACTCTTCTCTCTTCCTTATTCTTTCTAGCTTTCACATGTATATGAAGTGATTGAAATATTATGACTTAGACTGGCCATATACTAGTGTGAAAATTTGCTTTTAACACATTAAAGATGTCTTCTGTAAAAGATTCAGCCAATGCTACACAGTTTTTGATTTCTTGATTTCTTCTTTCATAAGTCTTAAATTTGTATCCAAGTAAAAAATTCTTGACAACTTCATAATTTTCTATAATTATTATGATATTGTCTATAGAGACAAGTGAGTGGAATTTTGTTTTCTTTACACTGTTTTGAAACCCATACTAGAGGCTATAGTCTTTGATCCTTGTCACCAAGTGCCTCAAATTCTCCTTGATTTCAGAAAGCAAGGTTGTGTCATCTGTATATGTCAGGTTGTTAATGAACCTTTGCCTAACACATTATTTTGCAGGTAGTCCAAATATTCACTTTTTTTTTGCTCCGGATTCAGATAGAAAAAGTGTGGCGAGAGGATAATATCCTGATACAAACCTTGCCTAACTTTAAAATATGAAATATTCTTTTGTTATATTCTAATAACTGCCTCTTGGTTTTTGTACAGATTCCAAATGAACAAAATTCAGTGTACTGCTATTCTTCACACTGTTATTAATTTTATTAATAACACTGGTTTATTAATCATGTTGTTATTAATTTTATTAATAATGATGTAATTTTATTAATCACACTGTTATTAACATTGAACAAACCATAGTCTGCCAGAAAAGTGAATAAATCTATCTCAGGAAAAAGCACAGCAAGATTGCATCTAATAAATAACTAACTTGGCATGTACATGGACATATTGTCAGTAGGTAGCAGTCCCCACGGTAGGTTATCATGCGTGATAAAGTTTAGGGTCAATGAAAAATACAAAACCCTAGAATACGTTGATTGACACTTTGGCTACAAAAGTGGTTAAGTGATGGGAATGGTTGTGAGGATGGCCCTGGGCCTATCCGTGCTTCACTGTGCTGTGCATAGTGTCTGTAAATCAGAACTGACTCAACAACAACTCACCACAATTGATACCTGAAATCAAAGAAAGTAGAAGTGTCGGAAGATTATTGAATTTGGAAGCAAAAGCTTGTCAAAAGCCATGTCCCAGAACATTCAGGTTGGCTGAGTGAGGAAGTTGGCAAACATCTCAAAAACAAACAAAAGCAAAAGCAGAAAGGATATCAAAAAGACAACTCTGTAACTAAAAATTATTAAAGCCTTATGTCAAGTATAGAAGCGTTCGTTTAAGAAAACATAGGGTGCTTACAGAAAAAATAACATACTGAGTTTTTTCTGGCAATACTATTATTACAACCTGCTGAATTTTTGTTGAAGACATTTACCAGGTTGAGACAAGCCATGAGTCTCAGAAACCTGTCTGACAGAAAGGAGTGGATTCATTTGGAGTCTCTGCATGGAAAATTGCATACCAAAGGATTTGTCAAGAATTTTAGTGGGGGTATTTCAGAAACAGTGGGAAACAATCTACACTCTCAAGCAGCTGACCTCTAACAGAACTTCCAGAGTGCCAAGGAATAAGATTGTAATCCACAGTATTGAGCAGCTTATAAAACTTGTCACCTGGCAAGCTGCATAATTGTCTGAAGCTGCACATATACTCCAGAAGGAAAGGAGAGGGAACCGTTTATCTATTTTTCCCTGAAGGAACTGAGATCCTGAGCATTCAGAGATTGGTAGGTGAGGATCAGCCAACTACCATAAATTTGAAGTGTCCCGTAAAATAAACACTTATGAGTTGGAATCAACTTGATAGCAGTAAGATCATTCTTTTGGTTTTTAATTAGTACAATTGGAGATCTTACTGATTCAAGATTATAGTCACAACCTGACACAAACTGTGGGCTGACCACTAAGATATGCTGACCTAAGTATAACTCCAAGGAACCAGACTTAAAATGACTTTTTTTTAAAATTAAAAAGAATAGTAAATATAATATAACATTTTACTGGGAATAAAGTGTGGTTTTGATATTATGCTGAGGGAATTAAATCACAAGACCACAAATGTTGTCTGATTTTCTTATATTAAATGTCTAGAATAGGGAACTATCTAGAGACTGAAGTTTACTAATGGTCAACGTGGGTAAGAGAGGGAGAGAAAAGAGAGAAATAGTATTTGAGGGCAAGTAAATTACTCTAAGGATGATGAAATTTTGGAACACAAAATGATGGTGGTTACACAAAATGATGTCTGTAATTAACATCACTGAATTATGTATGTGTAATGAAGAAGTGGCATGTTTATATATATATTTTTTACAACACTGACCAAATACACCAGCAGTAACATATGAAGTAGGAGACCAAGTCTACAGAAATAGTTCAGATATTAAACAAGCAAACCAAAAAAAACAGCAAATAAAATCTTTAAGAGAAGAGGAACATGAGAATGCATAGCTGTTTAAATTTATGCATAAAAAGGGAAGTTTGAAAAAAACACACTCACACACACAAAGCAATTGATGGACTTTCTCTCTAAGGGAATATAGAGCTTGAAGAAGTCCTAAAAGTGGATAACACAAGAAATACCAAAATAACTAAATGATACTACATGTAAAGAACTGTATGATCACCAATACAAATAAATTAGACAAATTAATAATTTAAAAGTACGTGGAACAGAAAATTATAATACAATGAAATATTAATTCATGAGAGTTTCTTATATCAGATTTTTATCTGTTGAACAAATATTAAATGACTTTGGAAAGCCATCAGTAAAGATGACCCCATCTGAACAATAAAAGCCAAAAAATCAAGTAAATTTATAGAAACTATGAAATAATCATGTATATAAAAACATATGATTCTTTCCCAGAAGAAGAGTAAATGGGGCAGAGACTATTTAAAGATGTCCTCAACAAAAGTACCAAAGTATAATGAAGAACATTAGTCCATTATCCAAGAAGCACAATCATCTCCAAGCAGGAAAACCCAAAAAAGAGTCAGCAATAGATGCATCACCATCAAATTGTTGAGAGACAAAGATAAAAGGAAAACTTCAAAAGTAAAAGAAAGTGCAAACAGGCCTCCTAAGAGCAAAATAAGGATGTTGATAATCTAGAAAATTTTTCTTATTTAGAAGATATGCGTCAACAGAGTCTGTCTAGTGGAATGCCTAACTGCTTTGGACAAATGAGGCTTCTTGTGTCTCCGTCTTGCTTCCTGATCTCAAATAGAAATTTTAATTCCATGCTGTCTTTTAGTGTATCCCAGTATAATTTGAATCATAAGTATTATAAGCTCCAGAAAAGTGCTATCTAGAACTTAATAAGAAGACAGGTGTCCCCTAGAAACCCTCACATTCAGCCAACTACAGTGACAGGATGGTTCTTCGGACTCTTTGAGGAAGGATGGAGTGAGGTTGATGCAAGAGAAAAATAGCCTTTAATGTACAGAAAGGTATCAGGTGGCTAGATTATAGAAATAATAGCGCTTGTTTATTTTTTAGACATACAGGGAAACTTTACATTCCATCTCCAATTGTGTTAGGCAGAAACACATAACCAAGGATTGGCTCCATTCCTGTTTTTAAAATAACAAAAAACATTATTTTTTGTTCATCATCATATATTTTTCTTCCCAAATTTTGGATGAAATTGAAAGTTACATAGCTTGAGAAGCTACACCTGAGTTGATCCCAACAAAAGTGACTACATAGGAGACAGTTTCCAAAGGGGCTTCTTAGACAGAAATATAGCCACATATACACTTAGATTGCTCACTCACTAAAATTTGGTGTTGGTTTGAAGAAATGGCTAGTATTAAATAGCATAATTTTCAATATCCAGGGTTGTTTTTAAAGAGAAAGGTAGTATCATGTATAAAAGAAAGTTACTACTCTAAGTTCGTTTTTAGTTGCTCTAATCAACTTGTACATTGAAAAGCACTTATGAGAAATAGTTGCAATGAAAAAAGGAGTTTTTTAGTTATAGTTCTTGCTAAGTTTTCTAGAAAATACTGATTGTGGGTTTATATTTTTCTCTCTCATGCAGTATTTAGCCTGTTACTTTACATAATTTAGGATATCTTCCAATTGAGAATTCCTATGATCAGAACAATGTCACCCACCAGGATACAAGAATGATTCCTTCCAGGCTGCAAGTAGGGAAAAAAAAAAAGAAATATTAGCATTTTCTGTTAGTACTTTTGTCTTCCTATTCATGCTATTCCATTAGTATACAGTTACATATTTATTTTTATGTTCATTTATCCCCTGACAAACATGTGAACATTCTCTTCCCGAATGTGAAAATGGTAGTATTTGTGGGGAAATGAAAGCCCGGAGAAAAGACCCGTCAAAAGCAAAGGGGGGGGGGGGGGAAGAAAGGGAGAGTGGAATCAGAAAATGGAACCTGGATAGGTTGAGAAATGAAGGTACGAAGAAGGAAGGAAAGGGGTTGAAGGTATGAAGGCAGGAAGACATGCAAACAGGCACGTAGGTAAGCAGTCAGGAAGGAAAGAAGAAAAGATAAGGGAAAAGAAGGAAGGGAAAATAAATATAAAATTAAAATTGTGAAAACGTAATATAATTAGACAGAAGCTGAAAAGAAAAGAGAAATCAAAAGAATGATAAAGGAAGGAAAGCTAAGGAATGCCATTAAAATATTTTTTCTTAATAAATTTAAAGGAAGACGATCCCAATCTTTAGAAAATATCTGCTCAATTCCTTTTACAGATTTCCCTCTAGTTATGACACTGTACAGTGAGCATGGACAACGGCATACTCTGCCAGAGTCTTTCTGGAATAGTGTTTACAGGATCTAGAGAAGGGCCTTGTCTCTTATCATTTGTGCAATTTGTTCTTGTGATACAGCTTCTAAGTCACTTACCTTTGTGGAATTGCTCCTTCCTCTCATCTGAAAGGAAACGCACCCATGAGTCTGTGACTTCCAAAGACAGAAGGATAAGCAGCAAAGACATGCATTCACTGGACGAGTTCACATAATAATGATCATGTCCCACAAACCATTGCTCCTCTCTGAAATTAATATAAATTAGAATTCCATATTATTGTCCTTATTTGATTTTGAGCATGCAATCATTTAAGACAAGAAAATTATTGCAGCCATAGTAGCCATAATGCAAAGAAACAACAAGTAAATCTAAGAGACCACACATAAATAATATGTTAAGTAGAAAGGGCGTGACAAAGCAACAGGGGGTTGCAATAGGATGATATAAGCTTACAAAGATTTTAACTATGAGAATAAAATTACCCAAATCCTTTTTCAGGTTTTCTGAAAAGAAAAAAAAACGGTTAAAATCTATTATAATTATACAAGAAAAGTAATGGGAAATTCTCTGGCAAGGTACCACACAATGACAAGTTAGACTAATAAGAAAAACAAAAATTGAACTGATTTCTCTTTTCTAGAATAGATGCTGATAAAGAGAAAAAAGATCTCTCACTCAATCGACAAATAGTTTTACTGTTATTTTACAAGAGAACAATTCATCAATTTCCCCCCAAATATTTTTCTTTATTGACTGTTTGAGAATACTATTATTCATAGATATTGTGTTAGGGTTCTTTAGAGAAACAAAATGAGGACACTTATGTTTACAGATAGATAGATAGATAGATAGATAGATAGATAGATAGATAGATAGATAGATAGATAGATGATAAAACATGAATAAATAAACTGCTAACTAGTCCACAGAGCAGTACAGAGGGCTCAGTTCAACTCACTCCCATGAAACAGTTAATACACTGGCAGTCCTTCAACTCATGAGGGCTGCAGGTTGCAAGTCAAGGAAGCAGCCAACTGATTCTACTGCAATACAGGCAGTCCAGCCACAGGCAGAAAACAGCAGGGAAGGTCACAAATAGTCAGCCCAATGACAGTCCCCAGCTCAGGTAATATATACACAAGCTGTGTGGCGAAGGAACCTCAAACTATAGGGACACGCGGTCCATGGGTCCATGGGTTGGGCGTCCCACTGATAGTGTAGCTCACATGTTGAGGCAGAGAACTACCATAGCTAAGGTAGTCACACACTGGTCCCATCATCAAAGAGGAAGAGATAGAAAGATGGGGCTTGTTGAGCCATTTATCTCTTTGCCCTCCAATGAAACTGCAACTTTATTAATTCGACATGTGTTTATTGGCCAGGTTGGCACAAGAAAGCTACCTCTCACAGATATCATCACACAAAAGGTGATCTTGTTATATAGCCCCTATGACAGAGAAGTCGAGATGTATTCAGTGTTTCCCATGAGCTAGGCCTTCGTTGGGAGCTTCATATAAAAAAATTAATTGCAAAACAACAGTTTATCAGTGCTTCCCAGTTTACAGAAATGTGATGTGAGGATCAAATTGCTCAGTAACATGAGGCATTTAAACCAATGTCTGTAGAACTATAGAAAGGATAATTCTTCTGACTGTGCCATCACTCTACCCTGGTATAGCTAGCTGAGCCTATGTCATAAGACAAAGCATATTAGTATCATCCTAAGAAAATGTCTAGTGCACTTTTTAAAGACTGATCCTGTGCCGATGCGACTTTCTTAGAATCAGCCTGTGGGCACAGCAGGCATCAGAAGAGCATTGCCCAATGCATTCTCATAACCAACCTTTTCCCCATGTGGGGATGGGAAAGGAGTTATTATTAGCATCACTGAAAACGCTGAAAATATAAGACAGGAGAAAGAGTTAAAGGAAGATTAAAGAAAGTGAATTACTTGGCAAGAGCAGTGCAAAAAGGAGAGAAATTAGTACGTAGAAACAAATAGTTCAAAAGAAGAGTATACACAAATTTATAGAAAGTGAAAGGAAGAGAAAAGAGAAGAAACAACCCCAAACACTGCAGCAATATCATATACAATACATTGCCATTCAAATTTGCATTTCTTCCTAAAATTGTTCTGAAAAATAAAAAGAGTAATATAGGATGTACTTTCAAATACAAAGGGAAAAAAGGAGTTTTTCATAGGTGTTTTCAATAGAAATATGCATATGTGCACTTCATCAGCCAAGTGAAAATATGGATAATCATTTATTTGCTAGGTGTTTTAGTGACCAATTTATGGTAGTCATGATGGCTGTCCTTCAAAGTACATGAGATTAAACAACAAAAAAAGTTCAAATTAATTGGGACTAAAATTTTAGTCCCCCAAATTAACTAATAGAGTCACCCGTAGAAATAATATGGTCTATTATTAAATAATAGGGTGGAGGGAAGGTGAGGGAGAAAGAGGGAACAGATAACAAGGATCTACATATAACCTCCTCCCTGGGGGATAGACAGTAGAAAAGTGGGTGAAGTCCAATAGTGTAAGATATGATAAAAAATAATAATTTATAAAATATCAGGGGTTCATGTGAGAGGAAGGAGTGGGGATGGAGGAGGGGGAAAATGAGGACCTGATACCAAGGGCTCAAGACGAAGGCAAATGTTCTGAAAATGATGAGGGAAACAAATGCACAAAAGTGTATGCTCGACACAATGGATGGATATATGGATTGTGATAAGAGTTGTATGAGCCCCCAACTAAATAATTTAAATAAATAAATAATTTAAATATCTCCCAATCTGTTTCTTGTCTTTTAACATTTGGGAGGAACAAACACATTCTATGAGGAACAAACACATTCGGTATAAGCATGCCAGCAATTTACTAGTAAAATGATACAGTTTCATTCAAATGAAATTAATGAGGAAAGTTATTTACTTATATATAACTTCAAGGCATTCATTGCTATATTATCATGTCATATAACAGTATCATTTCTTAAATAATATTCTCTTTATTTGAATTGATGTTATTGCTCAATTTCAATGAATATATAAACAACATATTCCCCTCATGTCTTCTTTGGATGACAATTAAATTTAATATTAATGAATGTAAATTGTGGAAGAAATTCTGATCATTGCTTTTTTTTCATTTAAAGTTCATTTATCAGGAGCTCATACAGCTTCTATAACGATCCCTATATCATTGTATGAAGTATATTTGTACATATGTTGCCATCATTATTTTCTAGACCATTATTTTTTGTCAAGCCCTTGGTAACAGCTCCCCTTTTTTCCCTCCTTCCCCAATCCCCCCACCACCTTGTTGTCCGTTGAGGAATTAAAATTTTCATATCTTTTTTCAATAATTTTACTGGGTACTCATAACTCTTATCATGATCCACACATCCATCAACTTTGTGAAGCACTTTTGTACATTTGTTGGCTTCATCGTTTTCAGAACACTTTCTTTCTACTTCAGCACTAGCTATCAGATTCTCATTTTTTTTCCTCCCATCTCCTCCACCTCTCCTCCCTCATGAACTCTTGATAGTTTATAAATTATAATTACTTTTTCATGTCTTACACTAACTGATGTCTCCCTTTACCCACTTTGTCCATCCGGAGGGGATTATATATTGATCATTCTGATTGATTCCTCATTTATCACCACACCTTCCCCTTACTGGTATGGCTACTCTCAATATTGATCCGGAGAATTTTATCTCTCTTGGATTCCCTGTGTTTCCATCTCTTATCTTTACCCATGTACATGCTCTGGTCTAGCCTGGTTTATAAGGTACCATTCGGGTCATGAAAGTGGGGCACAGGAAACATTAAAGAACTAGAGGAAAGTTGGATGTTTCATCGGTGTTAAACTGCATATCGCCGCACTGCCACCCTTTTGTAAGGGTTATGATCAATTGCTTAGAGATGGTTTCAGAGTCTCTACTCCATGCCACTCCTCATTTACAATGATATATATTTTTGTTCTGGGTCTTTGATGTCTAATACCTGATCCAATCAATGTCTCATGATCACACAGACTGGTGTGCTTCTTCCCTGGTGCATGAAGCCGGGAACCGATAGAGAGGTCTGAGGGGCCAGCCCCAATACAAACTATGTGGACAGCATCCCTCCACCCCCATTCCCCAGAATAATTCACTTCAGAGGACAAGACTGAAACTACAGCTCAGGGAGAGGGACATATCTGATCAGAGCACACAAAAGCAAACTAAGGTAAAGGGAGAGAGAGAGGAGCACATTCTGGTCCACGAAGCCCTGAGGGTGATATTCCTGCTCAGAGCAGCCAATGCACAGAGAGGATGATAGGGCCGGCCCCACCACGAGATAAGATGTCCCTCAATGACCCTTGGTGCTATGAGGGACAACACTGGAGACACTGTGGGGGAATTGTCCCTCTTCTGACCCCACAACTCCTCCACAAAACACTAAGTGTGTGCAACAGAATAGCAATGGGAGCAGATCAATGAAGTCCCTGGGGAATACCAAAAGTAGACTGTGGGCTCAGGGTGTGACACCTCATCAGACTCTACCAAAAGTAAAGGTCAACAAACAGACCTTGAACTGTTTATGGCATTGGTTCTCAACCTTCCTAATGCCAACACCCTTTAATACAGTTCCTCATGTTGTGGTTACTTCCCAATCATAAAATTATTTTCATTGCTACTTCATAACTGTAATGTTGCTACTGTTATGAATCAGGTGACCCCTGTGAAAGGGTCGCAACCCACAGGGTTGCAACACACAGTTTGAGGACCGCTGATGTATAGGCTTCTAGTTTTTTTGTCTTTGGTTTTTGTTGTTGTTTTCTTTTCTTTTGTTGCTTTGTTTTGCTCTGTCTTGTTTTTGTGTATATTATTATCTCTGCATGTTACCTAGGCGGGATAAACCATGTCTTAGAGAATTCAACAGGACTGATGGTCTGAGGGGACATACAAGAGAGGGAGGCGGGGAAAGGAAGTGGGTGTTAACAAACCTAGGAACAAGGGTATAACACGTGAACTAAAATCAAGGTGGGTGTAGGAGGCCTGGTAGGATTGACTATGGGCAATCTAACCAAGAGGAATTATTGAAACTCAAATGAAGGCTGAACATGATAGTGGGACAAGAGGAAAGTAAAAGGAAATAGAGGAAAGAACTAGGAGGCAAACAGTATTTATGGAGGTCCAACTACAGGCATGTATATATGTAAGCATATTTCGATATGATGAAGAAAAAGATCTATGTACATATATTTATATGTTTAGTATCAAGAAAACAGATGAACATTGGGCCTCTAATCAAGTACTCCATCCACACAAGAACACTTTATTCTAATAATCCGGCATTCTGCGATGCTCACTTTCCTGACACGATCACTGAAGAAAAAATGGGTGCATAAGCAAATGAGGTGAAGAAAGCTGATGGTGTCAGTATATCAAAAGATATAACATCTGGGGCCTGAAAGGCTTGAAGATAAACAAGTGGCCATCTAGTGGAGATGCAAGAAAGCCCACCTGGTAGAAACACACAAGCCTGATTTTTGTATTGTCACTGTGTTATCCACTCTCATTAAAAATAAGAATAAGTTATCCATTTTCTGTCAAAGATATGCATCACTTGTGCTCGAACTCATATGTCAAAAATATTTAAGAATATTTGGGGCATAATTCGTCACTAAATTTGGCAACCAGTTGAATGATCACGCCAAAGTAATAAATCTCAATCTTACATCATCTAAAATGTTGGTCCTCACTGAGCATTGTTTATAAATGGATGAAAATGACACTCACCATTCTCTTCTTTCAATTTTCCTGAAAAGTAATAGAAACACAAATAATAGAGGCATCAGTAAGGATAATTTTCAGAGAATAACAGAAATTTAATTATTTAGTTTACTCATGGAAAAACCCTTATTTATTTTTTTTTACCATTAATACCTAGGTATCCATATGTGCATGTCATATAGTCAAGGACTAATATTTCATTACTTACGTACATTAATAATAATTTAAAATCATCTAGTTCATAAATAGAGGTTATTAAACAGAAAATATTCTTTTATTTGTAATGTGAGGTTTTGGCCTATTTAACTGAGACTGCGTTACTACTATAATAAATTTGACATATGGATGACATAATTAATTCATCATCACCCACTGTTCTTTTTTGATGATTAACAAAAAAATTCAGTAAAACATTTCAGTAATTCACTAATAACATAATACAACTTCTTTCAAATGAGATTTATAAGGATTGGTATTTACTTAACCATACCTTCAATGCACTCATATCTACACAATCATATCATATAGCAGTATCATTTCTTAAATAATATTCTCTGTACATTGATTGATATGGACACTCTCTCAATTAATATAGAAAGAACACATTCCCCTTATTATTTCTTTGTATAACAAGTTAAATATTTATTAATGTGAACCATGGAAAAATTTCTGATATTTTTTGTCACTGTGTCACCCACTGTCATTAAAATGTAAGAAAATAAATAATATTTTCCTGTTTCTGTCAAAGATTGGTGTCATGTGTTCAAATTCAGATGTTAAAAGAAAAACATTTGCGAAATATTTGGGGCATGTGAGTCGCTGGGTTTGGAACTGTTTGAATGATCATGACAAAGTAATACATCTATAATCTCACATAATCTACAAATGTTGGGCCCATTTTTTGTTAATGGATGGAAATGAGATTTACCCTTCTCTTCTTTCAATTTTTTGAAAAAATAAAAATACAACGAATAGAGACACCGTTAGGATAAATTTCAAAAAGAATAAAATTTGTTCAAGTAAATTAGTTTACACTTGGATAAACTATTATTTACTTTTATTTTTACCTAGATATCTATATGTGCTTGTCATAGAATCAAGGACTGACATTTCAGTACGTAGGAATGTTAATAATTAATTCAAATACTCTAGTTCATAAATTTAGGTTACTAAATGCAAAATATGTTTTGGTTTGTAATGCTAACGCATTGGCCTCATTAAGCTAAGTTTGTGTTCATTCTATCATATATTTGTCATATGGAAGAACATAATCAATTCTTCCTCACCTACTGTTCTCTGTTTATGATTAACAAATACATCCAGTATAAACATGCCAGTGATTTAATAGTAAAATAATACAGCTGTATTCAGATGAAATAAGGAAATGCATACTTATATGTAACTTCAAGGTGTTCATAGTTACAGTACCATGTCATACAGCAGTATTATTCTTAAATAGTATTCTCTGTATTAGGATTAATTTAGATGCTCAATCTCACTTAATGCAGAAAGTCAACATATTTCCACCTCGTTTCTTTGGAAAGCTTAAGTGCTAGCTTAATAAATGTGAATCATGAAAAAATTTATGACTTTTGTATGTCACTGTGTCATTAACAGTTATTAAAAAAATTAAAGATTTACATTTTCTGTCAAAGACTGGTGTTACTTGTGCGCCAATAGATATATTAAAAGAAAACTGATTAAGAATGTTTGGGGCACAATTTGTCGTGGGATTTGCCAACTGGTGCAATGATATTCCCAAGGTAATAAATCTATAATCACACATTTTCTAGAAATGTTTTTTTTTCAAAGACTCACCATTCCCTTCTTTTAATTTTTCTGAAAAATGACAAATAGAAATATGAAGGATTAAGATGAAACAACTGCATAAGTAACAGGGTTACAGTAAATTGTTTTATACACGGAGAAACTTTGTATTTTCAAAATAGTTTGTGATGCATAAGTGTTCAATTGTGAAACGGATACTTTCAAAGGCAATACAAATGTGGTTTACATAATGGATGTATGTATGAACCACAATTATAGAACCAAAAAAGAATTAGAAAGCCACATTCAAATAAACAGTAGTTTGGACCACAGCAAAAATTATTAAAATAGACTATAAATCAGTAGAAAAGTTATGTCCTAAAACAGAGGTAATAAATCTAAACAGACACTTGTGGAACAAAACCAGATATTCCAACCCACATACTATTGGAATTCAAGAAGGAACAGAAAACTAATTTGGGTCATAGGAGATATTTTAGTTCAAGAGAGAATGAAAAGGGTCATACATTTTGTTAAGTATTCAATGTGTAGCATTCATGGAGCTCAGTGAAGTCTAAATAACATTACACTTACTTAATGTTTCATACCTGGACAAAGCCCGATCAAAATTCTGAAAACTAAAATGAATGCCGGAGGATATGTAAACCAGCTAGAGTAAAACAACATATTCCTACTAGGGAAATCTTATGAAAAATAGCAGTTTGTTTCACATATTTAACGCAAAAAAAAAAGTGAAGTAGCGTCATTAAATTGGGGATGGAAAGTATAGAACTACCAAATATAGTAATCTAGGCAGTGAAAATGCACTTCAAGAATCAAGACAAGCCAAAGATATAAAAAACCCAAGATAATTATTATGCAGGAAAATTTTTTTAAAGAAATGCCCACCAAAATTTTTCAAATTAAAGAAAAATTATTCTATATCTGTTGGTGAGATAGGAAAAGGTATACATGTGTAGGAATAGGAGAAATAATTCATCAGTCTTGAAAATTATTATTTTTTCAGAAAAGGATAAATACAGGAGTTAATATCTTTAATTTCATTCATATTTAAGAGACAGAGCGAGTAACCTAACTGATCTGGAAGCTTTTAAATTAATTTGTAATTGATTTCCCCTTATTCCAATAGATATTTGTTTTGAAGATAAATTATAAATACATATTTTCCCAAACTTGCTTTGTCATTGTTGTTTTTGATAATTTGGAGGCATTATTATTAATACATGGGCCATAAATACAGTAAATTCTCCTTCCTCATATGTCACTTCATTTGCAATATGCTACATTTATACAAAACTACATTTTTATCTACTATGTCTGCGAAATTTTCTAAACGTTTATCAAATTGCGTATGAGAAAAATTATGGAAGGAAAGTATTGGTCCTCCATGAGCATTGTTTGTAAATGGATGAAAATGACACTCGCCATTCTCGTCTTTCAATTTTCCTGAAAAGTAATAGAAACACAAATAATAGAGGCATCAGTATGGATAATTTTCAGAGAATAGCAGAAGTTTAATTATTTAGTTTACTCATGGGAAAACCCTTATTTACTTGTATTTTTTACCATTAATACCCAGGTCTCCATATGCACATGTCCTGTAGTCAAGGACTAACATTTCATTTCTTATGTATATTAATAATAATCTAAAATCATCTAGTTCAGAACTAGAGGTTACAAAACACAAAATATGATTTCACTTGTAATGTGAAGATTTTGGGCTCATTTACCTGGACTGTGTTACTACCATAATAAATTTGACATGTGGATGACATAATTAATTCATCATCACCAACTGTTCTCTTTTTATGGTTAACAAACACATTCAATAAAACATTCCAGTAATTCACTAATAACATAATACAACTTCTTTCAAATGAGAATTATAAGGATTGGTATTTACTTAAACACACCTTCAATGCACTCATAGCTACACTATCATATCATATAACAGTATCATTTCTTAAATAATATTCTCCATAGATTGATTGATGTGGACACTCTTTCTCGATTAATATAGAAACAACACATTCCCCTCATTATTTCTTTGCATAACAATTAAATTAAATAATCATTAATTTGACCATGGAAGAATCTCTTATATTTATATTTTTGTCACTTTGTCACCACTGTCACTACAAAGTAAGAAAATAAATAAAGTTTTCCCGTTTCTGTCAAAGATTGGTGTCATTTGTTGGAAATCATATGTTAAAAGAAAAATATTTCTGAAATATTTGGGGCAAAATGAGTCGCTGGATTTGGAACTGGTTGAATGATCATGACATTTACCCTTCTTTTTCTTCCATTTTGAAAAACCTAAAAATACAAAGAATAAAGACACCATTAAGGATCATTTTCAAAAAGAATAAAATTTGTTCAAGCAAATTAGTTTACACTTGGATAAACTCTTATTTACTTTTATTTTTACCATTAATACCTAGGTATCCATATGTGCTTGTCATAGAATCAAGGACTGACCTTTCTGTACTTAGGTATGTTAATAATAAACTCAAATCATTTAGTCTATAAATTTAGGTTACCAAAATACAAAATATGCTTTGGTTTATAATGCTAAAACATTGGCCTCATTAAGCTAAGATTGTGTTCATTCTATCATATATATTGGCATATGGAAGAACATAATCAATTCATCTTCACCCACAGTTTTCTGTTTATGATTAACAAATACATCCAGTAAAAACATGTTAATGATTTAATAGTAAAATAATACAGCTGTTTTCAAATGAAACTAATAAGGAAATGCATACTTATACATAACTTCAACGTATTCATAGCAGTACCATATCATATAGAAGTATCATTTTTTAAATATTATTCTCTGTATTTGGATTAACGTAGATGCTCAATCTGCATTAATGAAGAAAGTCAACAGGTTCCCCGCCTTGTGTCTTTGGATAGCTTAATTGCTGGCTTCATGAATGTGAATCATGGAAAAATTTATGATTTTTGTACTGTCACTGTGTCATCCACAGTTATTAAAAAAATTAAAGATTTACATTTTCTGTCAAACATTGGTGTTACTTGTGCTCCAAGACATATATTAAAAGAAAACCATCTAAGAATGTTTGGAGCACAATTTATCACTGGATTTGCCAACTGGTGCAATGATAATGCCAAGGTAATAAATCTACAATCACACATTTTCTAGAAATGTTTTTCTTTTCAAAGACTCGCCATTTTCTTCTTTTAATTTTTCTGAAAAATAACAAATAGAATATGAAGGACCAAGATGAAACAACTGCATAAATAACAGGGTTACAGTAAATTGTTTTATTCATGGAGAAACTTTGTATTTTCAAACTAATTTGTGATGTGTAAGTTTTAAATTGTGCAAATCATACATTCAAAGCAGGACAAATGTGCTTTACAGAATTGATGTATTTATGAACCACAATTTTAGGACCAAAAAGAAAAAGCAACATTCAAATAAACAGTAGTTTGGACCACAGCAAAAATCATGAAAGTAGACTATAAATCAATAGAAAAGTTCCTTTCTAAAACAGAGGTAATAAATCCAAACAGACACTTGTGGAACAAAACCAGATATTCCAACCCACATACTATTGGAATTCAAGAAGGAACAGAAAACTGAATTGGGTCGTAGGAGATATTTCAGTTCAAGAGAGAAGAAAAGGGTCATACATTTTGTTAAGTATTCAATGTGAAGCATTCAAGGAGTTCAGTGAAGTCTAAATAACATTGAACTTACTTAATGTTTCATACCTGGACAAAGCCCGATCAAAATTCTGAAAACTAAAATGAATGCCGGAGGATATGTAAACCAGCTAGAGTAAAACAACATATGCCTACCAGGGAAATCTTATGAAAAATAGCAGTTTGTTTCACATATTTAATGCAGAAAAAAAGTGAAGCACCGTCATTAAATTGGGGATGGAAAGTATAGAACTACCGAATATAGTAATCTAGGCAGTGAAAATGCACTTCAGGAATCAAAACAAGCCAAAGATATAAAAATCCCAAGATAACTATTTTCCAGGAAAATGTCTTCAAAAGAAATGCCCACCAAAGTTTTTCAAATTAAAGAAAAATCATTCTATATCTGTTGGTGAGATAGGAAAAAGTATACATGTAAAGGAATAGCAGAAATAATTCATCAGTCTTGAAAATTACAATTTTTTTCAGAAAAGGATAAATGCAGGAGATAGTATCTTTAATTTCATTCATATGTAAGAGACAGGGTAAGTAATCTAACTGATTTGGATGCTCTTTAAATTAATTTGCAATAGATTTCCACTTATTCCAATAGATATTTGTTTTGACAATAAACTATAAGTAAATATTTCCAAATCTTGGTTTGTCATTGTTGTTTTTGATAATTTGGAGGCATTATTATCAATACATGGGCCATAAATACAGTAAATTCTCCTTCCTCATATGTCACTTCATTTGTAATATGCTACATTTATACAAAACTACATTTTTGTCTACTATGTCTGCAAAATTTTTTAAAAGTTCATCAAATTAGGTTCTGAGAAAATTTATGGAAGGAAAGCCTTGATCTTTTATCCATACATGAAAATAAAGCATATATTTAATAAAATGTCTGCCCTTGAATTTATGAGTTGCACATTTAAAAACTTACGCATCACAAATTATTTTGAAAACACAATCCATACATTCATCAATTGTGTAAAGCACGTTTGTACATTCATTGCCCTCATCATTCTCAAAACATTTGCCCTCCAACTAATACCATGGCATCAGTTTCTCATTTTTCCCTTGCTCCCTGCTCCTCCCTCCCTCATGAACCCTTGGTCATTTATAAGTTATTATTTGTCATATCTTGCACTGTCCACCTTCTCCCTTCACCCATTTTCTGGTGTCCCTCACCCTGGGAGGAGATTATATGTAGATCCTTGTAATTGGTTCCCCCTTTCCAACCCACCTTCCCTCAACCTTCCAGGTATTGCCACTCTCACCACTGGTCCTGAATGGATCATCTGCCTTGGATTCCCTGTGTTTGCAGTTCCTATCTGTACCAGTGTACATCCTCTGTTCTACCCAGATTTGTAAGGCTGAATTGGGATTATTATAGTGGATGGGTGGGTAAGCATTTAGGAACTAGAGGAAAGTTGTATGTTTCATCATTGCTACATCGCAACCTGACTGGCTCATCTTCTCGCCGATACCCTTTCCTAAGGGGATGTCCAGTGACCCACAAATTGGCTTTGGGTCTCCACTCCGCACTGCCCCCCCATCCCCCATTCACAATGATAGGATGTTTTGTTCTGATGATGCCTGATACCTGATCCATTCCACACCTTGTGATCGCAATGTTTGTTTCTTAGCCTAAATTTAGATTTACCTAATACAGAGTAGTCTCTGTAAGCTTTTTGATTGTTTTTGTGCTGTATTTGCTAACTTTTTTTTTTTTTTACATAAAGACCTATTTAAGATTTCATCCACTTTCTCTGATGGTGAGATGTTATCTAGCAGGAGAGCAAAAACTCCAAATATGTACAAAATGTTCAATGTTATTAACTAGAAAACATAATTTGTTCTACTTTTATGATACTTATTTCTTTAGTAGTCAATGTGTGTGTTGGTTGAAATGTGTAATCCCTCCCACATAAAGATACAAAAAAGTTCCACTCCCATAAAGTGACATTCTATTCTCCTACCTGATTACTTCTACCATGAATCTCATCTTTGCCCTATGACAACCACTCCACTTCTCTCCATTTCTATAGATTCCTGTTTCTTGAACAGTTGTGTAAATTGTATCGTAATGCGTGTAAACTTTGAGACTGAATGTTAAGATAAACGAAATGCTATGATCTCTCACTTGGTATCCATCAAGTTGGCTGCACGAAGCACTAGTTTGGTTGTTGCAGCACAAAAGGTCAACACTAAGCTGTCAAAGTGAACCCTCCTCAGAAGAAGGCCTGACCACCCACTTCTGAAAGGTCATTGTCATTGAAAATATTGTGGAGTGCACTTGTTTCAGAACACCTGGTATCCTTTGTCCACTAATTCATTCATTAAGGAAAATAAGCATTAAATCTGTTTCATAATAGAAATCTGCTATTGATGCCTGAATAAGAGGCTTTACATAGGCATACAATTCCCTTTCTCTAGAATAAATCCCTAACTATATAATAGTTGTTCCTGTTGTAAGTTTATATCTAGTTTCATTACAAAAACTTTTAAATGTTTTTTACTGGCTATGCCATTTTAGGAAGGAATTCTGATGGCATACGGGGGTGTTAACTGCAAGATCTGTGGTTCCAAGCAATCATCCTCTGCTTGGTAGAAAGTCCCTACTGGCTGCTTTCATTAAAATTTTAAAGACTAAGAAACCTGACATCAAATAGCAGACTCTATCCGTGAGAGGTTTTCTTCCTTCATATCAATTCACTATGTGAACAAACAGACAATGGAAGGCATATATTTGTAATTTCTTTTTTTAATCCGTAGGAGAGGTTTCACTCAAGGTACAACCAGTAAGTTGGGTAAAGGAGCACTCTCCACTGTGTCTGTAATGGTTTCCACCTGTTCTGCAGGTAGTACATGGGAAATGCTCGGCCAAAGCTCCAACTGAATTCACAGTGAGGGATCAAGTTATTTGCTATTAATGTTTCCATTACACGTATGTATATCTTTCTCCATTCTACAATAACTCATTGGGCTTTCATCAAATATTTCCCTCCTTAATTTTCCTTCCTTTTTTGGGCTGTATGTGTGTGTCTCTAACACCCCTCCTTTTTGATGTCTCCTTCCTACTCTGACAACGATGCCACCTTCTGTTCCACCAAAAAATTAATTTTCTAGTAATTTTATGATATAGGGCATGCTAAGGAAAATTAATGAAGTGTTTCTGAACACTTATCTTTTGAAGCTATTTGTTTTCTAAAGCATATATGTCAAAAATCTTTATGGGCAAAAGGACATAAAAATATTTGGGACCACTTCAGTAGATAGAATTACAGTTTTGAATTCTTCAATTTTTATTATTTTGCCTATGATCCCTGGACATTCAATTTTATCTCCTTTTGATTTGGATGAGAAACTCTATGGCAAAGTTGTGTGTAAGAGCCCCAGACTTCACTTTGAACTGATTATTAGTTGTTTCACATATTCCACATGAATACTTCCTCATGCTGTCATCTACAGTCTTATTATGGTGTAATGGAACCGTTTGAAATTAACTGAAATTTGAATTTACAAAGAATGAAGTACAAATAGGATCATTTAACTTAGTTTCAACAAGCCAGTTTTGGGCTGTGGTCTCTCTCTCTCAATCCTTTCTTTCCCCCTCTTCCCACTCTCCCCTCTTTCTCCTCTCCTCTCCTCTCTACTCTTTCTCTTCTCTTCTCTGTCACCTTTTCTCCTTAATAAAAACCCATTTGGATCACCAAAAAAAAAAAAAAAACAAGCCAGTTTTGGAGCTCACTTTACAATAAATGCATGTCATGAACAATTCATGAATGTGATAATAGCTGTGATAATTGAAAATTAGCTGTTAATAATTGAAGATTTATGTACTCAAATAATCTAGGCTCACAAAAATTATGTCCCCAAATTAAATCATCTTAGTAGGCAATGTCACACTTCAAGATCATGTTCTTCCAAGCAAACAATTTGCATGTGAATGAAAATAATCAATTCATCTACCCTCACAGTTCTCTTTCATTAGTAACATTGGGAAACTACCAGCAATTTATGTAATATTTAGAAATATGAAAGAAATTTAACAGTGCAAAAATATGAACCCCAGTAAACTTAAATTACTACAGAGGAAAGCAATTTCCTTATACATAACTCCAATGTACTCACAGAAACACTGTGATGTCAGCAGTCTTTTTTCAACTATATTCTCTCTACATTGAATAAAATAGAGTCAACATTCTCCTCTTTCATTTTCCTCCATATTAATAGGCAAATGTAAAAGTTGCTTAAACATAGAGACCAAATTTAAAGATGAAATAACACGTATTAAGTAAACTTATTTACTTTTAGGACAAAAATTTTTTATACAACCTAATAACAAGACACACATACCCAAGTTTCCCACAAAAGGAAGCCCGAATTGTTTTCAAAATTCAAGTGTGACATTTAGGCAAACTTTATCTCTATCCTCGCTCAATTTATCTTGAAACAGATTAGAATTAGAAATATTTGGAAATAAATAGGAAAAATACTTAGTGAATCTACATGGAAGGAACTCATTATTGAAGTATCAGTTTTATAACAGGTTTGTAGACCCAGGGATCATTATCTGTTCTATGATATGATAAGCTAACATGGTCCTTGCCTTTATATTATCTAACATTTGGTTTCCATCAATTATCTCCCTATAAACAATTCTCTAATTCATCAATGATAACCGTAGGAAGTGGATCAGGTGAGAAACTATGTTGTAGTCTCCTCCTCTTTCCTTTGAAAACCAAGACAAAAACGAATGCTAAACACAGAAGAATTTTGCATAACAACCCAGACTCCAATAATATTAAATCATTTAGGCAAAGTCCAGTTTTCTCCATAAACCTTGCTCTCATACTCTAGTTAAAAGCTCTCTTAATTATTTTATATGTATAAAATATAAATATGAATATTTATGTACATAGGAAAATTAGGTATGCCTTGTTGTCAAAAGAAAGCTTGTACTTTCTATTCCACCAAGAGCTGCTTTAAATAAAGGATAATGGATGCTTTATGAAAAATTAGCCATCCATCAAAGAACAAAAAATCATATCATGGGCTGCACACCTCCATGATAGGATCGCTGAAGACAAATGGGTGCATAAGCAAATGAGGCGAAGAAAGCTGATGGTGCCCAGCTATCAAAAGGGATAGCGTCTGGGGTCTTAAAGGCTTGAAGGTGAACAAGCGGCCATCTAGCTCAGAAGCAAAAAAGCCCACATAGAAGAAGCACACCAGCCAGTGAGATCATAGGTGCCAAAGGGGCCAGGTATAAGGCATCATGCAATATATATATATATATATATATATATATATATATATATATATATATATATGTATGTATATGTATATATGTGTGTATGTATATATAAATATATATATATGCATATATCATATTGAATGAAGGGGGAAGTGCAGAGTGGAGACCCAGGGCCCAAGTGTCAGCCACTGGAGATCCCCTCATAGAGGGGTTTAGGAGAGGAGATGGGTCAGTCAAGGTGGGAGATAGAACCGATGAAGAACACAGCTTTCCCCCAGATCCTGGATGCTTTCTCCCCACAACTACCATGATCCGAATTCTACCTTGCAGGGCTGGATAGGGCAGAGGTTGTACACTGGTGCATATGGGGGCTGGAGGCATGGGGAATCCAGGGTGGAAGATACCTTCAGGACCAAGGGTGTGAGGGGCGATGCTGGGAGACTGGAGGATGAGTGGGTTGGAAAGGGGGAACTGATTATAAGGATCCACATGTGACCTCCTCTCTGGGAAATGGACGGCAGAGAAGGGGGGAAAGGGAGACTCCGGATAGGGCAAGATATGACAAAATAACAATGTATAAATTACCAAGGGCACATGAGGGAGGGGGGAGCGGGGAGGGAGGGGGAAAAAAGAGGACCTGATGCAAAGGGCTTAAGTGGAGAGCAAATGCTTTGAGAATGACTGGGGCAGGGAATGTGCGGTTGTGCTTTATACAATTGATGTATGTATATGTATGGATTGTGATAAGAGTTGTATGAGTCCCTAATAAAATGTAAAAAAAGAAAAATTAACCATCAAATACCTATGGAACAGACTTTATCTCAGCCACTTATTCAATGAATTTTTTATTTGTGTTGCATTAACTTTTTGAATCTTTAAATTAAAATCTTTCACAAGTTCTCAGGAATATATGCAATCTTTCCACACACCCACCAAACCCAGATTAATTTCTTTTGAAGATCACCAATTCCTGTCACTCATATCACTAAGGGAAGTAGCCTTCTCCCAAAGGACTGTTTTGGTTCTTCTAGTTTTACCTCTGCTTGCATGTTTATTTAAATTAATACATATACCCTTTTGGCTCCTACAAGCTCTCTTTTCTAGGCTACAGCCATTGGCAGCTGTGTGATTCCCTAGACAGACACAGGCAAACCACACCCATCCCAACCATATTCTTTTCCTTCAGGGTACATCATGGTCTCCAGCTTCTGCCACTGAGGGAAGCACCTTCCCCACCCACCCCACCCCCCCAAAAAAGGTGTTTGTTGCTCCTTAGCTCTTATATTCCGATTCTGTTTTGCTGTGAATTGATAGATCTTATATGTATCTATTATTGGATCCCATGACCTTTCTTCCCAAAACTGCAATTCCCAGAAATTCAGTGAAATTCCTAGGCAAACACAAGCCAGAATCCTTTATTTCAGTAACCAACATATCTCCAATCCTTAACCCTAAGGGAAGCAGCACTTCACCAATTCATGAGACAGGTTTGTTTTTTTTTTAATTGTTTTTGGTTTTGTTTCTTGGCTTTTACAATCTGCTTTTGTTTTCTTGTAAATTTATCTATTTCCATGTTTGCATCCCACAGGCTTTCTTTCCAGGACCACCAACCTGAGCAAGAGTGTATAAATCTCGGACAGAGCACTCATCCCGGCTAGATTCCTCTTTCTCAAAACTCATCAGTACCTCACACCCTTACAACTGACTGGTGACCCTGGCTGCAACAGAACCCAAACCTTACCCCCTTAAAAATAGGTCCTTTCCAATATTAAAACAACCAAGTCTCCCACCTGCTTCCCCAAGAAAACATGTGTGGACAGCAGATCCTTTGGAAACGTTGACACGAAATCCAACATGGGACAAGCAAACACAGGTATCAGAGGACATAGAACCACTGGACCCAAAGCAAAAATGCTTTCCAGATGCTAAGAACACTGACTCACCCACATGCTAGCACATATGACAAGAGAACTCCTTAACCAAACCAAACTCCATAGCCCTTCCCTATCTTGTTGTTGTTGTTTATTTTTTTTTGGGGGGGGGGTTTAACCTCAAAATCTCAGTTTTTCCTCTTAGGTGTCACACATCATTCTTTCCTTCTCCTCTCTCCTTTCTTTCTCTTTCTGATCCCAGATTCAGTCATATTCCTCTTGTAAATATAGATATATATAATCCTCTTCTCTCTGGATGATTATTTGCATAAACACCTTTTCTTCTCTACCCACCATCACCTTCTACTTTTGAACTTTCTCTGCCAATGAAATATACGTCCATGTTAATTAAAATGAACCATTACACCTCTTAAAATTCACCTTTCTGATATTGCAAAATTTTTAGATACACCTGGAAAGCCCTTATTATTAATACTATTGCTAATAACCTAGTCTCTCTTTTCTGACACCACTTTTCCCACCTATCCATCTCTAAACCATTTTGTCATCTCCCTATCTAATGATTTCTGGCACTCATTAGTCCTCTCTCTATTCCATAATTCAAAAAAACCCAAACACCACTACCGACCACTAACATCTGCACAATTATGACACTGAAACAATAGTACACTGAAAAAAATGACAAAAATGATATCAAGCAACCAAAAATCACACAAGCTTCAACGTGAAGAAATCAAGACATATCATAGTCAAATTATTCTATTTCATAGAAGAGGAAATAATCCCCAGGGAAGTTAGGGTAAAAAGAACAGTCAACTACAAAGGAAAGCCATTAAGAATAATATCAGGATTCTCAGCAGAAACTACTCAGGTAAGAAGATCAGGGAGCCACTAGAAATTTTGAGGAAAATATTTCCAACCTGGAATCCTGTATCCAGCAAAATTATCCCTCAAATACAAAGCATATATAAAGGTATTAAAAAACAAGGAAATTTCTCCCTTTTGCCTCGGCTATTCTACAGTATGAGTCTCTTCGGACATCCACTTTGATCTTTCCTTGATTTATTGTCTTTTTCTTCTTTTAAAGTTCAATTTGCTTTTTAGCACATAATGTGCCAGCAATAGCAAATAGTAGTACTAGTGATAGCATCCTCTACCTCCACCCAACTTGAAGAGCTCTCTCTGACCACTGCTTCCCTCAATACCCTGATCCTCAGCAACCCCCAGTTTATCATGCTGAGATCCCTGTTACTGTATTATCATTTAAATCTCCAGAGTGTGCCTGTTTATTTAATTCATTTATTTTAAAGACCTTTGACTTTCTTCATGAATGATGTTCTTGGTATTCTCCCATAGCTCTTCAAGTCTTCTATCATTGGTGGTTTATGCAGAATATCTGTCCTTGAGACATTCTTGAAATTCAGCTGGGATAGGCTCAAGGTCAGTTTTGACTCCTGTCACTTGTTTTAATGGTCTTCAACTTCAGCCTAAACTTACTTAAGAGCAATTGATAGTCTGTGTGTGTTCTAGAGTCAGCTGTTGACCTCATTTTAATTGCTGATGTAGAGTTTCTCCATCATCTTTTCCCACAGAAGTATTGCATTTGATCTCTGCATATTCTAACTAGAGAAATCCACATATATAATCACCTTTTGTGTTTTGAAAAAAGCTTATTTGGTATGAACTAGTAATTGGTCTTGCAAAATTCTATCATGTGATCTCCAGTTTTATTTCTATCACCAAGACCATATTTTCCAATGACTGATCGTGTTTGTTTACAACTTTTTCATTACAATTGACAATAATTTTTAATGCACCTTGATCGCATGTTGGATCTATTTCAGACAGAATTTGTTAGTAGAATTCTTTAATTTCTGCAGCACTAGCTTTCAGGCTGGGGCATAAATTTGAATAACAGATGTATTGATTGGAATTCCTTAAAGATAGATAGATATAATCCCATCAAAGAGAACTGTGCACTTCATGATAAATCTTGAAATGTTCCTTTTGACAATGAATGCAATACCATTTTTCTTGATTGTGTCATTCCTACAGTAATAAACGATATGATTTTCTGATTCAAATTGACCAATATCAGTCCACTTCAACTAATTAATCCCTAAAATGTCAATTTTTATGCAATCCATTTCTTCTAACAACTTCCAATTTCATAGGCAAATCCTTTGTACATTCCATGTTCTCATTATGAGTAGATTTTTATCCATGTTTCTTTTCACCTTGAATTGTATCCCATCAATAAATGAAGATCCGGAAACTTTCACTTACAGAACTTTTATTCCATTCACAAGGACATTGTGTTTTAATAGAGGGTCAGCATAAAAGAGCAAAATCCTCAATGATATGGACTGACAGGGGTTGTACTTGTGGGTTCCAATATGACAATAATTTTGAGAATGGAGCAGGAACAGGCAGTGCTTTCCTTTGATTTACATAGGGTAAATATGACTCACAGCTATCACCATGGCACCAACAATTACAAAAATAGCATAATATTTATAAAAATTTTAACTTTTAATATAGTAGTTGATAGTAGTAAAGGGAACCATCTTGTACATAAAAATACAACAACCAAAACTCTCTATATATTTCACTATTCTTGCTGGTATTAATTTTAAAATATGCTTGCTTTAAATACAAATAAATTTGGAGTTAATATAAAAATTCAGTATCATATTCTTCCATGACTAAATTTAAGCACAATTCAGGGGTGGTGTACAGAGAAAAGTGAAACAATTTTAAATTGCCAGTAAATGTACATTTATGTACATTATGTACATTTTCCATATGTGTTTTTAGATTTTTTAAAAATATCTAGTTAAAGTGATTTGTGGAGCCCCATTTCACTCATTATGATTTATCGTTTTTGTTTTGTTTTGTCGTTTCTGTTGTTTTAGCTTTGTTCAGGATTTATTTTCACTACATGCCACATACTCAAGGTATAAATGCTTTCAAAACATCTTGCTAGAGGAAAGAAAAGAATACAAAGTATTATGAAATCTTATTTCTTTATGTTATAATATGACTTTTAAAGGCTTGGTCATTCCTTACTTCTCATTGTTTCAGCATTGAAAATTTAACATGAATAGAGTTTTAATAATGACCAGAGCTCATATCAAATGATGTTAGGCCATTAGGCCAGAAAAGAGAGACAAATGGAAAGTCTATCTCAATGTATCAATTTTTTTCAAGTTAGACAAATGTTTTATAAAACGTATAGCTTGATATAGTTATATTTAAAGAATTTTTAAAACTTTATTTAACAACCCATGAGAATGCCTCCGTTATATAAAAAACTTGGTCAAATTGTTTCTCACTGTCTCAATGAGAAGTGCTTACGTACTTCTTTGGACTCCCATTATTTAACAATGCTTTTCATGACTTATTAGATTCAAATGTATAATTACTTTATATTTGGTTTAGAGTTTACTCCAAGAACACCCAAATAGTGCACATTAAAATATATTTAAAGGCATTTTGATAACCTTCTACAGTTCTTTGGCAAAGTACTTATCAATAGTAGCTTTGATTTTATTTTATTATTTTATTTTTATTCAGGATGATTAAGTTTCACAAGTTGATTGAGGATTACCTTTGAATTTTAATCATCAACCTTCTCAGGTGTCAATTTATATTTAGATATATATTTAAATAAATTCTGTCCTCAGGACATGCAGAAAAGGATGAATTGAGAATTCCCTAAGTGTTTAAATTGTGAGTCTGGAGCAGAAGAGAAGTGCAGGTGAACAAGCGGCCATCTAGCTCAGAAGCAAAAAAGCCCACATAGAAGAAGCACACCAGCCAGTGAGATCATAGGTGCCAAAGGGGCCAGGTATAAGGCATCATGCAATATATATATATATATATATATATATATATATATATATATATATATGTATGTATATATAAATATATATATATGCATATATCATATTGAATGAAGGGGGAAGTGCAGAGTGGAGACCCAGGGCCCAAGTGTCAGCCACTGGAGATCCCCTCATAGAGGGGTTTAGGAGAGGAGATGGGTCAGTCAAGGTGGGAGATAGAACCGATGAAGAACACAGCTTTCCCCCAGATCCTGGATGCTTTCTCCCCACAACTACCATGATCCGAATTCTACCTTGCAGGGCTGGATAGGGCAGAGGTTGTACACTGGTGCATATGGGGGCTGGAGGCATGGGGAATCCAGGGTGGAAGATACCTTCAGGACCAAGGGTGTGAGGGGCGATGCTGGGAGACTGGAGGATGAGTGGGTTGGAAAGGGGGAACTGATTATAAGGATCCACATGTGACCTCCTCTCTGGGAAATGGACGGCAGAGAAGGGGGGAAAGGGAGACTCCGGATAGGGCAAGATATGACAAAATAACAATGTATAAATTACCAAGGGCACATGAGGGAGGGGGGAGCGGGGAGGGAGGGGGAAAAAAGAGGACCTGATGCAAAGGGCTTAAGTGGAGAGCAAATGCTTTGAGAATGACTGGGGCAGGGAATGTGCGGTTGTGCTTTATACAATTGATGTATGTATATGTATGGATTGTGATAAGAGTTGTATGAGTCCCTAATGAAATGTAAAAAAAGAAAAATTAACCATCAAATACCTATGGAACAGACTTTATCTCAGCCACTTATTCAATGAATTTTTTATTTGTGTTGCATTAACTTTTTGAATCTTTAAATTAAAATCTTTCACAAGTTCTCAGGAATATATGCAATCTTTCCACACACCCACCAAACCCAGATTAATTTCTTTTGAAGATCACCAATTCCTGTCACTCATATCACTAAGGGAAGTAGCCTTCTCCCAAAGGACTGTTTTGGTTCTTCTAGTTTTACCTCTGCTTGCATGTTTATTTAAATTAATACATATACCCTTTTGGCTCCTACAAGCTCTCTTTTCTAGGCTACAGCCATTGGCAGCTGTGTGATTCCCTAGACAGACACAGGCAAACCACACCCATCCCAACCATATTCTTTTCCTTCAGGGTACATCATGGTCTCCAGCTTCTGCCACTGAGGGAAGCACCTTCCCCACCCACCCCACCCCCCCAAAAAAGGTGTTTGTTGCTCCTTAGCTCTTATATTCCGATTCTGTTTTGCTGTGAATTGATAGATCTTATATGTATCTATTATTGGATCCCATGACCTTTCTTCCCAAAACTGCAATTCCCAGAAATTCAGTGAAATTCCTAGGCAAACACAAGCCAGAATCCTTTATTTCAGTAACCAACATATCTCCAATCCTTAACCCTAAGGGAAGCAGCACTTCACCAATTCATGAGACAGGTTTGTTTTTTTTTTAATTGTTTTTGGTTTTGTTTCTTGGCTTTTACAATCTGCTTTTGTTTTCTTGTAAATTTATCTATTTCCATGTTTGCATCCCACAGGCTTTCTTTCCAGGACCACCAACCTGAGCAAGAGTGTATAAATCTCGGACAGAGCACTCATCCCGGCTAGATTCCTCTTTCTCAAAACTCATCAGTACCTCACACCCTTACAACTGACTGGTGACCCTGGCTGCAACAGAACCCAAACCTTACCCCCTTAAAAATAGGTCCTTTCCAATATTAAAACAACCAAGTCTCCCACCTGCTTCCCCAAGAAAACATGTGTGGACAGCAGATCCTTTGGAAACGTTGACACGAAATCCAACATGGGACAAGCAAACACAGGTATCAGAGGACATAGAACCACTGGACCCAAAGCAAAAATGCTTTCCAGATGCTAAGAACACTGACTCACCCACATGCTAGCACATATGACAAGAGAACTCCTTAACCAAACCAAACTCCATAGCCCTTCCCTATCTTGTTGTTGTTGTTTTTTTTTTTTTGGGGGGGGGGTTAACCTCAAAATCTCAGTTTTTCCTCTTAGGTGTCACACATCATTCTTTCCTTCTCCTCTCTCCTTTCTTTCTCTTTCTGATCCCAGATTCAGTCATATTCCTCTTGTAAATATAGATATATATAATCCTCTTCTCTCTGGATGATTATTTGCATAAACACCTTTTCTTCTCTACCCACCATCACCTTCTACTTTTGAACTTTCTCTGCCAATGAAATATACGTCCATGTTAATTAAAATGAACCATTACACCTCTTAAAATTCACCTTTCTGATATTGCAAAATTTTTAGATACACCTGGAAAGCCCTTATTATTAATACTATTGCTAATAACCTAGTCTCTCTTTTCTGACACCACTTTTCCCACCTATCCATCTCTAAACCATTTTGTCATCTCCCTATCTAATGATTTCTGGCACTCATTAGTCCTCTCTCTATTCCATAATTCAAAAAAACCCAAACACCACTACCGACCACTAACATCTGCACAATTATGACACTGAAACAATAGTACACTGAAAAAAATGACAAAAATGATATCAAGCAACCAAAAATCACACAAGCTTCAACGTGAAGAAATCAAGACATATCATAGTCAAATTATTCTATTTCATAGAAGAGGAAATAATCCCCAGGGAAGTTAGGGTAAAAAGAACAGTCAACTACAAAGGAAAGCCATTAAGAATAATATCAGGATTCTCAGCAGAAACTACTCAGGTAAGAAGATCAGGGAGCCACTAGAAATTTTGAGGAAAATATTTCCAACCTGGAATCCTGTATCCAGCAAAATTATCCCTCAAATACAAAGCATATATAAAGGTATTAAAAAACAAGGAAATTTCTCCCTTTTGCCTCGGCTATTCTACAGTATGAGTCTCTTCGGACATCCACTTTGATCTTTCCTTGATTTATTGTCTTTTTCTTCTTTTAAAGTTCAATTTGCTTTTTAGCACATAATGTGCCAGCAATAGCAAATAGTAGTACTAGTGATAGCATCCTCTACCTCCACCCAACTTGAAGAGCTCTCTCTGACCACTGCTTCCCTCAATACCCTGATCCTCAGCAACCCCCAGTTTATCATGCTGAGATCCCTGTTACTGTATTATCATTTAAATCTCCAGAGTGTGCCTGTTTATTTAATTCATTTATTTTAAAGACCTTTGACTTTCTTCATGAATGATGTTCTTGGTATTCTCCCATAGCTCTTCAAGTCTTCTATCATTGGTGGTTTATGCAGAATATCTGTCCTTGAGACATTCTTGAAATTCAGCTGGGATAGGCTCAAGGTCAGTTTTGACTCCTGTCACTTGTTTTAATGGTCTTCAACTTCAGCCTAAACTTACTTAAGAGCAATTGATAGTCTGTGTGTGTTCTAGAGTCAGCTGTTGACCTCATTTTAATTGCTGATGTAGAGTTTCTCCATCATCTTTTCCCACAGAAGTATTGCATTTGATCTCTGCATATTCTAACTAGAGAAATCCACATATATAATCACCTTTTGTGTTTTGAAAAAAGCTTATTTGGTATGAACTAGTAATTGGTCTTGCAAAATTCTATCATGTGATCTCCAGTTTTATTTCTATCACCAAGACCATATTTTCCAATGACTGATCGTGTTTGTTTACAACTTTTTCATTACAATTGACAATAATTTTTAATGCACCTTGATCGCATGTTGGATCTATTTCAGACAGAATTTGTTAGTAGAATTCTTTAATTTCTGCAGCACTAGCTTTCAGGCTGGGGCATAAATTTGAATAACAGATGTATTGATTGGAATTCCTTAAAGATAGATAGATATAATCCCATCAAAGAGAACTGTGCACTTCATGATAAATCTTGAAATGTTCCTTTTGACAATGAATGCAATACCATTTTTCTTGATTGTGTCATTCCTACAGTAATAAACGATATGATTTTCTGATTCAAATTGACCAATATCAGTCCACTTCAACTAATTAATCCCTAAAATGTCAATTTTTATGCAATCCATTTCTTCTAACAACTTCCAATTTCATAGGCAAATCCTTTGTACATTCCATGTTCTCATTATGAGTAGATTTTTATCCATGTTTCTTTTCACCTTGAATTGTATCCCATCAATAAATGAAGATCCGGAAACTTTCACTTACAGAACTTTTATTCCATTCACAAGGACATTGTGTTTTAATAGAGGGTCAGCATAAAAGAGCAAAATCCTCAATGATATGGACTGACAGGGGTTGTACTTGTGGGTTCCAATATGACAATAATTTTGAGAATGGAGCAGGAACAGGCAGTGCTTTCCTTTGATTTACATAGGGTAAATATGACTCACAGCTATCACCATGGCACCAACAATTACAAAAATAGCATAATATTTATAAAAATTTTAACTTTTAATATAGTAGTTGATAGTAGTAAAGGGAACCATCTTGTACATAAAAATACAACAACCAAAACTCTCTATATATTTCACTATTCTTGCTGGTATTAATTTTAAAATATGCTTGCTTTAAATACAAATAAATTTGGAGTTAATATAAAAATTCAGTATCATATTCTTCCATGACTAAATTTAAGCACAATTCAGGGGTGGTGTACAGAGAAAAGTGAAACAATTTTAAATTGCCAGTAAATGTACATTTATGTACATTATGTACATTTTCCATATGTGTTTTTAGATTTTTTAAAAATATCTAGTTAAAGTGATTTGTGGAGCCCCATTTCACTCATTATGATTTATCGTTTTTGTTTTGTTTTGTCGTTTCTGTTGTTTTAGCTTTGTTCAGGATTTATTTTCACTACATGCCACATACTCAAGGTATAAATGCTTTCAAAACATCTTGCTAGAGGAAAGAAAAGAATACAAAGTATTATGAAATCTTATTTCTTTATGTTATAATATGACTTTTAAAGGCTTGGTCATTCCTTACTTCTCATTGTTTCAGCATTGAAAATTTAACATGAATAGAGTTTTAATAATGACCAGAGCTCATATCAAATGATGTTAGGCCATTAGGCCAGAAAAGAGAGACAAATGGAAAGTCTATCTCAATGTATCAATTTTTTTCAAGTTAGACAAATGTTTTATAAAACGTATAGCTTGATATAGTTATATTTAAAGAATTTTTAAAACTTTATTTAACAACCCATGAGAATGCCTCCGTTATATAAAAAACTTGGTCAAATTGTTTCTCACTGTCTCAATGAGAAGTGCTTACGTACTTCTTTGGACTCCCATTATTTAACAATGCTTTTCATGACTTATTAGATTCAAATGTATAATTACTTTATATTTGGTTTAGAGTTTACTCCAAGAACACCCAAATAGTGCACATTAAAATATATTTAAAGGCATTTTGATAACCTTCTACAGTTCTTTGGCAAAGTACTTATCAATAGTAGCTTTGATTTTATTTTATTATTTTATTTTTATTCAGGATGATTAAGTTTCACAAGTTGATTGAGGATTACCTTTGAATTTTAATCATCAACCTTCTCAGGTGTCAATTTATATTTAGATATATATTTAAATAAATTCTGTTCTCAGGACATGCAGAAAAGGATGAATTGAGAATTCCCTAAGTGTTTAAATTGTGAGTCTGGAGCAGAAGAGAAGTGCAGGATGCAAAGTACGTGGGAAGCATGCTATCCAGAAGTATGACAGATGGGGGGGAACTCTGGGGATATGCACACACATATATCCTTATAATTATATATATGCCTATATGTATCGCCACTGCCATTGAGTATACTTTGACTCATAACGAACCTATAGGCAGAGTAGAATTGCTATAAATCCTTATGGGATAAGAAAACTTCATCTTTCTCCCTAGAAGAAAAGAGGAACTAGACGGAGGTGGATAATAAAGCAATATATGAAAGTAAATTTAAAATAATATCTCTATTAAGGTTCCAATTCTTATCTTAAAAATGCATGCATACACACATCTAAATGCTATCAAGTGAGGACTAGTAGCCACTCCAGGTACAGCAGAACCAAATCCTAGCCCTGCACCATCCTCACAATCATTTACATGTGTGGACCCATTGTTGTAGCCACCGCATCAATCCATCGCCTTTGACCTTCCACTTTATCAAGCATGATGACAAATATCCAGGACAGTTCATTTAAAAAGGAGATAAAATGGGAAGTGAGGCTAAGTAGGTCGAACAAGAACAGATTCAGCAATTCAGATTTGTGCCCTGGTTCTTATAATATTCTTAGAAGCACTAGGAATATACATTCATGCACACATATGCACACCAGCACTAACGAAAATTTAGTAATCAAAGTAAAACGCACCCTTCCATGGACAACACCCCATTGTTTGAATCACCAGCTCAGGAGGGACTCAGTCAGATTTCTGTAGCTCCTGGCCCAAGGAGTATTTCCAGATTCTTTTGTTCTATGCTGTCACTACCGGAAATGTTCTTATGATAGCTATGCAGTTAGTGAAAGAAAGAACCTTGCCGGGGTAATATACATGAGTCAAAGATAAGTTTCTGTCACATAAGCCAAATCTGTGGAGTTAGCCTCGTAACAGGAAAGAAAGCTGTGGACTATGACCATTTGGGGACCATAAAGCAATATTTTATTTGCAGTTGTTAATATGCTCATTTGAGCGCATACACAAACTATGAAATGATCAACAGAACAATTGCAGGCCTGGTTTTTGCCTTTTATTTTCAGATATGTCCACTCAATGAGGTCGATTAATCCACGAAAAGAATTAAATTTTCTGTACATTAGTCAATTTATGCAGACCAAAAAAAAAGTAAGACCAGTTAAAAAAGCTGGGATCCTCTGTTCCTCCTTAACCCCCAATTTTGCCTGTGATTCAAGTTCCTTTTTCCAAGGCCTCTCTTCTGAATTCCACATTCCTCCTTGGACTCATTGACCTTTTTTTTTTTGGCATGCAAAGTTCCATGATCTTTTTTATTATTATTAAATACTTTTATTGGGGGTTCTTATCACAATCCATACACTCATCAAATGTGTCAAGCACAATTGCACACATGCTGCCATCATCATTTTCAAAGCATTCTCTTCCAACTTGAGGCCCTGATATCAGCTCCCCAGTTCTTCGCCCTGCCTCACCTGCCTGCCCTCCCTCATGAATCCTTGATAAGTTATAGATTATTATTTTCGTATCTTACATCTTCCTCTGTCTCCTCTCACCAACTTTTCCATTGTTTGTTTCACTGAGAGGGGGTTATAGCTTGATCCTTGTGGTCGATTCCCCCTTTCTCCCCTAACTCTCCCCTGATCCTCCTGGTATCTCTACTCTCATTGTTGGCCCAGGGAGGTCTATCTATCCTGGATTCCCTGTGTTTTGGGCTCTTAATCAGCAAGCGGCCCTAGCTGAGAAGCAACAGAAACCACATGGAAGAAGCACACCAGTCTGTGTGATCACAAGGTGTTGATGGGATCAGGTACCAGGCATTTAAGACCCAGAACAAAATAATACCTAAGGTGAAGGGGTGGTGGTGGCAAAGCCTTTCGGTAGACAATTGGCCATTCCCCTACAGAGGGGTGAAGGAAAATAATGAGCCAGTCAGGGTGCAGTATAGCACTGATGAAACACACAAGTTTCCTGTAGTTCTTTTCTTACTTCCTTCCCCCCACTATCATGATCTCACTTCTATCTTACAAATTGGATTAGATCTTCTGAACCTAGCCATGTGCTGGGCATAGATATTCCTGTGGGATCCTCTTTACATTTTAATCATCCTACACTAACCTATTTAGCTCTTCAGTGGAATCTTGTGGACTCCATCTTGTCCCTTATCTCTCCCCATTCGCCACTTAGATAGCTCTCTTGTTCTAGCAACATTTGCAGTTCCATCAATACCCAGAGGAGGCCTTCACTTTGTGTTTATTCTTTTTCACTGCCTTGAAGAATCTTCATTCAGATTTGTATCTGACCCTCCATTTCATACCCTTATGTAATTATGTACCTAGCCTGGAGACTCTAACTAACTGGAAAAGATCCCTATCTGTACCCATTCCAAAGAAAGGTGACCCACCCAGCAGAATGTTCAAATGATAGAACAATCTCATTGATAGTATAATTTTCCTGATGAGCATCCAAATATTGTTGCTGCAATACATTGACAGGGAGCTGCTAGAGGTACAGGCCAGATTTAGAAGAGGACATGGAATAAGGGATATCACTGCTGATATCAGATAGATTTTGGCTGAAAGCAGAGAATACCAGAAAGATGTTTACTAGAGTTTTATTAACTATGCAAAGGGATTCAAGTGTATGGATCATAAGAGATTGTGGATAGCCTTGAGAAGAATGGGAAATCCTGACACTTCATTGTGCTTATTTGGAACTTGTACATGGATCAAGAGGCAGTTGTTCAAACACAAGGGAATATTGCATGGTTTAAAATGAGGAAAGGTATAGGTCAGGATCGCATCCTGTCATCATCCTTATTCAATCTGTATGCTGAGAAAATCACCAGAGAAGTTGGATGATGTGAAGAAGAATGTGGTATCAAGATTGGAGGAAGGCTTATTAATGACCTGCAATGTGTGGATGACACACGCTTGCTGGCTGAAAGTGAGGAGGAACTGAAGCACTTGCTGATGAAGATCAAGGATTTCAGCTTTTAATATGAATTATAACTCTGTACAAAGAAGACCCAAATCCTCACAATTCAACCAATGATTAGATTGTGAGCAACTGAGAAAAGGTTGAAGTCATAAAGGATTTTGTTTTGCTTGAATCCACAGTCAATACACATGGAAATAGCAGTCAAGAGTTATAAAGCCATATTGCATTATGTAAGTCTGCTACACAAGATATTGAAAAAAGTGGCTAACATTCCATGATGCACACCTTCAAGACACAATCGCTGACGAGAAACGTGTGCGTAAGCAAATGTGGTGAAGAAAATTGATGGTGCCCGGCTATCAAAAGATATCGCATCTTGGGTCTTCAAGGCTTGCAGATAAACAAACGGCCATCTAGCTGAGAAGTCTCAAAGGCCACATGGAAGAAGCACACCAGCCTGTGTGACCATGAGGTGCAGAAGGGACCAGTTATCAGACATCAAAAACCAAAAAATCATGTCATTGTAAATGAGGGTGATTACAGAGTGGAGACTCAAAGCCCATCACTAGAGAACTGGACACCCCCTTTCTGAATGATTTTGGGGAGGAGATGATTCAGTCAGGGGGCAGGGTAGCAATGATGAAACATATAACTTTCGTGTAGATCTTAAATGCTCCCCCTATCATGATCCCAATTCTACCTTACAAATCTGGCTAGACCAGAGGATGTACACTGGTACAGATAGCAACTAGAAACTGGAAACACAGGGACTTCAGGACAGATGACCCCCTACAGGACCAGTGGTGAGAGTGGCGTTGCCCTGAAGGTGGAAGTAATGTGAGGTGGAAAGGGGGAATCGATTACAAGAATTGACATATAACCTTCTCCCTGGGGAATGGACAACAGAGAAGTAGGCAAGGGGAGACGTCGGACAGTTTAAGACATGACAAAATAATAATAATTTATAAATTATGAAGAGTTCATGAGTGAGGAGGGAATGGGAAAGGAGAGGAAAAAGGAGGAGCTGATATTAAGGGCTCAGGTAGAAGGCAAAAGTTTGAGAATGATGATGGCAACAAATGTACAAATGTGCTTGACACAATGGACTGTGATAAAAATTGTACAAGCCCCCGATTAAATGATATTTTTTTAAAAAGATAAGAAAAAATGAGCCACCTAGAGCATAAGATTGAAATTATAAGTGTAAAATTAACTTTTAAGATGTCAATAATAAAAGTAACATGAGCCAATATATCAAAATGATAAGATTTAACAAAGTTAAGTGAATAAAAGATGAATATTAACTATATGATATCATTTTTCAATTTGCATTTAGTCTTTTTCTCTAAAAGAATCATATTATGATATATGGACCAATAGACAACACCGTGATAAGTGAAACAAAGATTGAAATTTTTAACAATTTCATTTTACTTAAAGGCACCACCAGCATTCATTTAACCATCAAGAAATCAATTGAAGTAATGTACTGAGCACGTCTACTCCCCAAGACCTTTGTAAAGTGTTGAAGAACGAGGATGCCACTTGTGGGCTAAGGTTTAAAGTGCTCCTGATCACATGGATGTTTTAAACTATTTCATATGCATGTGAATAAGACAATAAATGAGAAATACAACAGAAAAATTAATGTGTTTGAATAATGGTGTTAAAAAATAATATTAAAATTGTCATAGACTAACAGAAGAACAAATAAATCTATTTTGAGAGAAATACAGCCAGAACATCTCTGACAAGTTTGGACTGGGAGACACTCTCACCATATTTCAAACAAGTTATTAGGAAAGACCCATCCCTGGAAAAGAACATCATGCTTGGTAAAGTAGAAGGCTGACTTGATGGCACCTAAGAACAACAGTGACATATGCAAAAAATGAAGTATACTCTTAGCTTCATGGATCTCCTGATACTTTTTGTCCTTTGTGCTTACACATTTTGATTTGTTGTTATTTCTTTTTTTATTTTGTTGTCAATTCTTTCTAATTTCTCTTTTGATTTATGCTTTGACCCATGAGCAATTTAATGTGTTGTTTAGTTTTCAACCATGTGGTGATTTTTCTCCAAAATTTGTGTATTATTTATTTTTAATTTAATTGCATTTGGTCATAATATTAAAGAAAATCATTTTTTAAAAAGAGGCAAGAATACCCTTTGTGCAACTCAAATACTTTTAAGTTTATTGAAACATGTTTTGTCACCTGGAATATTAGCTATGGACATATGCATTATGTGAAATTAACAAGTGGCACTGTGTTATTATTTGATGGCATGACCATCAATAAATAATTTTGACACTGTTGTGGTCTTTTGTGTTCTTGTGGATATTCTAACTTCTGTTTCTTATTGAGAAAGGAATCTTGAAGATTTCACTGTAATTTGGTACTCTATATTTTTCATTACAGTTCTATCAAATTGTGTTTCGTGTATTTTGAAGTTCTGTCATTCGCTATGCAAACATTTAGAATCCATACTACCTCTTGTTAAATTGACTTACCATTGAAAAATGACTCTCCCCCCTTTGTATAGAATTTCAAAGCTTATTCATCTTTTTGATATTATTATTTGCATTTGCACCAACACTAGGGAGGTAGTTAGTTTACTGTGCCAACATGGCCAATAAACATTTGTGGGATTCATTAAATGGCGGAGGGATAAATGGCTCGGTCCCTTTCTAGATTTGTGGTCTCTTGCTTTCTGATGATGGGACCAGGATGCAGCTGCTTTAGCAGTTCTGCTTCAGTTTTCAAGGCTCACTTCCTGCAAGACATCCCCAAGGAGAAGCCACATGGACCTACCCCGATGCAGGCCTGGGCACTGGAGCACCCATGTGGAGACCCCTGCTAGTGCTGAGAAGCTTACACATTCACTGACTCGGCTTTCCTCCTGAAGTTGGCATCATTGCGTCTGTTTTGTGAGATGGAGGAGGACTTTGTGGATTGGTGGTGGACATATGGGCTAATGTTGGACTTGTGGCCTTGGGCGCACTGGGTTGGGATAAATTCTTGATGTGTACTTACCCTTTATTTAAACTCTCTTATATATATGAATTTCTGTGGATTTATTTCTCTAATGTACCCAGACTAATACAACTAGGCTATAAAATTTTGGTATTCGGATGGCTGTATTTTTCTGTGATACTAGAAGCTGTGATACTGGTATTTCTAATACTAAGAAGAGCACCCATGGTAGACAGCTTTCAAGGATGCTTCCAAACTAAGGCAGTCTAAGAAAAAGGAATGTCTCACGTCTGAAGGATTATCCAATAAAAACATTATTGATAGCACTGCAAACATGAGGAATTAATAATTACTGATGATTGGAATTTGATAACTTGAAACAATGCAGAGAGTAGAGAAATTGAAAAATCTAGGAAGAGCAATGACTTCTTACTGTTTTCAAACACCCCTTCACAACAACATAAACAGGGACTATACACATGGACTTTTTGAGATGGAATACACAGTAATCAAGGTGGTTATATCTATGAAAAGAGACGATGGAGAAATGCAGTATGATCAGTCAAAACAAAGCCAAGGTTCCACTGTGGAACAGACCATCAATTCCTCATAAAATAGTTCCTGTTTTTTTAAGCAAATCCACAATAAGCAGGCTACAACCGTAGGGAACTGCGTGTCCCCCTACCCTGGATTTAAGCCATGTACGACCTTTGTGAAATTACTCTCAGTTTCCTGCCATATAAACTGTGCTTGGTAGTTTTACTGCCTTGGTTTCACCCACCAGATGGTGGTTGTCTTGGCCCTTGCTAGGATTAGTGCTCTTTCACTAGCAGCTGCTATGTTCATTGGTCAATACATGACGGGTGGCATTTCCCCCCAGGCGCCTGGTATGCGTCATTAGCATACTTACCTATTCGATCACAGTTGCCCGCCATTTCTTCCTTATCTGGGAGATGCACGAATATTGGCTACCTCATCAATACCTTATTTCGTTGTGATGTAATGGTGCCCACCCTTCACTGGCTATTTAAGCCTCTGCTCTCAGCTCAATAAATGAGACTTGATCAGACTCCTGTCTTGTCTCCATCTCTTCGTGACTCTTGCCCATCTTCATTCCCAGTCCCTCTTTCAGGTATCCACGTTGTTGATGTCCCATGGAACGGGGCATTTTGGCGCCTCAACGTGGGGCAAGAATGAGTCGAGAAGCCTCAGCTCCTGCACCGCTGGCATCTGGCTGTATTACGAAGCTGTATCACTGAGTTGAAACACTGAACCAACAAGGTGCCGATGGCGCCCTGCTGCTAACGCAGGCCGCTGAAACACTGAGCTGCTAACACTGCGGCTGAGCTACTAACACCGCGCAGAGCTGCTGACGCTGCAGCAGAGCTGCAAGAGTGGTCACTGAAACGCTAGCGAGCCCGCCCACTGCCTGCTGCCTGCCGCCGCCCTGCTGCCGGTGCCGGCTGCCATTGCCATAAAGCACGCCGCTGCCATAAAGCACTTCGCAGCCGTAAAGCTCACTGCCGCACTGCACTACCACGTTGCCTAATGTGCCTGGCTCCAAAAGTGCTGCTTTGATGTGCCTAAGCTGTTAGCTGTGCCGTGGTATTTATTAGTGACAACCGATGCCTTTGTCGCTTGGAAGCTTTGAGGCGCTCCTCGTTCAAAGCACCCTGAAAACAAGGGAACCCCCTGAGGAAGCAGGCAAGTCATCAAGGATATGCTGGTGGACTTATCAAGCCCACTACACTGTCGTTGTAACCTGCGATGACAAATAACCAGGTGAGTTTTGCCTGACCATGGGTCAAGAAATTAGTTAGCATCAATTATTCGTAGGACAAGTTACTTGATGCTTTCAAGGCGCGGGGAGTAAAGTTTAAAAGTTGTGATTAAAAACAGATTATCCCATGACAGACACCAGTGAGTAGCACGAGTGTAAATATTTAGAGAAAAATTAAGAGTAAGTGGTGAAAAGTTGGAAGTAATAAATAATGGGATAGATTTCTAGTAAATAAATGTATGTGTGTAAATATGCTTCAGAATATGTTAAAAGCTAAAGAAATAAAAACAAGCTACTAAAGAGTAGAGAAGTTTTCAGATTTTGTGGTTAAGATAAGTCCTTTGTTTCCTGAGGATGGGACTGTAAATACTATAACTTGACAAAAAGTAGAGAAGCAGTTGAAAGATTACTATACTGTTAATGGACCTAGTAAGGTTCCCAGAGACACGTTTAGTCTGTGGAATTTAGTTAGGCATAAGGGACTCCGGGGTGAGAATTAGAAAAACTCCTGCCTCAGCTGAAGCCAATGAGGGCTTTGAAAGCGGGAAGGAGGAAATCCTTGGCGAAGCGGAGCAGTTAGAGGGCGGCTCAATACATTATCATATGGACTTAGGACTTTGAAACATGGTGCAGGAGACTCAAGAGTCCTGCTGGGATGAAACAAAGGCGGTAGCCTGGGAGCAAGAGTATGAGTCATTAGCTTGTTGTGGAAGTCGAAATTTCTTGAGAGTTTTCAAAATACAGCAGATATAAGCTGTTTGTGTGAACAAAGTTTGTGTGTGTGTGTGCGTGCGCACGCGTGCGCATGTGTGTGTAAGTATTACATATTCTTTCACTTGTATGTACAGAGAGGTTTTTCTGCATATTTAGTTCAAGGATAAAATCAGTTGCTTGTGTTTATTACTGTTTGAAGTTAAGTCTTTTTTTAAGTCTTTAAATATATATACCAATGAAACTACCCTCTCAAGGAAAATATTGCCATAATTTGTATACTATGTAACCTTCAGGTATGTGCTAAATGTTTATCCCTTTGTCTAATTCAAATCAGGAATTTTATTAAAAAATTAAACAATTGGCTTTCAAAAATGCAAATACTGCCTGCCAGGTAGTGAGTGCTGAGACCTTTTAGAAACAAGGACAACCTGTCGGATTATATCAGACTATGCTTGGATCCCAAAGATTATAAAAGATTTGCTTTTAGTGTTTCTAGTGTTAATTTTAAAGAACCTATGGAGCGTTATCAGTGGAGAGTCTTATGTCATGGAATGTCTAATAGCGTCACCTTATGTCAAATGTTTGTAACTACAGCTATAAAGTCAGTAAGAACTTCTGAAACAACGGTGTATATCATTCACTACACGGATTATATTTTGATGTCTCATAGGGACCAAAAAGTGGCTCACTTTTTTTTTGACTTATTAAGAAAAGCATTAAAAAGGTTAGTTATAGCAAAAGAAAAAGTACAAGTTATTGAACCTTACAAATATTTAGGACATATTTTACAAAAAGTTTTTGTTAAACCCCAGAAGACAGAAATAAGAAAAGATCACTTACAAACTTTGAATGATTTTCAAAAATTATTGGGAGATATTAATTGGCTTAGACTATATCTAAAAATATGTACTACAGAGCTTGAGCCTTTATTTGATATTTTAAAGGAGATCCTGATCCAAATTCTACTCGGGAGATTTCCCCTTTAGCAGAACAAACCTTAAATTTAGTAAATTTATGCATTCAAGAACAACAAATTATGTACATTAATTATAGTAAACCTTAGTACTTTTACACGTGGTGTGTTATGGCAGGAAGGACCATTATTGTGGGTATATTTAGCTTCTTCAAGAAAAAGAGTTCTAAAACCATATTTTTTAATAAATAGCTGAATTAGTGAAAAGACCCTAATTATGGGAAAGTTATAATTCATGGGATATAGCATTTGCTAAGTTTTGTGGATTGGCGAACAATGTTTATCCTCCAGACGTATTGTTACAATTTGCTAAAAAAAACATTTATTTATTTTCCCCAGTATTTGTAAAAACAAACCTATACCTCATGCCCTTACAATATTTACTAATGGTTTCTCCAATGGAACTTCAGCTATTTCTTATAAAGAGCATAGTATGGTTAAAAAATGTCCTGCACAATCTGCACAGTTAATTGAGCTATATGCAGTCAAAGCACTTTTTCAATTACATCTTTGGCAGATGGATGTTACGTACATTCCTTTATTTGGTAAATTAGGTATTTACATGTTACAGTGGACACTTATTCTGGATTTATTGTGGCCACTCCTATGACTGGTGAAAAAAAAGTCTTTAGATATTCAACACATGTTATGTGGTTTTGTTATAATTGATGTACCTCAATGATTAAAGAGAGATATTGGATCTACTTATATTAGTAAATCATTTGTTCAATTTTGTGTCACTTTTTGAATTAAACACATAACTGGAATCCCTTATAATCCTCAAACCCAAGGTTTTGTGGAACTTGCCAATGAAATTATTAAGCAACATTTAGATAAAATGTAAAAGGGGAGATATACCCTTCTACTCCTCACAACTTAATTAATCATACTTTATTTTAACATTTTTGAATGTGGATGTACATAGTCAGTCTGCTGCTGACAGCCTTTGGAAAAAGATTGCCAAATATAAAAACAAAGCATATGTAAAATGGAAAGATCCACTTAATGGCAAGAGCCAGCTCCCTCCTGATTTGGGGACAAGGGCATGTTTGTGTTTTTTCTGCAGGATGCTGATTGAGCACTGTGACTGATGGAAAGGTTGGTGCAGTTTGCAAATCATGCAGATGGTAATTTGCCTCCAGGTGCTTCTGGAGACTTCACACAGTGAGCAGCACTAGGCTTAAGTTCCTGATCCACTACTCTTACATCCTGCCATCTGGGAAGTCTAGAAATCACCGTGTGCGTTAATGACTCACGTCTTCCCTGTACAAGGTGAAGGAAATGTAATCTCACCCACTCCGCAGTCTTTTTCTCCTTGTGGACTAGAGACTCAAAAGAATAATAAAACCATATTGTGGAGATCATACCTCACGGGGACAAGCCCATCCAGTATAACAGCACAAAAGAGAGATATATCATCGATTGGTCCGGCAACCAGGACAATACAAAAAAAATACTGCCCAATGGAAAATAGAGATTACTTTGGAAATGTGAAGCTATGGACACTTCCTCCAAACTCCAAGGAAACGTTACTGCCTGTGTAACATCGTCTTATGTACTTTTGGCAGGGAATATTATTATATATCGTGATGATCGTAAGTTTAATATGTCTTGTAATAATTGTAATTTGTCAATTGTATTACCTAGATCCCTGAAGGTATTGCCATTGCTATTTTGTATCAATCTTTTATTATGCTGCCAGTGAATATTACTGGGCCTTGGTATTCAAAAAGATGGTTACAGGTATTGGAAGAGATTTTAGAAAGCATTAACCAGACCTAAGCATTTTGTAGGTTTACTTATAGCAAGTATTTTAGCTTTATTGTTTAGTTGCTACTGCTATTGCTGCAGCAATTGTACTTTCACTAAGCATACAAATTTCCCCCCTTTTTTCTGCAATTGTCCCCTATGTTGGCCCTTTCATTTTAATTCTGATCATTATTTCCCTGGGCCCTGTATTGTTCAACAAACTCATGACATTCGTAAAACAACAAATTTAGGCAATCCAGGCGAAACCTATCAAGGTGCATTATCATCGTCTAGAGATGATGGTCAGCGGTGGCCCACTCTAAGACTCATCCGAGTGATAAGACCCCCTTCCCTTGTGCTGGGCTGGACACACAATAACGGAAAGGATTGGGCACGGCTCATACCAACCTAAGAATGGTTTGCTTTGAAAATACACATTCCTTGAGACCAATGATGGGTAAGGGTGAGTAGTAGCCCGACGACCTAAGCCAGGCATGGCCCTCGAAGGGACACTCCATATTAAAATCATACTCTTGCCTGTTATTGTCTTGGTAAGGAAGGGGGACATGTAAGGAACTGGGTGTCTCCCTACCCTGGATTTAAGCCATGTACGACCTTTATGAATTTACTCTCAGTTTCCGGCCATACAAACTGTGCTTGGAAGTTTGACTGCCTTTGTTTCACCCACTAGAAGGTGGCTGTCTTGGCCCTTGCTAGGATTGGTGCTCTTTCACTAGCAGCTGCTTTGTTCATTGGTCAATACATGACGGGTTGCATTTCCCCCCAGGTGCCTGGTATGCTTCATTAGCATTCTTACCTGTTCGATCACAGTTGCTCACCATTTCTTCCTTATTTGGGAGACGCACGACTATTGCCTACCTCAGCAGTACCTTATTTCCATGTGACGTAATGGTGCCCACCCTTCACTGGCTATTTAAGTCTCTGCTCTCAGCTCAATAAATGAGACTTGATCAGACTCCTGTCTTGTCTCTATCTCTCCGCGGCTCTTGCCCATCTTCATTCCCAATCCCTCTTTCAGGTATCCACGTTGTTGATGACCCATGGGATGGGACATACAAACTTGAGTATATCGTTGGAAGGTGCTGCTGAATCAGCTCTGATTCGTAGCAATGCTGTGTATAACCACGTGTTACAGTTCAGAAGTGCTCCATAAGGTTTGCTTGGCTGTCATCTTTACAAAGATCATTTGAGGGCTTTTCTTCTGTGGCTTCACAGGGTGAGTTCCAACCACAGACTTTCAGATCAGCAGTCTCACACAGGTGTGTTCCCAGGGGCTCCATGTGAACCACACAGGGGATTTTCTTCATTCCTTCTCTGTAAGCAAACTGGAGATTAATGGCCCAGTTCAGTTCTCTCAGGAGAACTGAGATTCTCTATCGTACCCAAGGGATACATGGGACAGATGCTGTCCGAGGTTGTCATAGACTGATGAATTGAGAACAGGGTCGGGTAAGAGAATAGCTTTTCTCCTATGTCATGAATGAACTTTGAGCGAGGGCTGTCCCTGGCATCACCAGCCCAGGATGAGGAGAATCCTGCCTGATCTTAGGCATTCTTTCATCCTCCTTTTTCTTCCCAAAGGAGGAGTAGAAGGTTGGAAGAAGTAAGAGGAGGCTGGAAGAGGTGAGAGGAGATTGGTGGAGGTGAGAAGAGATTCCAGAGCGTTAGGAAATTTACTTGAATGATCATATGACTCTTGTGTGAATTCATTCTGTTTCACATTTATTGCAAAGATTGATGGTACAGGAGCAATTAGGACCATTTTTTATTTTCCCTCTGCCCTCTGTGAACATATCACGCCAAGAATTCAATGAATAAGATAAATTGCATACAGAGTTCATAGAGTAACTTAAATATTTAATAAATTAGGGATGTTATACATTGTATTCTTAAAATATTGGTTTTCAATTTTTCATTAATAAGTTATACAAATACAAATAACTTTGTTTTCCATATGATTTTCTGGGGAGCAAATACAGATAGCGTGTCATTTTATAGTTCAATCGCATCAACAGCATTGCACACTTACCACAACAATCCATTTCAAAACAGTTTCTTCCTTTTGAACTACTTGATGTCAGTCTCTCTTTATTCCCCCCCCCACCTTCACTTTCCAATGCTACTTTTGTATTCAGCAATATTGGATTCCATTATTATCGCAGAATGATTTTTTGTATATTTCCTTGGACTTTCTTTGCACAGGTTAACATTTAAATTAATAAAATTAATTTGTAGTGCAGTGAGCCTTAATTCTAACTCCTTCTATTTAGATAATCCTATGATTTTATCTTTTATTTTATTAAGATGGAGTTGTTTCTTTTTTAAATCACTTTATTGGGGGCTCATATAATTCTTATCCCAATCCATATATGCATCAATTGTTTCAATCACATTTGTACATTTGTTGCCATCATCAATCTCAAAATGTTCTCTTTCTACTGAACCCTTGGTATCAGCTCCTCGTTTCAGCTCCTCATTTCACCTTCCCTACCCGCTCCCCTTCCTTCATGAACTCTTGATAATTTATAAATTATTATTTTGTCATGTCTTACACTGTCTGACATCTCCCTTCACCCACTTTTTTGTTGTGCATCCCCCAGGGAGGAGGTCACATATAGATCCTTGTAATCGCTTCCCTTTTCCACCCCACCCTCCATCTACTCTCCTGGTAACGCCATTCTCACCACTGGTCCTGTAGGGATCATCCACCGTGGATTACCTGTGTTTCCAGTTCCTATCTATACCAGTGTACATCCTCTGGTCTATTGGTAGGTAGAATTGGGATCATGATAGTGGGGGAAGGAAGCATTTAAGAACTAGAGGAAAGTTGGATGGAGTGAAATTTTAATTTCTTAACATTGCTAAAACAAATTACCACATACAGTTAAAGAAGCTAGAAGTAAAAATTCAACTAAGAGCACGGTTATGCTCACTTTGTTTGGTGACTCCTGGTTTATATCTTTTCTTGACCCTTTCATTAGCCCAGCATATTTGTTAATGTTCCTGAGTAAGTAAACAAAAATAACAAGCTCACTTCCAGCAAGTCAGTACTGGCTCACAGTGACTGCCCTGTGGGTTTCTGAGACTGCAACTGTTTACATTCTTTCTTTCTTGGAGCTACAGGTGGTTTCAAACTGAGGACAATGAGATCACAGCCCACTCATATCCACCAGGGCTCCTGGCTTTGGGCAATAGATTATAAGAACCCTTTGATATCACCATTTAATGCATTTGCCTTACCTACTCTAAGTAAACCTAAGAGAAATTTTCAGAGAATCATTTGACACCCACTTTAAAATTTTCTTTTTTCCTGTCTTTTAAAAATGTTTTTCTTTTGTCAGGAATAATGCTCCTGATGTCCCCCTGCAGTTCATCAGGTCTTCTGTCATTTTTGTTTAATGCAGCAAACCTGTTCTTGAGTTGTTCTCAAAATTCAAGTGGCATAGACTTAAGGTCGTATTTTTTTCTCTCAGAGACTTGTTTTAATGTTCTTTACCTTTAACCTGAACTTACATAAGTGCAAACAGTGGTCTGTTCCACAGTCAGCCTCTGGACTGGTGTTAGTTCCTGTTATTGAGCTTCTTCATCATATCTTTCAACAGATGTCATTAATTTGATTTCAGTGTATTACATCTTGAGAAACCTATGTGTATAGCCACCCTTTATGTTATTGAAAAAAGATATTTGCTATGAAAAAAAACTGTTGGTCTTGCAAAATTCTATCTCTCAATCTCCAGTTTCACTTCTGTTATGAAGATCATATTTTCTAAGCTCCATTCCCTTTGTTTCCAACCAGGGTGTTACAGCTTTGAGTGTAAAGGAATGTATCAGTTACTTTATTCTGCAGCAGGTGTATTTAAGGAATTGTCTGCCTCACTTAGTGCATTTTCTGACTCAGATACTTCTGTTGTGGTCTTTCTGGTACACTGTACACCTTGAAGAGGCAAAATGCAATGCCGGTAGTATGACACTTGAGTTATTAAGGGCTGAGAGGAGAAATGTCAGGTGTTTCCCTCAAGGACAAGATGCCTTCCCTACCTACTCACCAACAAAAGAGGTGATCTCATCTTCTTAGAGACAGACATACTCCTTCTTCCTCTAGCTATGAATCTCCAGTCTAGTGTTGTGATACTTAGGTTTCTTGTGCCAAGTCGACTCCCCGTAGGATCATGTGGGTGGAGTTTAATTAGGTCACAGCTTAATTAGGGGGTGACTGAGATAAATGGCTCTAGGAAGCCTGCCTCTTCCTATTTCTCCCTGGAGATTGAACCAGTGTGCCACTTCCTGAGTTACTCCATTGCCTCAATTATTGCTGTGCTACTCTAGACTGAGCCAACCAATTGATCTTGTTGCCTTGCCCATGTAATGCTATAACCTGCGCCTCCAATGGGTCCAGCTTTGCTATGCTCCTGTACTACTGGATTCTGCTACACCTCAACTTCTCTACCCTGCTGGCTGCTGCCTACTCCTTGTTTTCCCTGAAGGCAGATTTTATTGCCCGCTTCCTTGACATTGGACCAGCAACCCCCGTGAGTTGAAGGACCTACAGTATATTAATAGTTCCATTGAAGTAAGTTGAAATCAGCCCTCAGTACTTCTGTGTGGACTAATTAGCTGTTATTTTCTTTCTAAACCCAGAATTGTACTGGGTGGAGAAGAGGGAGCATTTCTAGTACACATTTTTCCCTCTAGGCAATCACCCAGAAACTCAATCTGAGTTAGTGCACCCAGTGGCGTCACCTGGGAAGGTTCTTTCTGGTCACAGTGAACTGAATTTTTGCATAAAAACAATTTCACTCAAGCCTTGTTTTTTTCTGCATGTGCATGATAGCTGATTTAAGAGAACAGGTTGCAGTTGTGAAATTTTGTTTCCTGCTCTGAAAAATGCCACAGAAACTGTTGTGATGTTGAACACAGTTTACAAGGACGGCACTATGGAAAAAACTGAAGTGTACAAGTGTTTTTCTCACTTAAAAAAAAAGGTAAAACATCGATTGATGAAAAACTTCCTCCTAGACATCGTCAGCTTCCCAAACAGACAGAAATGTTGATTTATATTGTGTTTGGAATTCATTCTAGCAGGTCAGACAGTTAAATAAGCTTTCTACTTAGAGGTTATGAAAGATTGCATAAGATCATGGGCCAAAAAAAGGGCCTGATTTGTCACAGTCTGGGGACTGATTTTCCCACTACAACAATATACTTGCTCACACAACCATCTCAGTGTGCCAGTTTTGGGCAAAAACCAGCATGTTCTCTTGCCCCATGCGCCTTACTCACCTGACCTTGCTCTGAGTGACTTCTTTTTGTTTCCATGAATGAAGGGAATTGTGAAAGGACAGCAATTTTATGAGATAGAAAAGGTGAAGAAGAAAATGAGGGATGTTCTGTCAACCATCCAAGCAGATGGGTTTCAAAAATGTATCCAAGAGTGGATTTGCAGGCTTGACAAATTTATTAACTGTAATGGACAGTACTTTGAAATTGATTTAAAAAATTTGTAAAAAATAAAAGTTAATATATAGCTTTCTTTTTTATTATAAGATCATTTTATTGGAGGCTCTTACAGCTCTTATAACAATTCATACATCAATTGTATCAAGCATATTTGTGCATATGTTGCCATCATTATTTGGTAAACATTTGCGTTCTATTGAGCCCTTGGTATCAGCTCCTCTTTTTTCCCTCCCTGCACCCCCACCCTCATGACCCTTTGATAAATTGCACATCATTATTATTTTCATATCTTACACAGACTGTTGTCTCACTTCTCTCATGTTTTCTGTGTTTGTTCCCCTAGGGGGAAGTAGAGTTTTGTGGAGATCATTGCAATTAGTTCCTCCTTCTGTTAGGTAGCTTAGCCTAGGGATTGGGAAGTCTATTGACGCATGCCCAGGAAAGCCAGCATAGGACAAAGCTGGATTTGCCCGCCAGTGAGCACGGATTGGGGCTAAACCTGGAGCAGTCCACCTGGGCCAGGTGATTGCAATTCAGCCAATGGGATTAACCTTGGGTCGTTCACCACGCCTCCCCTGGGAATCCTCCTAAAGGCAGGAACCAAGAGGGAGAGGGGTCTTGGCTTGTCTGGTTTTTGTCGTCCGTGTGGGAGGAAAACTTGGGAAAGGGATCTTGTGTGACCCTGAGCAGTCTCTGCCAGGTTGCAAGGTCAAAAGGAATCATATGGGTGCCACGTAAAACCTGAAGCTTCTTTTAATTCTCATTAAATTCACTTGGATCACGAGCCCAGTTTTGGCGTGAATTCTTTCTCCTGCAGAGCCAAGAACCGAGGTTGGAATCTAGCCCGGAGAGAGAAACCTTACACTTCCTCCCCTCCTCTCCCTACTTTTCCCTTACCCTCATGGTATACTACTCCTATTTCTGTACCTGGATTCCATGTGTCTTAAGCTCTTAGCTATCTGTACCTGTGCACATGCTCTGGTCTAGCCCACAATGAAATAAAGGACTGGGGTCATGATAGTGAGTATGTGTGAAGAAGCCTCAAGGAACCAAAGGAACATTGTATTTCATCTGTGCTATACAGCACCCTGGTTGACGCATTCTTTTCTTGTGACCCTTCTGTGAGGGGTGTCCCATTGTCTACAAATGAGTTTATTTCCTGCCCCAACCCCCCTCATTCTCAACAATATGCTTTTGTTTGTTTGTTTCGGGTCTTCTGATCCTTGTTTCCCAATCCTGTTCATGCCTCATAATCACACAGGGTCGTGAACTTCTTTCTTGTGGGCTTGTTGCTTCTCTGATAGATGGCCACTTGTTTAACTTCAAACCTTTAAGACCCCAGATGCTGTATCTTTTGATCATTGGGTACTATCAGCTTTCTTCACATTTGCTTTTACACCCATTTTATATTCAGTGATTGTGCCAGGAGGGTGAGAATCACAGAATTCCAGGTTGTTAAAACAAAGTGTTCTTGCATTGAGTGAGGGCTTGAGAAGAGACCTGGAGACTGTCCACTACCTCAGTGTTTTGCCATATGTACATAGGCCAATATCTCTATTTTTATGAATTAATGTATTTACATATCTACCACCAATGCTTATACCGCTATCCATAGCTTTGCTTCCTAGATATTTTCTGTGTTAGTCTGAATAAACTAGAGAAACACATTCACAGAAACTCATTTATATAAGAAAGCTTTATATATAGGGTAAGTGTACATTCAGAAAGCATTCCAACCCAGTCTAGTCCACGCCCATGAGTCCGATATAGCCTATCTTCCTCAAACTCACAAAAGACACACAATGTCACCAAATGCAGGAGGATCACACATCAATGGGTAGAAACTCTCTTAATCCAGTGGTTATGTAAGTATCTCAGCACGGGCAGGGGTCTCCAGGTGACATCTCCAGCACCACGGCTGCATCAGGGTAAGTCCATGTAGCTTCTCCTCAGGGATGCCTCACGGGAAGTGAGCCTCGCCAGTTCAGGCAGTTGCACCCTGGTCCGATCATCAGAGAGCAAGAGACCAGAGAACCAGGAAGGCAAGGTTCACCTAGTCTTCTCTGACCTTCAATTAATCCTACATGTGTTTGTCAGTCAGGTAGGCACAGTAAACCTGAACTATCTAATTCCCTGTCTCCTTTTACCTTCCTCCTGCCCCAGCATCACACTCATCCTTCTTCTGCCTCTTAGTAATTTCTCAGCTAGATTGCTGTTGCTCTGATAACCCCAGGATCTCCATGGCCTCCTCATTGTTGATTTTAATTCCCTCATTGTTCCCCCTGTGTATGGCATTGTTTGCTCACCGCTCCCTTCCCTAACCTCCTCCTCTGCCCCATATCCCTCTGAAACCATCTAAACCCCATATCAGCCCATCAAGCACAGATGATGGTGTCCCTGCATGGAGCTGCTATGACACAGAGAAGACTGTAGGGTCAACAATAGCTCAAGACATGATGTCCCCTCACTGAAGCATACCCTTACAGAGGACAATACTGGGGACACATGGCAGGGAAGTAGTATGGACACATGGCAGGGAAGTAGTAGCACCCACAGCAGGGTAAACCAAGAAGGGGATATAACAGATCAACAATGTAAGCAAAGTCAAGCCACAAAGCCCCTGAGGAGCCCCCAAAAGAGACTTCATGCTAGAATGAGCAATTCCCAGAATTCCCCCAGCACCAGTGGGGAGATAGTCATAAAGGTCAGCAGACAGAATTGGAATTATGTATGCTATTTTTCTTTCTTTGCTAGTTCTTTTTTCCTCTCTCTCTCTCTCTTTTTATTCAATCTTTTATTTTTATTTCTGTTTGGTCTAATTTGTTGTTAGTTTTCCTTCTTATATAAGATATGCTTGGGAAGTAAATACATAGCTTTGAAAAATATGTTTTCTGATTCTTTTGGGGATACTCCCACATGGTGTTTACATATATATTGAACCTACTTTACCATGTAACATGGTAAGCTGATTCCTAGATGTTTAGTATAGAGAAGCCAAAACTGACATTCATGCCAAATTGTTTCATATAGTAACTATATATATAATAGCAATATTCATAACTTCCCAAATTGGATAAAACATAAGTGTTATTCAATAACTGAATGGAATATTAGTCAGCAGTGTTAAGAATCATTTTAAATATACACATTAAAATGGAAACAGGATTAATATCATAAGACTTATTCTAAGTGAAATAAGCCAATGTCAAAAATACACTTATTGTGTAATTTTATTTATATGACATTCTTGAAATAAAAAATCCATAGAGACAGAAAACATCAATTGTACGCAGGTAAAGAGGGAGTTGGCTGACAAAGGAAGCCCCTCCATGGTACAGATGTTAAAGCTTGGTGCTGCTAACCTATAGGTTGGTGATTCAAATCCAGTTATAATCAGTATAGGAGTTCACAATCTGATTTTGAAAGGGTGCAAGTTTGAAAGCCCTATAAAGTACAATCATAATCAACCTGAGATCAACAGGTTTGATTTTTAGTTTGAATTACAGAGGAATAGCATGAGGGTATTTGAATAATGGAAAAGTGCTATGCACCCTAAATGTAGTAGTGATTACATAAATCAGGCACCTGGTGACACTCATATAGCTGCAGTCCCAAAGTTCAATCGTTTTTCCCTTAAAGAATCTTATTGAGAGTTTATACAGCTATACTATCATTTAATAGTTTAATTGCATAAAGCAATACTGTACAATTGTGACCAAAATACATTTCAAAATATTCTCTACCTTGAAATCCCTGATACCAGCTAGCCTCTACCCTTATACTGGGTTTTATATACCGACAAATGTACAGCAAAAATTCAAGAGAGCTACTCACAATGACAGAATTCACCAGAGATAAACCCCAATATGAGCAACAGCAAAACAAACAAACATACAAAAAATTGAAAAGCAGAAGAGGTCCAACATATTAGACTGGAATTGCCTGAAAAGGTTTTCACTGTTCAATAATGTTTATCATTTTTACCTCCTATAGTCATTTCTCCAATACTATCTGTTTGGTAACCGATTTATTCCCATTCCTCCATTGTGCATAGAGGAAATCACAAGTGTAGATCGCACAAATGCCTTTTGGGCCTCCACTGTCATCCATAACCTTCTGAAAACCAGAATCTCACAATTCAGACTCTGATATTATTCCCTCCTTCCACTTGAGATTATATGGTTTACAATCCTCCAGTCACTGATGCTGGTGTGCTTCTTCCATGTGACCTTAGTTAACATCTCACTTAGATGACTACTTGTTTCTACTTGTTTGGGGAAAAAAATCTTTAAGGCCCCAGAAAATAAATAAATGCAATTTTACTGCATGTAGATTCTTAAAAAGTTTCCTTGAAAATGTAAGTTAATGTGAGAAAAGAAGGGAATGAGGTAATATTTCAGGAAAGACTAGAGAGAGTACAGATGTGTGTTATGTAGACGAAGTTGATGTACAAGAGGCTGAAGGACAAAATTGCAAAGATTCATTCAACGTTTCTTTAATATCATAATGGAGTAGACAACTGAAAATAATTTAATGAAATATTTATAATTATTTAATTTCTCCTGAATTTCCACTAAATAAACATAGTATAAAAACCAAAGATACAAAATAATATAAAGAAGAAGTTATCACCCTAATTCCTGCAGTTGGCTATTATTCAAGAACTTAAAAATTTACACAAAAACTCACAGGCTCTAGTTTTTAGTTTTACAATGATAAGAAAATTATATCATGTGTGCATGCATTCGGTTGGGTTTTCTAGAGAAGCAAAACAATAATACTTATATTTATAAAGAAATGAATTTATATCAGGGAAATTATTCCTAGAGTTGTAGAAGGGGGAAGGTTCAGTCTGGTTGATGTCCATGAGCCAGATGTTAAACTAGAGAATTTTCCTGACTCAGGTAGCTTCCAGGACTAGTGAAACAGGAAACAAGAAAACCACAAGTTGTTGGGAGCAGAGGTGGATGAATATAAGGTCAGCAGACACTATGGAAGACCACTTACAGTTTGTAGGGTCAGCAGCCAGTAGAGTGAGCCACTGACTTAAGTCTAAACACCAGTGTTGACAAGACAGATGCAGGATCCAGGGACAAGACTTCTCACAGAGTCTGCGTAAATCTACCTCCAGGGAAACTTCCTTTCATTTGTACCTGTGCTGTGATGAGTAATGAGCCCACACTCTTCCTTAATCCTCTTACAACTGCGTGGCTGCCCAGAGTAGATCCAGCAGAGTTGATTACATTATGTTAGATCACATTATTTAGAAAGTCTCAAATATCAAACTGCGATGAATACTGGCCCAGTCAAGTTGGCATAAAATCTGAGTTGTACAGTATTTTTATGTGACAAAAACATGATATACATATAATTATACTACTATATATATCACCATAAATATACTATAGTAACATGTCTAAAATATATGAGGCATGTTATTAAAAAACTGAATGCTTTAGCATAGTATATTTGCTGTAAAATATATATAATTCATATACTACTTTGGAAATATTACCAATAAAGCCCAGTCCCTGGAAAATGACACCATGCTTAGTGGAGAGTCAGCTAAAAAAGACGACCCTTCAAAAGATGGATGGTCACAGTGACTGCCACAAAAGGCACAAACATAACAATCACTTTAGGATGGTTCAGGACAGGACAGTGTTTCATCCCGTTGTTCATCAGATACCTGTGAGTTGGAACTGACTAGATGGTACTTAATAATAACAGCAAGATATTATATACTATACTCTAACATCATATATTTCATGTAAATATGGTTTTAAATTAAATAAACCCAACATGAGCCATGCATGCTATACACACTGCAACTTGCTTTGGGGAGTCAATTTAAGAGAAATATAAAAAGTTGGGAAAAATAGGAAGAAATGGAAAACACAATTCGGTCTTGAAGCGGAATTTTCCCTATAAGTAGTTGAATCAATCCTCATGACTGACAGGATATATACTGTCCTCGGTACAGTGATAATCACAAGGTGAAAGTTATCATCAGTCTGTGTGGTTTCAGACAGGGGACACAATTTTGAGGTGTCTTGAATCAGACCAAAGTCTAAACAGAGACCTTAAAGACCCATAGAAGGAGCACTGGTTAAAGGTATAAATATGGCTCTTGTCTTTCATATTATAGAATGAGACACACCCATCCTCATAGTCTATGAAAATGCACACCGTGGTAAGCTCTTCTTTTGGAGTTAGCTTTGTTTCTGGAGAAGTGAGTGCCCAACATTCACGTTTATAAAACCTAATGACCCAAAACCCATATTCAGGTTTTATTACAACCCTTTCCTTCCTCGTTACACTGTCCCTGCAAATCCCTATATCCCAGGCTCCACTGTTTGTAACATCCACCTCCCAATAGAACCTCCCTGCAGTGAAAAACTGCTGTCCCAGCACACAGGGAAGGGAATAAAATCTCTGTGGGTTATCAGGTAGCTCTTCAGGATTCTCTTTCCAAGTTACACATCTCCATTCTTCTTCCAAGCTGAGATTACAATGAGCTGTGTCTGGGTCCAGAATCACATTTGCTGCAAAGATAATAATATGTTTACACTCTAACAAGATTAAGCTGTCCTTGGGGTCGGAATTAATAATATTCGCTAAATGTTCTGGTGTCTGACACAGATGCATATGTTCTCATGTGGAGACTGTCATAACTCCTCTCCAACTCTGCACCTTTAAGGGATGACTCACCAGCCTGAAAAAATTCTTTCCTCCAGTCTGAAACAAAGCAAAAATATTCATCATTAAGTCAAATGTTTTAATTTCCTGGCATAAGTAACTTATTCTTTCTAAGGCTTACTTTCTAATGTCCCGTATTTATTCCACATTGTTTGCTGGACAGAATTCTCCACTGATTTACTTATTAAATATTCCCATCAGAATTGGTTCCTCTAACTTACGCTTTTTGTGGTTTACACTATTGGCATTGACTAAAATGCCGTTATCTCTTCCATAAACAGATACTATTAAGGTTAAACAGAGCTTAAAATAACATAACCCCAACACATTTACTTTGATTTTGTAAAAAAGAAAAGTGAAATAGGCTGAACAAAAATAATAATTTTGCTCTAAATTCTTAATATGTATTCATCTGTGATTTAGTTAACTTTTATGTATATTGTGATGCATGAGTAAGAAAAATATGAAAACAAATATTTTTTAAATATCATTTTACATTGTTTCTTTGGGAAGAAAAATTATATAGCTTATGGTCTCTTTCTTGTTTCATTTACATATAATATAATAACATATGCTGACATAGTGGTCAAAAAATGTCACTCACCAGGGTACAATGATGCCTTCTGCCAGCCTGCAATAACATAAAATGATGAAATATCATTCACCTCACCTGGTACTCATATATTTTCCTTTCTTTGCATCATTGATATTGTATCAGGATTCAATTTTTCTTTAAATATTTCCCCTTAAATTTTTCACAAGTATGTTATCTTTTCTCTAAACTTGCAAATCTTGAGGTTTATGCAAATATGTGAAGGAATATCAATTAGAAGTAAAGGTAAACAAGATAAAGAAGAGGAGAGAAAGGCAAAAATGCGTGGTTTTACAGAAGAATGCATACATTAAGGTATGAAGGTAGATAGTATGAAAGATTGAAAAATAGAAGCAAATAAGAAGGAAGGAGAGATGAAAGAACAAAGAAAAGAACAAAAAGGTGAAAGGGCAAGAAAATAAAATATAAATAAGACTGACAATCGCTAAAAGAAGTAATTGGGAAAAAAAGAAGACAGGGAAAACAAAGGAAGGGGGAATTAGAACGGAAGACCAGTTGAATCAACAAGCAAAAGGGAGAATGGTAGGAGTAGAAAAGGAAGCTGAAAAGTTATGCATTTGTATATAAGAGAAGCTATTGCGAACAAGGTAAGAGCTTGTGCTTAATATCTTTTCTACATTCCCTTCTTTTTATGCCTAAAGAATTCTGGAAATGAGACTTAAAAAGGATAAACTCTCTCAATGTTAATGCAACATCATCCCCTTAGAGAACTCCTGAATCACTTACCGATCTTGAATAGAGCCTTCCTCTCATCTGAAAGGAGATACACTCGTAAGACTGGGGCTTTCAAAGAGACACTGATACAGAAGCAAAGGTGTATATGCACCAGAACAATTTCCCATAATCATTAGCCTTACTGTAGTCAAACCTTTATTCCCTTCCAAAATTATTTTCCATAGATTAAAAAGGTCAATGATATAATCTCGAAATACAGTAATAACAAAATTACCAATTTCCTCTTGAAGTTTTCCTAAAAAGGGGAAAAATATTCCATTTGAATGTCATAGGAAAAGAAAAAATAAACTTACAATGACAGAGAATGGTTACTAATGTGAATAAAATTTGACTCACTTTTCTCTTCTAAAATATTTGCTAAAAAAGAGAAAAGAAAAATGTATAAGTTAATTATTTAGTAAAAATAAGTTTAGAGTGGCTATCCAAGAGGGACATATTTTAATTCCTTAATGCACTGCTGTTTATGACATTTTCAGACTGTTTGTTGCTGTTGAGTGCCAAGTTAGTTACAAGTCTTAATGTCCTTCTGTACAAGAGAACAAAGCAAAGCCTGGTTCTGTGTCATGCTGGCAATTTTTCCCGTTTTTGAACTATTGTTTTACACATTATGCCAACCCATCTCTCTAAATGCCTTCCCCTTGTTAAGGCTATCTATACGTCTTTCATGTCATCTGTTCTATTACAAGAATAGCTACAAATTCCCATATGCTTCCAATCAGTTCATGCAGAATTGAATGCTGTTGAAGCTACTATGAAGTAATGCTTCACAGTTTATTAAAGAGAGATTTGAGAATATAGGGCTCAATAACTTGACAAATTTCCTCCTTTTGAAATGTTGAATGAAGGTTCCTAAAGACTATAAAAACAGAGCCCTGGGGGCCTAGTACCTTCTGAGTTGGGCTAGGAACCAAAAGTGCAATGGTAGGAAACCATCAGATGCTCCATGGGAGAGAGATGAGCTTTTCCACTCTTATTAGAGTACAGCTTCCGGATCACAGTGGGACAGTGTTACCTTGTCCTAGAGGGCCACTATGAGTCAGGGGCATTTACAAAGAATAGAGAAGTAGATAAAGGAGTTTAAACTATGGTATTAATTGAAAAGCTCAAATGAGAAAAGCCCACAAAAATTACATAGATGAAGTGGAAGGTATATAGAGAAGAGGAAGCAAGCAGAAATCACTGTCAGAATATCATATCTTATTTTTAAAATCTTCATTAAAGTTTACCAAATTCTTTCTGGAATTCACTTGAAAAATAAAGAGAGTACTATGAAACACTTTGAAACAGAAATAAGAAAAAAAAGTCTTCCAAAACATTTGGCAAAGAACAAACAAGTAATAGGAAAGTTCCAAAGGGAAAACATGAATAAAGAAAGGATATAACTAATATTCTTTTCTAGATGTTTTATTAAAATGTCTTTGGAGTCAATATGACTTAATTTGAAATAGAAAAAAATACCTAGAAATTTTGTGACTAAACTTATAATTCCTTAAACTGATCCCTTGAATATTCTTTAGAAAATACAAAAAGATACTTAGAAATTTTGTGATTAAAACTTATAATTTCCTTAAAATGATCCCCGGAATAGTCTTTAGAAATAATAACGTGGTAGATACATAATTTTATGTTAACTTGAAGATATATAAAATATAAGTGGTGGTATATTTTATCAGGTTACAGCTTGATGGTGCCTCATTGTGGTCATGACCTTCTCATTAGGAGGACCTATGGAACCCTCCTCTCTGCCTTGACCTTCCTGCTTGCTAACCGTGAAAGCTGCTGGAGCCCTGCCATGCTTCCAACCATCTTGGATCCATACGACTGCAATCACTGGCCTGTGATATTCCTGTATTCTGCGTCATTGCATGTGACTGCATGAGTCTAAAGAAGGACTTTGGGACTAATTTCAGGATTGTGGAGTTGAGGTAGACTGGACTGGGCTGTGTTCTTGATATATAATTACTTCTTGATACAAAACTCTTTCTTACACATTTGAGTGTCACTGGATTTGTTTTTCTAGTCAATCCAGACTATCACAAATAGTGTCATTATGATCGCTACTATGATTTTCATTATCATCCTCACCATCATACACATCACCACAAATGCCTGTCGCATTGCCTACAGTACAAGCAGGATGACATCTGATCATTACTGGTCCTCGGCGAATAAATGATGTAGAAGATGAAATTGAGATTAAAGCACGGACATAGAACTTGTTGAATGTCCTACACTTTCTAATTACATGTGTGAAATTTTATTCAAAGTTCATTTGAGTATAAGTTGGTTTGATGCAAACAATTCTGATTTCTGTATCTTCACCCATGTCCTCCAGTATCACTTTAAAGAACTGTACTGGTTGACCCTGTCAACTAATAAGAGATACTTGGAATTGTGTTCATTCTTAATAACAAGCACATTTAAAAGCAAATCGAACATATCAAGCAAATCAAAGTCTAATCCAATTAGGCTTCATGATAACGAGATTCATTTTAAGACGATAAGGTAAAGTTTTTGAGAACCCTCAAAAAAACATGATAAAGATTGTCCTTCTGTAAAATAATTCAATTCTTCTAAAGGTGAAGTATGGCTTCTCTTTTGTTTGGTTTTGATTGGTGTAGAAGTTTCTGAGTGGCCATGAGCGGGTGCGGAGGAGCCATTCCAACTCTATATCGTCTCTGAATTCCGGTCTGGCATCTGTATTTCTGGAGTTTGTCAAGAATTTATGAGAGAAAATTGACCCCCTCCTCTGTTTTCTGGTCCTTGGCAGCTATTCTACAGTGTAATGTTATTTGTTCATATTTTGCATTTTGGCACTGGAAAAGTCCTGGTCTGCTCATGATATTTTTAGCAGTTTTGTGCCTTCTCATAATTCCATAATTCCAATTATTTATTTTAAATTTTCTTATATTAAGATGTAGCAAAGAAGAGAATTAAGAACACATTTGCATCAGAGTTCCATAGTGCAGTATGTCATTTGATTTGTTGACTTCTACTTTTTTGATAACTGATTGTGGACACAAGAGAATGATGCCTATTACGCATGCCTTTTCTAATTTGAAATCATGCAGTGTACCTTTGTTTTATTAGACAAACTGCATCTTTGATCTATGGACAAGTTCCACAGGAACAAAATTAAATGCACTATTATTCCCATTGTTTATCCATAATTTCTTATAATACACAAAGTCAATAGCCTGTGCACAATCAATGGTAGTCTCTTTTTCAGTAAGATCCACCTGGAATCAGCAATAGTATAGTTAATTCCATGGCCTCTTTTGATTCTGCCTTAAATTACTAGTCATTTCCTGTCAATGTACAGTTTCACAACAAGCAAATAAACAACTCGTTTTTTTTAAATTTTGTTTATGGGGAATTACATTTCGGATATTCAGCTACTAATGACATCTCTCAATAGTTTACCCTTCCAGTGCTCCCTTTTGTGGACGATTATCTTCCATTTCACCCAAGTGAATGTACATCAATCTTGTAACTTGGTGTTTTAACTTCTCTCCATTGCCTGCCTCACCTTGGCAGTCCCCCAGATCTGTTCCTTTGGGAAAAAACACTTTATCTAGTTATTTCCCCCTGTAACAGAGGTATCATAAAACAACGTCTTTATGTAATTGAATTTTTTTCACTCAGCATAATGTTCTCCAGGTCCAAGAGGTGCTTCATGGTTTCGTCATTGCTTTCAGCTATGCATAGTATTGTGCGTCACCACCATTGAGTTGGTTACAACTCATTGTGACCCCGTAGAACAGGATAGAACTGTGCATTGATTTTCCAAAACTGTAATTATTTGTGGCAGTAGAAAGCCCTGTCTTTCTCCTTTGGAGTGGCTTGGGTGCTTTGAGTTTGAACTGCCAACCTTGCGGGTGTAAGCACTGAACCACCAAGTGTACGAATCAATATTTCTTTATCCATTACTTTAATGAGCATTTTTGTGGTTTCCATCTTCTTGCTTTAATGAACTCTACTTCAACGAATATGAGTGAGCATATGTATGTCGGTGCTATGAATCCTCTTTCGTGAGAATATATACTCACTTTGCAGAGAGATCACTGGGTCATGCAGAATTTCTGTTCTCATGTGTTTGAGGTCGTGTCATGTTGCTTTCCAAAATGGTTGTACCTACATATTGTCCCACGAGAAATGTATGATGATTCCAATCTCTCTGCAGTCTCTCCAGTATTTTCTAGTTTCTGTTAATTTTTTAACATGGCTTTTATTATTGGTGTAAGGAGATATCTCCTCATTGCTTTGATTTACATATCCAAGATTGCAAATAATCGTGAACATTTCTTTATGCGCTTGTTGATGATTTAGATATTTTTTGGGGGTAAACTGTCCATTCATGTCCTTTGTTCACTTCTTAATGGGGTTATTTGTCTTTTTCTTATTCAAGCATTGCAGATTTTATAGTTTAGCGATCAGTTCCTTGTCTGATGCATCGTTGCCAAAGATTTCCGACCCCCCCCCCCCAGCCAGTGGATTCTTTTTCTTTTATGATAAAGTATTCTGATGTACCTATGTGTCTTATTTTTATTAGATATCAGTCATCTATTCTGTAGTCTACTGTGTGTTCCCTTCATTATATTTGATAAGGTGTATCTGCCTTCCTATAAGGCCCTTAGGTTTGTTCCTGTTTTCTCACTGATGATCTTTGTAGCTCTGGGACTTACACTTAGATCTTTGATACATCCTGAGTTTGTTTTTGTGCATGGAGAGAGGGATGGGTCCTGGTTTCTTCTTCTGCACAAGAAAATTCAACTTAGCCTCATGACCCATCATTGTCGTACTGTTATGGATTTTGTGTTGCTGTAATGCTGGAAGCATGTCACTAGTATTTTCAAACACTAGCAGTTTCACCCAAAGTGAATAGGTTTCAACAGAGCTTAAAGACAGAGAACAAATTATGAATAATGAACAGACTTCAGAGGAATTAGCCACGGAAAAAAAATGGACAGCAGCAGAACATTGTCAGAAACATCATGAATAGACGCAGACCACTGTTACAGATAGTGCCAGGAGATGAGCCCCTCAGGTTGGAAGGCACTCAAAATGTGACTGTGAAAGGGATGTATTCTCAAAGCACAATCACTTGTCTAGATGTGAATGGATCAAAGTCGTTGAACTAAACCCTCAGGGGTCTTTATTTGCTTATAGGGAATGCCTCAAAAGAAGAAAAACCTGTAAACCCCTATTTATATTCGGAACTTGGAATGTATAAAGTATGAACCTAGGAATCTGGAGGTGATTTAAAAATTAAGTAGCATGCACAAAAATGGATATGTTGGGAATTAATGAGCTGAAAAAGACTGGCATTTACCATCTTGGATCAGAGAGCCACATGCTCTATTATGCCAGGAATGACAGATGGAAGAGGAATGGCAGCACATTCATTGCCAGATCTATTGTGTAGGAGAGTGCTGTCTGTGATAAAATAATCTTTTCATAAATGTGGATATTCAGTCAAAACAACTATTACTCAAACTTTGATACCAACCACTAAAGCTAAGGGTGCATAAATTGACAAATTCTACCAATGCCTTCAATTTGAAATAGATTTTAAAAAGCAACCAAGGTGCATCGGTAATTATTAGCGATTAGAATACAAAAGTTGGAAACATACGGGAAGGAATTGTAGTTGAAAATATGGTCTCAATGATAGAAATGAAGCTGGAAATCTCATGATAGAATTTTATAAGACCCATGACTTCATCAGGAGCACCTTTTTTTAAGCAACACCAAAAGCAACTTGGCAGAGAATCTCCAAATCAAATACACAGAAATCAAATTGACTCCCTCTGCTGGAAGAGATGGTGGAGAAATTCAGTACCAGCTGCTGAAACCAAGACAGGGGACAGGCTGTGAAACAGATCATTGATGGCTCATATGTAACTTCAGATTAAAGCATAAGGAAATCAGAATGAGTGCCTGAGAGTTAGATTCAAACATGAGTATATCCCGCCTGCATTTGAAAACATCTCAAGATTGATTTTATGCATTGAACACTATTGGCAGAATACCCAGTGAGGTGTGGGATCAAGAACAACACATGAAGAAAGCGACTCTAAAAAGACAGGAAATAAAGAAACGTTCACAGTTTATGTCAGAAGATATTCTTAAATTTTCTCTTAATCAGAGATTACCTAAGACAAATGGAAGAAAGGATGAAGTCGAAGAGTTGAACAGAAAATTTCAATGGGTAGCTCCACAAGATCAAAAAAAAAAAAATAGTGTCATAATGAAATGTGCAAAGACCTAGAGAAGAAAACCAAAAAGGAATAAAACACCCAGCATGTCTTAAACTGAAAGAAATAAAGAAAAATATTCAAGTACTAAGGTGCAACATGCAAAGGCTTTCTGGGTGAAATATTGAATCATGCATAAAGCAGCAAAACAATATGGAAAGAGTACACACAGTCATGATACAAAAAAGAACTCATCAAGATTCAACCATTTCAAGACAGCATATGTTCTAGAATTATTGGTACTGAAGGAACAAGTCCAATCTGTACTGAAGGCATTAGCCAAGGCTCCCGGAGTTTATGGAGCAACAACTAAAATATTTCAGCAAGCTATAAAGCACCAGAAGTACTCACCCATCTCTACCAATAAATGTGGTCGATAGCCATAAGTGTTTTTTCAAGGAGTTTGGATATGTTTTAATGCATAAGATCAATTCATCTGCAAATAGTGAGACCACCACTTATTCTTTGCCAGTCTGATTCCTTTGCTAATCTGGATGCTCTTATTTCTCCTTGTTGTCTCTTAGCTTGCAGAACAATGTTGAATAAGAGTGTTGATAAAGGGGCGTCCTTCTTTGGTTTCAGTTCCCAAGCAAAACTCTTTCAGTTTCTCTCCTTTGAGTGAGGTTTGGGCCATTGGGTTTACATATATGGCATTTGTTTTGTTGCGACATTTCCCTTTCCTATTTTGTTGAGTTTTAAAATGAGGAATAAGTGCTACATGTTGTTAAATGGCTTTCCTTCATCAATTTACATAGTTCTTATATTTTGTTTTATTCATGTGGTGGATTAAGTGAATTATTTTTTCATTGTTGAGGCTTTCTTGCATTCCCACTTAAATTATGGTTGCTTTATTTTCTTGACACACTGTTTGACTCTGGACTTTGTCTGCAGAGAAAGTCTAGTCTATATAAAGTTCACTGTAAAAGAATGTATATCTTGCTGTTGTTGGGTACAATGCTCTGTAAATGTTTAAGAGATCAAGTTGTTCTATTTTTTTGTGGGGGGCGCTTTTTTGTATTGTTTAGTTCTTCTGTGCCTTTATTGAGTTTCATACCAGATAATCTGTCCTTTTAATTAATTTTGTCCTTGTCTCCTGCCATAATTTTGAATGACATGCTCCATTTCTTCTTTTGTTATGGGTGAGTTGAAGGTATCTACATCAGTCTATGTTAATTTGTGTAGATAAAAAAATTTCTAGAAATGTCTCCATTTCATCTGTTTCCAAACTTGTTGGAGTAGTCTTTAATAATAATGTGCTATTATATGTTTAATTTCTTTTGCATCTCTTGTAATGTCACATTATTCTCCAACCTCTCATCATATTTGCATCTTCTTTTTCTTTTCCTTTATTAAGTTTTCAAGTGGCTTGTCAATTTTGTTAACTCTTTCAAAGAACCAATTTCTTGCCCGTTTGATGTTTTTGTTTTCTGGTTACATTATTTCAATACTAATCTTTATCATTTCTATACTACTGGTGATTGAAGGCTTATTTTGTGGTCTTGTTCTAGGTGGTTGGAAATGCTGAGTTTTGTTGCTTTGTTTATCTCTCTTTTTTCATGTGTGCCTTTATTTCAAGAAATTATCCTGAGTATTGCTGTGGCAACATGTCAGGGATTTGGGTATGCTGGGTTTTTGTTGCCCATTCTTTTGAGGAATTTGTACATTTCACTCACTCTTTTATCAATTATCCAGTAGTTTTTAAGGAGTGCATTGTCCAATTTTCATGATTTTGAGTTTTTGCTCTTGCTTTTCCTATGGTTGATTTTAATTTATAGCTTTGTAATCTGAGAAAAGGGGTTGTAAAATCTCAATAAATTAAAATTTATTAGTGCTTGCTTTATGTCTTCAGATGTGGTCTAATCTTCCATATATAAAGTATACTGGAAAATAATGCATATTTTGCTGTTGTTAGGTAGAGTGCTCTGTATCTGTTTAAAAGATCAAGTTGGGATATTTTATTCTTTTTTAAAATTTTGTATTGTTCAGTTCTTGTGTACCTTTATTGAGTTTCATTCCAGATAATCGGTCCTTCCTCGAGAGTGGTATCTTGAAATTTCCTACTATTATTATTGTACTATTATTATTGTATTTCTCTCTTCAATTCGTTAAGAGTTTATGTGCTTGAGTAAATATCTTAGCAGAAAATGGGGAAAACAGAAATGGGTGCATTGATGATAATTTTTTTAAATGAATTTGGTAATGCTTACCAAACTACTTAAATGCATTAAATGTATTGGATTGTGTAGTAAGAAAAGAGGAATGGAAAGAATGGTAAAGGAAGGAAAGCTCCTCTCTGACATTAGTATACATTCGGATTCCATAGTATTGTTCTTATTTTATTCTAAGCATGCAGTCATTTAAGACAAGATAATTATTGCAGACATAATAACAATAATGCAAAGAAAGAACAAGTAAATCTAAGAGACCACACATAATATGTAAAGCAGAAAGGGTGTGACAAAGCAACAGGGGGGTTGCAATAGGATGATATAAGCTTACAAAGATTTTAGCTGTGAGAATAAAATTACCCAAATCCTTTTTCAGTTTTTCTGAAAAGAAAAAAAAGGTTAAATCAATTATGATTATACAAGAAAAGTCATGGGATATTTTCTGGCAAGTTTACCACACAATGACAAGTTAGACTAATAAGAAAAACAAAAACTGAACTGATTTCTCTTTTCTAGAATAAATGCTGATAAAGAAAAAAAGATCTCTCACTCAATCGACAAATAGTTTTACAGTCATTTTACAAGAGAACAATTCATCAAATTTCCCCAAATATTTTTCTTTATTCACTGTTTGAGAATACTATTATTCATAGATATTGTGCTAGACGGGGTTCTGTAGAGAAACAAAACCAGGGCATTTATGCTTAAAGATGGAACGATAGATAGATAGATAGATAGATAGATAGATAGATAGATAGATAGATAGATAGATAGATAATAGATAAACATAAAGAAATAAACAACTAATTAGTCCACAGAGCAGTACAGAGTGCTCAGTTCAACTCACTCCCACGAGAGACACTTAGTACATTGACAGTCCATTAACTCACCAGGGTTGCTGGGTGCAAGTCAAGGAAGCAGCCAGCTGATTCTACTGCAATACAGGCAGTCCAGCCACAGGCAGAAAACAGCAGGGAAGGTCACAAATAGTCAGCCCAATGACAGTCCCCAGCTCAAGTGATATATACACAAGCTGTGTGGCGAAACAAGTCTCCAAGGAACCTCAAACTATAGTGACACGCAATCCATGGTTTGGGCATCCCACCGAGAATGTAGCTCACATATTGAGGAAGAGAACTACCATAGTAAGGTAGTCACACACTGGTCCCATCATCAAAGAGGAAGAGACAGAAAGATGGGGCTTGTTGAGCCATTTATCTCATTGCCCTCCAATTAAACTGTAATTTTATTAATCCGACATGTGTTTATTGGCCAAGTTGGCACAAGAAAGCTTCCTCTCACAGGTATCATCACACAAAAAGTGGTCTTGTTATATAGCCCCTGTGACAGAAAAACCAAGATATATTCAGTGTTTCCCATGAGCTAGACCTTTGTTGGGAACTTCATATAAAAAAATTAATTGCATAACAACAGTTTATCAATGCTTCCCAGTTGAGAGAAATGTGATGTGAGGATAAAAGTGCTCAGTAACGTGAGGTATTTAAACCTATGTCTGTAGAACTATAGAAAGGATAATTCTTCTAACGGTGCCATCACTCTACCCTGGTATAGCTAGCTAAGGCTATGTCATAAGACAAAGCATATTAGTATCATCCTAAGAAAATGTCTAGTGCACTTTTTTCAGACTGATCCTGTGCTGATGCGACTTTCTTAGAATCAGCCTGTGGGCACAGCAGGCATCAGAAGAGCATTGCCCAATGCATTCTCATAACCAACCTTTTCCCCATGTGGGGATGGGAAGGGAGTTATCATTAGCATCACTAAAAACGCTGAAAATATGAGACAGCAGAAAAAGTTAAAGGAAGATTAAGGAAAGTGAATTAATTGGCAAGAGCAGTACAAAAAGGAAATAAATTCATACGTTGAAATAAATAGTTCAAAAGAAGAGTATACACAAATTTATAGAAAGTGAAAGGAAGAGAAAAGAGAAGAAACAACTCCAAACACTAGCAACATAATATACAACACATTGCCATTCAAATTTGCATTTCTTCCTAAAATTGTTCTAAAAAATAAAGAGAGTACTATAGGATGTACTTTCAAACACAAAGAATAAAAAGAATTTTTCATAGGTGTTTTCAATAGAAATATGCATATGTGCACTTCATCAGCCAAGTGAAAATATGGATAATAATTTATTTTCTAAGGGTTTTAGTGACAAATGTATGGCTATCCTTCAAAGAGTATATGAGATTAAACAACAAAAAATGTTCATATTAATTGGGACTAAAAATTAGTCCCCCAAACTAACCAATAGAGTCACCCATAGAAATAATATGGTCTTCCTCCTCACTATCATATTCATCCCTCCCACCACAATGGGCACTGCATTTCCGCTGTGATTTCTCTCTCTTTAGACTCTGCCTTACACACGGCATCACATGGCCATTGAGGCTGCTCTGCGAGGACGTTATGATGGTATTGAGGGCACTGAGATGCGAGCCACACTACAGTCATTATGCCTTTTACCACAGTTGCTCATCACAGAATAAGGATTTTATTTAAAATTAGTTTACCCCTCTCAATAGTAGTTGTGTTCTGGGCATTATTTGTTGTCCTTCAGAATAATTTTTAAAATATCCATTAAATGGATGGTCTATACACAGTTATGGAGTTTTTTATTTATCCTGTTGACTAATTCAGTTGTTCTTAAGACATAATATAAATTGCCTTTTGTTTTGCTTACATTGTAGGGCAAGTTCCTAGACCATGCTGAGAACGGTATGTGGAAACATTTAATAAACTTCCTTTCCCTTTATACATAATTTCTTACTGTACAACACACTCTGTTCCTTGTTTGTTTGTTTATTTTTTCATTTGGAAGTTTGTAGTCATAGATTGATATGAAACAATTCATTTCCTACTCTGTTCTGTGACCTGCTCCACTGTCTTGGTTAAGTACTGATCTCTTATATATATTCAGTATTCTCCAATTCAGTTAAAATAAAATATTTTGTGGTCATGGTACCTTTTGCTCAGCAATAGTTCCTAACTTAAATCACATTGAGATTATGAAGTTTTTTGTACTTTTGATGCTTCTGTTACATCTGTCTGTTTGCCTAGCAATTCTACGAAATACCTTCCCTGGCTTCCAGAATATATTTTCTTCTGTTTTTTCTTCCTTGCTCCTAGCCAGCCCCCTTTGTTGTACCCTTCCTCTAAAAACCATGTAGTGTTTCATTTCTCAAAGTAATTAGGTTCTTATAAATACTTTTACAAAAAATATGGCCTCATTGCCATTGAGCCGGTTTTGATGCATAGTCACCTTATCGGGCAGAATAGAATTGCCCCGGTGGTTCCCAAGACTGTACATTTTTGTGAAGGAGAAAGCCTCATCCTTCATCCTTGGAGTGACTGGTGGTTTTGAACTGCAATCTTTTAGCACCCCAATTGAAACGCACTATTCCCCCAGAGCTCCTTAGGGGGCATGCTATTCTTAGTAAAATTTATTAAGGGTTGCTCCTAATAATTTTTCACTATACATTTTTCACTTATAAAGTGTATATGTGAAAGTTTTTTATGGGCAAAACCAGACATTTGAAAAAATAGGTTTGCAAGATGTCAGCACAAATAGCTTATTATTAAAATTATTCCTTAAGTTGTGTCCTGTTTGCAGATGAATACTGGAAATTCAGCTTAATCTCTTTTCAATTTTGCCTAAAACCAAATAGGACAATGATATGTAAAAGAAAAATTTTAGAGAATTTAAATGATTATTGATTATTTACATATTTTGAGGAAAATGTCATCAGTGCTTCTTTTCACTGCATTTTTAATCTTAATACAATGTGAGAAGTACGTCTGACATATTTGAAACTTGACTGCAGTTTGCATTTATATAAAAGGAATTAATTTTTTGAAATGATGCATTCTACATAGTAACTAACTTTTATAGGGAATCTATGGCATGAACAAGATGTATATAACAATATTAGCTACTAATGAATAAATACTTCTAGGTAAAAATAATCTCAGTACATACAAATTTAGTTTCCAAAAAGCAAAATTTAACACAAAGACTTTGCCTCAGTAAGCTAAGAGGCGCTCCTTTAGATATATATTTTTGCATATATATGAACATAATTCAATGTTGGAAAATCAAATCTTCAATAAATCAATTTTGGTAAGATTACCGTATTCTTCCTGAAGGTGATCTGAAATATAAAGAGAGTATTTAAGAGTCATTAACACCAGAAAGAGAACAACAAGCAAAATCTTCCTAACAACTCTTAGCCAAGTGAATCTCTAATTTGCTAGATTCTTCAAATAAAAACTATTCAAAATCATTAAGTTTCAAATATTTCACTGTAAAATCTATTGAGGTCAATATAGATTTACCTCAAAGTGTAGAGAGACAAACATTGTAAAGTTATTGTGATCAAAATGTATAATCCCCTCCCCATGCTACTTAAAGTCTTCCTCAGAAATAATATCATTTTATATGCTATCATTAGCATCAGCATCACCACCTCCTCCACAACTACCACTGTAATTGGAATTACTAATACTTGGTACCAACCTAAGCACCATATACAGTACAAACAGCATTATAAAGTGATCAGTGGTGCTAAGAGAGTAAACGAATTTGATTATACAGAAGAATAATTGAAATGAAAAACAGGATACAAAAATTATGGAGGTTCTTAGAGTTGCTTATCCTAGAGTTGCAACTGTCTCTGGAATGAATGACTCCAAAATGAATGTTATCATCTAAATTACATTGTACATTTTCTGATTATTTTTTGTCTTCTAGGATAATTTGGGGAAAAAACACCATAGGGTTATTTTACCTGGACAGTTCTGTTTAATGCTAAGTGATAATCGAAATCAACATCATATTTTTAAAATGACTCCATAAATTGCAAAGTGGACACATTCCCCGCCTGCGTTTGGTTTGAAGAAAGGTGAGCTTCCCTTTAAAGTCATAAACCACTAAATACTCATTATTTTATATTACATATTAGACAAAGGTATTCTGTTAATTTTAATACAATGTAATAAGTATGTATCTGGCTCCAAATGAATTCAAATAGTTTTTAATTCAAATTTACATTTGAATTCAGTTTATATTTGAAAACCATAACTTCAGTATGAATTTTGGAGACAAAATTGTCCTTGCTATAGGACAAATTAAAATTGATTCTATGGGTTTCTGATACTCTAAGTATTTACAAGTAGAAAGCCTGCTCTTTCTCCCTAGGAGTGGCTGGTGGTTTTCAACTCCTGACCTTTCAGTTAGCAGCACGCTGTGCAACTCACTATGCCACTAGGGCCTTAGGATCACTCTAATTCAGATAGCTCTAATTCTATACTAGCTATAATTCTAAGACTCTTGATAGCTATTAAAAAAGCAATGTGTTAACAGATTTTATAAGGATTTTGTGATGTGAACTGAGTTAGTTAAAAGTTATTGTGCCAACCTGACTGATAAACACATGTGGGGTGAATTGAAAGGCAGAGTTAAATGGCTCCATGAGCCTCGCCTTTCTTTAACTGGGTCTCTTGCTTTGTGATGGTTGAACCAGCATGCAGCTGCCTTAGCCAGTTCTCTGCTTTAGCTGGCAAGGCTTTCACTTCCTGCAAGACATCCCCAAGGAGAAGCTGCGTGGACCCACCCCTAGACACCCCTGGAAGACCTCAACCAGTGCTGAGGTGCTTGCACGTTCACTGATTTGGCTTTCCTCCTGCAGTCGGTGTCATAGTGTGTGATTTGTGAGATGGAGGAGGATTTCATGGATTTGTGTCAGACATATGAATTAATATTGGACTTGTGGGCATGGGCAGCATGGGTTGGGATGTTTTCTTGATGTGTTCTTACCCTTTATATAAAACCCTCTCTTATACATATGAGTTTCTGTGGATTTGTTTCTGTGTAAAGTACCCAGACTAACACATGAACATTTAAATTTATGCTAATAATATTAGCTATAAATTAATAAATAAAGACTCCTAGGTACAAGTAAGGTAGATTTATATAAATCAGGTTACCAAAAATCAAAACATTTCTTAGTACTCTCTGCTAAGGCTTTTGCCTTGTCAAATATAAAAGTTCTCTTTCAATTCTATTCTTTTGTATTTGGATGAATATAATCAATTAATCTTTCTTGCACATTTCTTTTTTGATCAACAAATACTAGTTTATTAAAGAGATACAATCCATTTACTAATGAAATAATTTTGGTCCAGTGAAATTAAATTACTTAGGGGAAAAACAACGATCTAATATGTAATTCCAAGACACTGCTAGCTACAACATCCTATCATCGAGGAATATTGCTTCTTCAATTATATTATTTGTATATGGAACAATATAAAACTTTTCCTATTCCCTTCTTTAACTTTCATTGCAAATATAGAAAATGTATATACCCTTTAAATATAAAGGGATGTAAACTTTAAGTACTATACGATGTTTAAGTAAATTTATCTATTCTTGGAAAAACCTTTGTACAACCTAATGCTAACATATTCAACCTTTGCACTCACAGAAGGCAAGCCTAAATTTTTTCTAATTATATGCCTGGCACTCATTCAAACAAAATTTTTAACTCGATCTTACCTCAATATCTATAGAAAACAACTTAGATTAAAAAATAGGAATATTTGGAATTAAATAGATAAATATTCAGCAAACCTGCACTGGGATAAATTTCAATTGAAGAAATCAAGTTTCAAACAGATTAGTAAATGCAGAGACCCTTGTCTGTTCTCTGTAATATCAAAGTACTAAAAGCCTTGCCTTAATAATGTCTAAAACTGAGTTTTAATTATATCTAAACATCATAATTGTATTAAAATGAGAAACTCACTGTATTTTCTACTTATTTCACCTGTAAAATAAAGAATATAAATATTTATTAATGACAATAATGGAAGCAATTTGCAAGAGACATATCAGAATTTCAATAGCATTACTTTATTCAGGGAATGTTCTCTTCTTAAATAAGTATGCGATATAGACAGAATTAGAATTGTCTTCACAGCTGTTAGAACTTGTTTTCTTAACCATTTAATGTATATGAAAAAATGATTCCTTACATAATTCAACTGAATAAAATATTCAGTTGCAAATGAAAAGTTGGTCGAGTAAGTCCATTTAGAGTTACCTTACTTTAAAATCTAGTAATATAATTCTGGAAACTTAACCACAGAAAACCCTGTGTGGGAGAAGACTTAATATACATTCTCAATGATTTATTATCTTTGTGATGCATTGGATTTTATAAATCCTTCAGTTTAAATTTCTCACAATTTTTAAAATAAATATATATGTGTATATATATATATATATATATATATATATATATATATATACACATCCCTTAGTATATATTTCTAGGACAATCTCTTTCTCCTCTCTTCTATGACTCCAACAATATATGTGATAGAAATTGTCAAATATCACATAGTTCTCTATAGTCAAGTCCATAATTTAATACTTATTTATTGTTCTTAATATAGGAAATCTTTTTTGTTTATGTTTAATTTTCATATTTTCTTTTGTCTTCTCTCTTTATCTCTCCAATAAAATGATTTTATTCTAGCTTTCATGTTTATTAAGTTCTAAAATTTTGTATTTTCCTCCTCCAAATCCTGTTTCTTTTATTCTTTCTTTCTTCTTTTATTAACCGTTGATTGTGTATTTTTCATTAGATTTCCCAAAATCTCATATCTAATTCAATACATCAAAAGCTACAAACCATTCAATAGATGACAGACCTCATGAATTATCTTGCATGCATCAAGTCAGTTTAGACATTTTAATATAGAGAGCATGTATATTTGAAGATACATTTCCCATTTTACCTTCAAAATGTATTTCATGACCATTAATAACGTGCAGCAATTTCTCTTATATTTATTTACTATCTAGTCATCTTTTCATGGGAAAAGTCTGCTTCTACTGTTTGTGAAGCTTTTGATTGAGCTATTTGTCTTCCCATTATTAAGATATGAGTTCTTTGTAACTAATGGATACTTGCCCTTTAAAGAGATTGTACTTTCAAAATTGATCTCCCGCATACTACATCGAAGCCAGCCACTGGGGCCGTGCAGCAGAAAAGCAGGGGGAGAAGAACAATAAAGTCCACAGGGAATGCCAGGAAAAATGTGGGGCCAAGGCATGGCACCCCATCAGACTCGACAGGAAAGCACTCGTAAAGGATAAAAAATAGATCTTGAACTATATATGGGGTTTTGTTGTTGTTGTGTAGTCCTTATTCTATTTTCTATTGTTGCTTCACTGTACTCTGTCTTGTGATGGTGCCATATTGATGTCGCTGCATTTCTGCCTGGAAGGGATAGGTGGGATAAACAAACAGGAAGAGAGCACAGCGGTTTGATTACAGTTCCTGGGGAACATGGGAGAGGCGGAGGTGGGGGAAAGGAAGTGGGTGTTAACAAACCCAGGGACAAGGGAACAACAAGTGATCCAAAATCAGTGGCAAGCAAGGTATGGAAGGTCTGGCAGGACTGGATCAAATGCAATGTAACCGAGAAGAATTCCTGAAACTCAAATGAAGTTTGAACATGATAGTGGGACAAGAGGAAGACACAAAGAAATAGTGGAAAGAACTAGGAGGCAATGATCATTTATGGAGATCTAAATACAGGTACATACAGACTTAAATATATTTATATACAACGACGAGGAAATTGATCTATGTACATATATTTATAGGTTTAGTATTAAGGAAGCAGATGGACAATGAGCCCATACTCAAGTACTCCCTCAACACAAGAACACTTTGTTCTAACAATTTGGCACTCTGAGATGTTCACCTTCTTGGTACAATTGCTGAAGACAATGGTTGTACAAGCAAATGTGGTGAAGAAAACTGATGGTGCCTGACTATAAAAAAATATAGAGTCTGGGGTCCTATAGGCTTGAAGATGAACAAGCGGCCATCTAACTGAGAACCAACAAAGAGCACATGGAAGAAGCACGCCAGCCTGTGTGATGATGACCTATTGAAAGGATCAGTTTTCCAGCATCAAAGATAAAAATAAAACAAATCATCATAGCATTGTGAATGAGTGGAGTGTGGCATGGGGACCCAGTGCCCATTTGTGGGCAATTAGACATCCCCTTGCAGCAGGGTGGTGGGGAGGAGACAAGCCAGTCAGGGTACAGGATAGCAATGATGAAACATACAATTTTCCTCTAATTCTTTTTTTGAAAACATTTTATTAGGGGCTCGTACAACTCTTATCACAATCCA